>NC_042627.1:15672588-16024792 GCF_901001135.1 Rhinatrema bivittatum
CTAGTTGATTTTAAAGGCTTGGGTTGAAGGTGAGTAGCACTCTTGAGCCTTTAATAGTTTTGTCTTTATCACTGTCGCTGCAAGGAGAAGCTGTGAATTTAAATTACATTAAGTTTCAATTAGTTTTGTCACCTGGTTTGAATTATTGCAAGTATCTTAAGGTCCAGTGTACACAGTCCCCATCGATGCTTTTAGATACTTGCATCCTATTATCTTTTCTAGGTCACTGTTTTCCAGTAGAAACATTTCTAGTTTTTCTAATGGTTCTGCAAAGCAATGTGCAAATCTTATTGTAAATCCCAAGTGCTTATTGTGAGCCTTCTGCAAGTGTGATGAGTTCCCTTCTAGAAGTGCAGATTGCTACTCCGGCACACATTTTTTTCCCCAAACAAATCCTGACCTCCTTTGCTTGTCTGTAATTTGTCCACATGCCATGGCGTGAGAACAGATAACTCTGGGTCTCTCTTTACTTCCTCCCGCAGGAAGTTATTAACATATGAAAGATCTCCAGAAAGCGTTTGTTACCGAGTCGTGGGCAGTGGAAACTCTCAAACCCTGGGCAGCGTTTCCGAGGCCGGCCCGAGCGAGGAGCGTGAGCAGGCAGGCCCACTCAGGAACAGTGCACAAGCTGTTGTGTGGTGAATTCAGCTTCCAGTGAAATAGGAGAGAAAAAGTGGTTATAATGCTAAATGATGATTCTGCTTTAAAAAAAAAAAAAAAAAAAAAGTGACCTTCAGGCAAGTGAGAAATTCTCCGTTTTACTCCATTTTGTGTCAGATCCATGAAATGCCAGACCAGCACTGGCCTAAAAAAAAACAAAAAAACCTCTTTTTTTTTTTTTTTTTTTTCTCTGCAAATTCAGTGCCAAACAGCTGAGAGTATTGAACTGAAGAGAGCAGCACCGAGGTGACTGCCAGGTGGGGACTGAAAGGCCCAGGTGGGATCTGTGTTCTTGCAACATCCGTGAAACTCATCCCCAGTGTCTGTGGTGCAGAAGGACAATGTTGCATACGACCGACCGTCAAGGTTGGCCAAACCCCAAAGAATTCCTCCTGAGCCCAGCGCCAAGAATAACATCCTGCCTCAGCAGAGAGCCCAGTGCTACTTCAAACCCCCACTTTCCAGGAATTGACATCATGCTTCGTGGAACTTCCCTCCCCCCGACCAGGGCTGGTTTGGCCCAGGGAGGTTGACAACTTCTAACTCTGCAGCCCCCGAACTTCTGTGCTGACCTGTTCCCTTTCTCCACGTCTTCCGCCCCCAGTGCTACGGTTTCCTTCTCCGCCAATCTTGTCCCAAAAGTAAAGAATTCTTAAGGTGAACCTGCGCGTGTGACTGCTATAAAGGCCTTTTACTTTTCCCAGTGTGTACGAGACGGTCTCACAAGCTACACAAATATAAGTAGGGAGCACTGGATGAGGGAAGTGAAAACGAATCCTTGGCACGTGGCCATGGCATTTCATCCCTTCGCTTCTTTTTGCCTCCGTGGTTTCTCGCTGCCATGCGTATTAACGATGCCTCCACTCACGCAGCCACCGAGCCGGGCTTTATGTGAAACTCCCAGAGGCAAAGGAGTCGCGTCGGATGTCCGAAAACTGCTATGTAAAATGTTCCTCATTGGGACATGTGGAGGGGGGGTGTGCAGGGGGGAGGGAGGGTTACTCTACTGTGTGTCGCCCTAATCCAAATGCAGTGTGAACACCGGAGCAACAGCTGAAGCTTCAGCATAGGAAAGTTTATTATTTTAACATTTCTTCGCAATTGGTTTTATTTTCTGTATCAGACTAGGTTCAGCTGCATGTGAGAGGAGTTTTCCTTTTAAGCAGAGAGTTCATTTTTTGACTCTGTTTTCTCCTGCTCCTTTGGGTTTCCAGCCCATTCAGAACTAGGGCCGTGAACCTTCGTTTGTAATTCGCTGGGATGTTTTTCCTGTTTTTATGTCCAGTCCTTGGGGAGAGAGACTGTCCTCTGCTGGGGGGGGGGGGCGTACACCAGTGTACTCCTTCTGGAAGCCTGCGACCATGGCTCCGAAATCTGGCCACTGTTGCACACAAGGACTGTGACTTCCCTGACTGACTTGGGGAGCGGAAGAATAGAGCCAGGAAGGCAGCGCGGCGTTCCACGCTGTCACGGGGAGCCACTGGGCTGGCCCCAGCAAAGAATGTGGAAACGTCCCCTGTTTGTGACCTGAGAGAGAGGGCCAGGTTCTGGCACTAGGAGGAGGGCTTGAGATGCACTATTTGTATTGCATGTTTAGCCCACTGCTTTTGAACGCGACGAGTTACATTCAGGTGCAGAAGGTGTTTGTTTCCCTGTACCTGGAGGGCTCACATTAATATGTCCCACTGGAGCACCGGGACCATGTAGGAAGCAGAGACTTCTGCAGTCAGATTCATGGTGAGATTTTTTTTAAGCATCCTGAGATCCATTCTTTGGCTGCGTAATCTGGAAATAGAGCAGACCACTGCATCCTCAACTACTCCGCGGGTGTGCCGGTGTACGTGTTCGTGCAAGGCTGACTGACTGACTGCGTGAGCCTTCTGGGGGTGTCTGTAATCGCCCCCTTCTCTTGTCTCACACCATACATGAGCACTTACTTTTCTTTCTGACAAGAACTGATTTAGTTCCCTACCCAGCAGGATTGAAAAAATCTTCTTTTTGGTTTCTTTTCTTTACCTCTTGATTCGATGCCAGTCTCTAAAGGTACTTCTCAAGTGGCTTTTGAGTAGACGAATGAACCAATGTGACAGGAAGTCTGCTGAGAAACCTGTCCCTCAGATCTTTTAACGCGATGCTGTCAGCTTTCTGCTACTGTGGTTTTTGACTGCAGTGGCCAGCGTGAGAGCACGCTGCACTGGTCTTTCTGACAACTTAGGGACCTGCGTATGTCTGTTTTTAGAATGCTGTCTCCCTAAATGTCCTCTTTCTTTCCATTTTAGGCCACCAAGCGGTTTCTGGAAGAGATTAACAAGTGGACGGCACATCACCATGTCTCCCCCCTGTCCTGGAACGTGGCGGTCAAGTTCCTCATGGCCAGGAAGTTCGATGTCTTCCGAGCAGTCGAGCTGTTTCACTCCTACAGGGTGTGTGTGTGTGTGCACCAGAGCTGGACAAGCCTTTTCCTTCGCTTTACCTGTAGAGAACCCCCACCATACTGCTTGAGCCTCTTATCTGATGCGTTACTCTGTGACCTGGTCCGAACACTAGTGCCGACCCCCGAGGACCCCCGAGTGATTCCAAGTATCAGATTCTCAGGAGGCAGTGGTTTGTTTGCGGGAGAGCTGCCTCTGCCTGATCGCAGCGACATCGGTTACACACACCCTCCCCAGAAAGCTAGCTCAGAGGACTGCTCCATGCCCTCTTAAAGTGTCTTGACTGAGCTACCTATTATTGTATGAAAGTGTTACCGGGCCGGCCTGCTGACTTGGCTCCGTGCAGTGCTGTGCGCTGTCACGTGAAAGAGCTCCGTGTCGGGTCTTCTGCCCCTTGGATTGTCAGGGGCTGGGGGCAGTATTCATAGCCCTGGAATGGGAGACCTCACGGCCGTTGCTTAAGGGGGTAGCAGCTAGCGGCTGGGGGTCAGGGGGCTATGATTAGAGTTCCGGAAGGAGCCCTGGTGCTTGACTCCTGCCCCAGGACCGTCCCCCCGCCGTGACTGGACTAAAACACAAATTGGGAGGGGATATAAAATAGGAGGGGGGGAAATCCCCAGGAAGTTATGAAGGGAGGCCCATGGCACTAGATACGAGCCCTAGTTCTGACTGAGCGAGAAGGAAGGAGCAGGTCTTAAAAAAAAAAAGAAAAAAACTTACCACTGCAGAATGGATGAGCTGGTTTATTTGTTCCAGTTTTATTTAATGGTGTTATCAGCCAAAGCATCATAAAGCAGCCATGAGTTTCATGTCTTGTTACTTGGACTTTGAACAGACAGATAAAAACACATCATGCCCTCTCTTGTCCTACTGTGCAGCGTGAGACAGACCACTTCCTGCTATTCTGAACCCAGTGACAGCATCGCTCTGAAACCTGAGCGATTGTGTCTCGCAGAGGCAATGCTTACAGCTCCCCAGGGGGAGAGTGGCCCAGCTGTCACACGAGGGCAACACCTAGCGGTCCGATTCGGGATGTCTGCATGCTGGCTTCCGAAGGGAGCCATGGCTAGGGATTGCTGGGGTCTGAATGAAAGGCTCTGGTGCCATAGCCCCGATCAAGGCTGGAAGCTGGACCAAAAGAAAAATAAATAGGTCACGTGATCTGATAGGTTAGAACGTGCAATGCTTTCACGCAGAGGATTGATAAGACTCCTCCATATACCCCACGAGCTTACGTAGAATAGATTTTTTTTTTTTTTTAAAGCTCTTTCATTTTCATAAAAGATTAGAAATCACCTACACCATCCAACGTGTTAGATTTAGAAACCAATTAAACAGAGGAAGGAACGTGGGATAGATGTCTAATTCCGCTAGGGGGGAAATCAATGGATAAGAACTGGATCAAATCTGATTTAAAAAAAAATTGTATGAAAAATAGAATGGGGCAAGAAAGGGATCTTTGTAGGATCCTGTAATTCTGATACAAAGCTGCTCTTCATCGTGAACATATTACAACTGGGTGACAAACAGAGCTGAGCAACAAAAAGTAAAAGAAAAACCTTTGATGTGACCATGATTTGATTGAGAGCCTGTATCAAGAGAAACATTTTTTTTATAACCCAACATATAAATACTGTTAAAAAAAAATTGGCTCAGGGTAGAGCTCAAATAAATAAATATATACCAATATGTTCTGATTTCCCCAATATACTTAATAGTTTCTCCTAGTTTCCTTGTCTCTTTGTTTAATAGTTTTGGATAGCAGGGATTACTAGATTTGCCGTATTTCTGATTTATGTAAAAACGATATGAGTGCTGTCTTTCTTGGCATAAAGGAAGTAGCTTCTTGGTGGTGGTTTTTTTTTTTTTTCCAAAATTTTTTATTTACAGGAATGCAGTGAAGGAGGCACAGAAACATAAACAGCTGATCACAAAAGGTCCAGAAAGAAAAACCAATACAAAAGTAGAACATATACAGCATGCTATCAAGATACAAAAGAAAAAAGAAATAAATTCTTAACATCCGTACTGGATGTGAGCCAACTAAACCCAAGAGGTCAAAAAACCCCATGCTAAACCTTTTCAGAACAGATGGTAGAGCTTCCATTATGTAAAGAAATGCCAACGTGTTGTTGTGACGCGGTGTTTCACTGAGCAGCAAAGGTTTGTCATCGTCTTCTGGTGAACAAATTCCTTGCTATCGCTATTCGCTCAGCCTAACGAGTTTTTACTGCAAGTATTTACCCTGTGTTGGTAGCGTTTGCATGACCCTTGAGCCCTCCTGAAGAAAGCCTTTCGCTTTTATTTTCCTCTCCTCCAGACGACACGGTTAAAGGAAGGAATTGTGAAGCTGAAACCCCACGAGGAACCGCTGCGCTCGGAGCTGCTGAGCGGGAAGTTTACCATTCTGGTGAGTGGCGGTGTCCAGAGCTCCCCTGCCAATCGCGTGAGAGGCGGCAGAGGAAATCTGGAAACGTTGGCGTGAGGCCGGTCCGTTGGTCTGGGGGGGAGGGGGAGAGCGTTCTGTCCTGTCCGGGGCTCTTTACAACCCTGAAGAGGATGGAGCCTTGATGCTGCTCTGATGACGAGGGTTAGCTGGTCAAAGAGCAGCAATGAACGTGGCTCTGAAAGCAGCTGATTCCTGATCCTGGCCCCAAGTAATCGCCTCCATGCTTGGTCTGCATGCAAGAAGGGATAGGAAATAAGGGAACCTGTGCTGGATGGGTCTCTGAGGAGAACTGGACAGGAAGCAGTAAAGGTAAAGGGCTGCTGATTATGCAGGATAGAAATGTATTAAATATAGATACTTCTGGAATTGGTGCTATGGGACAGTAGCAGCATGTATTTTTGATGTTATTCTCAGGGGTATAAAATAGAGGTCATGGACCAAACTTAAGTAGATTTTATGTATAGAAAGGAAATTATGGGGTGACGGGAAAAAGGAGACGCTGAACGACTGTGTGACTGCTTTATTCCTGAGAACATTTATTTATCAAGTCCCACAGGGAAAACTTGGGGGGGGGGGGGGGGGGAGGGAACCATGATGAAGTTTTAAGAAACTGAACAAGTAGTGGGATTGTGATGTTGGTTACAATGAGTAAAAACTCGCAGGCGTTAATTTGAAAGGTAATGTTTTGAAACTAAAAAGTTTTAAAGTCAATTGCCAGCAGAAATAAATGAAGTTCTGCTCCAAGTCATGTTAGTGAAGAAGGGCCAAATGCATATTGGGATCCCACCAAACTGTATCAGTCCTACTGTGTTAATGTTGCTGGGAGAATCCTACATTCGTCTGAAGTACGTTAGTTCTCAATCCATGCGAGATGCTTCCTGATAGCAGTGCTCGGTTATTGTTGTCTATTCTGTGGTGCTTAAGTTCTCCCTAATGTCTGGTTTTTTTTTTTTTTCTTTTTTGTCTCCTGGCTTCTTATTAGAGTGTGCGTGACCCATCCGGAGCCTCTATTGCGCTTTTCACTGCCAAGTTGCACAATCCCCACAAAAGTGTGCAGCATGTGGTGCTGCAGGCCCTCTTCTACTTGCTGGACAGGGCTGTGGAGAGGTGAGAGCCAATTTACCACGGCAGTCCTGCTAGCGCAATCAGGATTTTAATGTATAAAAAAAAAATCTAAATATTCATCACCTCCAATTTGAAAGAGCCCTTCTCACTGGTTTAGATGAGATCACATGACCCATGATGAAATTAACTCTTCAGTTAGTGTGTGTAGGTGGCGTGAGGGGCCTTTTAGAATTATAAATGTGACGGGGTCGCCACAGATGGTAGTCCCATCCCCCTGGAGCTTATCTGAAGCAAAGCTGCCGGTTAACGCTGAATGTCTTCTGCGTGCTGGAGAGGGTTCCACAGATGGACTGGCATGCGCTGTTTTCTTCTTTCGCTGGGACGCAGAGAATGCTATCTCAGATGATCCCTGCACCACCAGGACGTGCTGATAGCATCTGTGTACAACACACAGGCTGCTGCAAGAGTTGACATTGCAGGACTAAGTTGCCCTGCGATTGGCCAGAGAGTGCCTGACCCGTGCATCCAATCGGGACCCATTACTGAGAAGGAAGAACATTGGAGGTTTCAGCCTATGAGAGCTGTGTTAACAAAAACATTTTTTTTGTTACTGCCCTCCATGTCCCTTTCCCACTCGGAGAGCAGTTTCTGGGGGTTTTTGTGGTGTGTTCCCTCTGCTTTAGCAGAAGGCTAGATCGAGAGTAGGGATCAGGGTTGACTGGAGATCCCAGGAGCCAGGCTGTTTCCTGCAACAGTCTCAGAAAGCAAAGAGTTTGGAGGAGAGGCGTGCCCAGGGGCCTTAGCGTTTGTGATGTGTGCCCCCCACCCATGCTCCTTGTAGACATGCTTAAGGGGAAGAAAGTCACTGATACAAACCTCTGAAAATAAAATGAACTGACAGACTGCTGGGTTTAAGCTTGTATTGTACTATATGTGATGCATATTTCTGTGACGCTATGTTCGGCCTGAATTACTTCTTGTATCGAAGTAAACAGGGTTGCTGTGCTCTTATGGGCATTGTGAATGTTATTTATGAGTACTAAAATAGGTAAGGGGGCCACAAAGACTAATGTTGATGTGGTATCAGGGTGCTAGGGATATTGTCTCCACCCTCTCAGGTAGCGCAGCCAGAGGTAATTCATATTGGTATTTGTATCTTCTCATGTGGTACTCCCATCCCTGCACATAGGGGTGATATATATTCTGGGAAAAGGGAGGTTACATAATGAGAGTTCTGTAATTAGGGACTAGCAAGGCAGTCATATAAGGCTCACGTATTAAAGGGCAATGTTTGTGTTCACTCTTGGACTTAGGAGCTGGCTGAGAAGAGCCAAATCCAGATATGTCCCAGCTCATTCCAGGCTTAAGTCACTGACGATCAGCTTCGGTCATGCCCTAAAATAACACAATGAATAATTTGTATAAAAACAAAATATAATATGTATACTTAAACAAATGTTTAGGCAGAGTTGCTTTTTTAACTCCTATTACTTGGAATTGTACATTTTATTTATTTATTTATTTATTTTATTTGTTTTATTTATATTTTTTCTATACCGGTGTTCGATTTTACATAAATCAAACTTTCACAATCTATGTACACAGGCCCAGAGCTAGAGAAAACAAAAATTGTAAATTTAAAGGGACATTCAGCACCTAACTCCAACAATGACATGCCCACCCCTAATATTAATGACTCGTGTTTACACGTACCCAAGCAGTTTTCTGGTGCTAAGTAGGGTCACCTTGTGACTCCAGACCAAGCCTGCTGCTGCTCTGGCTAAGGTCACTATGTATACTCGTTCATCATTGCCAAGTAAAGGGGGGAGATGTCAGGATGTGCTCTTATCTTCCATACTTCCGTCAAGTTGCTAGTAATTAAAGACTGAAACCTTTGTGTCAGGAAAGGAGAAGAAAGGTTTCTCCACCTCAGCACTGGAGTCCTTTGCAGAAGTTATACTCAGAGAATCCTGGTTTGGCAACTCAGGAAAATATTTGCCAACTCTTTATTTATTTATTTATTTATTTATTTGCCTGTTTATTTATTTATTTGCTGGTATGTATTATCATCGCTGTTTTGTGGACTTAACTATGGTTCACCTCTTTGTGCACAGAGACAAACGTCCTGACTCCCATATATTGCAGCCTCGCAGAAGCTCAGCCCACAGGATCAGAGTCGAGCGTTCATGACATTTTTACTATCATATTATTTTTACAAACATGCGGTTTTTGTTTTCTGTTGTTTATTAACTGGCAGTAGGCAACTCTGGACTGAATGAATTTAAATGGCTTCTTCCTTTCTGTGACAAAACTCCATTGGAAATGAAAAGCAGGGATTCAGGGAGAGCTGGACCTGAATCATTAATAATTGGTGATAGATGGAGGACTGCAGTCCCTCCCCAGCACCTGTCAGCCTTGTTTCCTCAATAACCTTTCAATGATGTTACCCTTTGCCTTTTTATCTCCCCATCCACAGCTTTGAAACTCAGAGAAATGGGCTGGTATTCATCTATGATATGACTGGCTCGCAATACACCAACTTTGAATTGGACCTCAGCAAGAAAATCCTTAATTTGCTGAAGGTAAGGAGCTATACATTAGTTTTCTACATGATTTGGAAATGGCTATTAAATTTACTGAGGCATGGTACCAGAATTTTATGTTCACAGAGATTTCCATTAATATTTCCATTAATATTATTAATATTCAGACTATTACTGAATGCAATGATGAAATTAACGTTTTCTGCTCTGGTAACCAGCTCAACATTCATGTGTAGAACAGACATTACCAGGTTGATGTTGGGCATGTGGAACAGCCAAGATCAAACCAACATGGTTACACATCTTTATGTTCTTGTGTGAATGAAGAAGTGATTGAAAACACTGGGTGCTTGAAAAAAAGGAATTTAACAGTGCCTTCCTTCCACGCATTAAGAAAGATGGAAGGAATGCAAAACGATTACCGGCATGGTTAAAAGGTGAGGTGAAAGAGGCTGTTTTAGCCAAAAGATCTTCATTCCAAAATTGGAAGAAGGATCCATCAGAAGAAAATAGAATAGAGCATAAGCATTGGCAAGTTAAATGTAAGACATTGATAAAACAGGCTAAGAGAGAATTTGAAAAGAAGTTGGCGAAGAGGCAGAAACTCACAATAAAAACTTTTTAAAATATATCCGAAGCAGAAAGCCTGCAAAGGAGTTGGTTGGACCATTGGATGATCAAGGGGTTAAAGGAGCACTTAGAGACAATAAGGCTATCGCAGAAAGATTAAACAATTTCTTTGCTTCGGTGCTTACTGAAGAGGATGTTGGCGATATACCCATTCCGGAGACTGTTTTCATGGGTGATGATTCAGATGGACTGAACCAAATCACAGTGAACCTGGAAGATGTGGTAGGCCTGATTGACAAACTGAAGAGTAGGAAATCACCTGGACCAGATGTATACATCCCAGGGTTCTGAAAGAACTAAAAAAATTAAATTTCAGACCTCTATCATTTCATTTGTAACCTAATCATTAAAATCATCTGATGTACCTGAAGATTAGAAGGTGGCTAATGTAACCCCTATATTTAAAAAGGGATCCAGGGGTGATATGGGAAACTATAGACTGGTGAGCCTGACTTCAGTGCCAGGAAAAATCGTGGCAACTGTTATAAAGAATAAAATCACAAAACATTTAGATAGACATGGTTTGATGGGACACAGCTAACATGGATCTACCCAAGGGAAGTCTTGCCTCACAAATCTCCTACATTTTTTTTGAAGGGGTGAATAAACCTGTGGACAAAGGTGAACTGGTAGATGTGGTGTATTTGGATTTTCAGAAGGCGTTCGACAAAGTCCCACATGAGAGACATCTAAGAAAACTAAAAAGTCATGGGTTAGGAGGCGATGTCCTTTCGTGGATTACAAACTGGTTAAAAGACAGGAAGCAGAGAAGTAAGATTAAATGGTCAGTTTTCACAGTGCAAAAAGGTAAACAGTGAAGTGCCTCAGGGATCTGTTCTTGGACCGGTACTTTTTAATATATTTATATATGTTCTGGAAAGGGGTACGACAAGTGAGGTGATCAAATTTGCGGATGACACAAAATTATACAGAGTAGTTAAATCTCAAGTGGATTGTGATGAATTGCGGGAGGACCTTGCGAGACTGGAAGATTGGGCTTCCAAATGGCAGATGAAATTTAACATGCAAAGTGATGCGTATAGGGAAAAATAACCCTTGCTGTAGTTACACAATGTTAGGTTCTGTCTTAGGAGTTACCACCCAGGAAAGAGATCTAGGCGACATCATGGGTATTACATTGAAATTGTCAGTTCAGTGTGCTGTGGCGATCAAAAAAGCAAACAGAATGGGGCCAGTGCAATACAGTGTGCTCACACGAGCGCACTGTATAACCCGCTGTCGGCTGCTATTGCATTAGGGGTGGATTAGCACCTATTTATCCCGTGTCCAACGCGGAGCGAATGAGAGAGCGCTCATCACTGCAAATTCATGTTAATGAGGCTATTACTCCTTCACTCCACATTAGCTATTAACACCTGAGCACATTGAAAAAAAGTATAGAAAAGCAGAAAAAAATGCTTTTCTGTACTTTTTTTAAAAGTTTAAAAAAAACAAAAAAAACCTCTGCTGGCTGCTTTGAAGACGGACGTCGATATGCTCGGCATCGGTTTTCATAACCGGCCGACTGCAATTATAAAAACAAACGCCGAGTTTATCGGCATCGGTGTTCGTAATTGGCAGACCGCCGGTAACCGTGGGGTCGCGTTAGCAAGGAGGCGCTAAGGTCGCGCAAGTGACCCTAGCGCCTCCTTGCTAGCGCGACCCCCTAATTTACATATTGCATGGCGCCCCCCCTTGCGGGTACCATGCATGTGTTTAAGAAAGTGGGCGCTGAAAAGTCAGCTCCTGCTTTCCGCATTTAATATTGCATCGGCCCCAATGTTAGGAATTATTAGGAAGGGAATGGCAAATAAAACAGAGGATGTCATAATGCCTCTGTATCGCTCCATGGTGAGATCGCAACTTGAATACTGTGTACAATTCTGGTCACCACATCTTGAAAAGGATATAGCTGCACTGGAGAAAGTGCAGAGAAGGGCAACCAAAATGATTAGGGGCATGGAATGGCTGCCCTGTGAGGAAAGGCTAAAGAAGTTAGGACTGTTCAGTTTGGAGACGAGTCGACTGAGGAGGAATATGATAGAAGTCTACAAAATAATGAAAGGACATAAACAAGTTAATGTGAATCGGATATTTACTCTGTCAGATAATAGAAGGACCAGGGGAGGGCACGCCGTAAAGTTAGCAAGTAGCTCATTTAAAACAAATCGAAGAAAATTATTTTTCACTCAGCGCATAGTTAAGCTCTGGAATTCACTGCCAGAGGATGTGGTTACAGCAGTTAGTGTAACTGGGTTTAAAAAAGGTTTGGATAAGTTCCTAGATGAAAAATCCATAAACTGCTATTACGGTAATTAATAAGCAATAGTAACTTGTGATTTAGCTAATGTTTGGGTACTTGTGACTTGGATTGGCCACTGTTGGACACAAGATACTGAGCTTGATGGACCTTTGGTCTGACCCAGTATGGTGTATCTTATGTTCTTAAGTTCAGTCTGGATGTGTCCTGAGTGGGGGGGATCTTTTCTCAGAGTGGAGGAGTAGCCAAGTTGCTAGAGAAGTGGACTGAGAACTTGAGAAACCAGGTTCTAATACCGCTTCACCCACTTGATGCTCCTTGTGACTGTAGGAAAGTCATTTCACCCTCTATTACCTCAGGTAAAACCTTATAGGGAGATTTATCAAGCTGTGATATTTTATTGTGCGGTGGTCCTGTGTTATTTTGTGGCGATAGCACTGTTATTTTTTTATTGTGCCTAATGCCACGATAAAAAAGAATGCAGTAGAGGCCGCAAAAATGTACAGTGCAGGCCACGCAGAAACAAACCCTGTTCCCAAAAGTGTCAAAAATACCCCAGGGGTCTGTGCAATCCCCCCGCCTACCCTGCCCCCCTGCCTATCGAGGCAGCACAGAGTCAAAAAAATAAGGAAGAAAAAGATTTTAAATTGACAGTGATACCACGACCCCTTTCCCTAAATCCTCCCCTTTGTTGAAATCCCCTCTCCTCGGTAGCAGGCCCTCACCCCAGTGCCCCCCCCTTTCCAAAAAAATGTAGGCACTAGTGGTCTAGCATAGCCTCCCTACCCCTCTTACCTCCTAAAACAGACTCTAGTGATCTAGGGAGATTCGGGGGCCACCCTAGAGCACTAGGGTCTGTTTATAGAGCTCCTCCCCGACACCCTCCCCTACCAAAACCAAGTCAGTGATACAGGGATGGTTTAGAGCATCCCCTGGCTCTGAACCAGTAGCCTTGTTCCAAACTGGTGCAATATGGCTATGTTGCGTGATAAACGTTATTTACAATGCCGTCTAGCCTATCACAGTTCAATTAATCTAGGCCTTAGATTGTAAGCCCTCTGGGGAAGGGACATACCTAGTGTATCAGGTTGTAACTTGCTTTGAGCTTGGATTTGGAAGGTGAGTAATTTAACTCCAAATCCAGCCTTCTATGCTTATCTGCTTAAGAATGGAGTACAAAGGAGTAAGAGTAATAAAGAATAAAAGCTTACAAGAAGGAACACTTATTGGTCGTGCTGTGTGCCTGGCAGCTGAGATATATCCTCAGCAGTGTGGACAGAGAGAATTGGGCAGACTGGAGGTAAACATGAAATGAGGGCTGTTCCTAGGGAGGGTTTACGTTTCAACAGTACACTAACCAAAAGAAAACGAGGGCTTGTGCACAGAAAGCGTTGTCCTTTGATGTTTGATATTATTTTATCTGTAATTATCTTCTGCTCTACAATCTTTGTATGCCCTTAATGTATACTTTTGCATTACCAGGAAGGTAATATTTGAACAGTTTTACAATCTTTATGTGCTTCAGAGCTTGAGCACGGTGGAAGCAGATTTCTCTAAACTTTCTCCAAAATGTACAGCCAGCCTTTTGCAGGAAACGATGTTCCTCGCTGCCCCTGCTAATGAAAAGTGGGGACTGGTTGTGTGAGGTGGTCACACTAAGTAGCACTATATTGTCATATGCAGTTGTTCTCCATTATTACATTCATTAATGTCCTGTATTTTACGTGTTAGTAAGTAAGCACTAATCTGTATTTGAGAGAGAGTGAGAATACTAACTTTCTAATAGGACATCACTGGATTTATTGACCAGAATTTCTCCATTGACAACAGGCATGAAGCAGCCATTATATGTGGGCGATATCTGACGGCACCCAGCTCGCAGAGCTCAGTAAACCTTTATTGAGTTTGTGCGGGAGTTCCTGCAGGTGCACACTGCCTCCTGAGCATCTTGATGTTTCTTCTGATGAGCCTTTTGAAAAAAAAAAATTTTTTTTTTTAACTTTTTGTGGCCTAGTTACCCCTGTCTGCCTCATTGTTTCAAGGTTTTCTGCTGTTGCCTCGGCAGCCCCTCCAACAGAGCTTTTTAAATTCTAAAAAAAAAATCACCCCAAAACATAGTAGGTACAAGAAAATAAATAAATGTTGAAAAGGAAAGAGAAGCCAAAAATGTTTCCGTAAGTGGATTTAAGGCTTGCATCTTTGGGCACTGGATGTCCATCATAGCTACTCCATTTGCTAGTGATGCTAGGGCCTGGACCAGGACTCTTCCATCTGCTAGAACTGTAGTTGGAGGCCCCCCCCCCCCCAGGGCACAGCAGTACCATTCCTGGAAGATGGAGGCCCGAAGAAAGGTGCTGACAGGAAAGAGCCCCCAAGCCTTGCGAGGAGCTTGACCAGTGGAGCAGTTCACTGAAGAGAGATGTCAGATGCTCTGCACAAGACTTCAGTGCAGAAAGCTTCCCCTTCTCATTACCACAAGTGCAGGACGGCTCCCTCTCATCCTATGGCACCATCCTCTGGATCCTCCTCAAGTCAGGGTGGTGTATCATGAGAAGCATGTGGCCCTTGAGAAAGCTCATAGAAAGGTTCCTAAATGGCTGGGGGGGGGGGGACCTTCCATAGGGGCTATCCCCCTCAGCGCTGAAAAGATCAGCGCTGTTTGGGCACGGCTCCGCCAGAGCGGGCCTCTCCTTGACATGGAGGTGGGACATAGCCTCATTGTCACAGATGCTATCGTTATTTATGGCATGGAATATTTCCATGGTGCTGAGCCATCTGTTTTATCCAGCCAAGGCACCATCCGCGCCCTCTGCGCAGAGCTTGAGGTCCAAGGTACAGTGAACCACTTGGCTCCCATGACATCTACTGCAGGTAGATATCATGGCACAGAAGGAGATACCAGTGCATTATATGTGGTGGGCTAGTCAACAGTAATTGTTGATGCAACTGGTGCGGAGTGTCTTGGAGCTGGCTGCCTTTTCGGCAGGAGTGGCTGTGATGCCAAGTTTCTCTTCAGCTTTGCCAGCAACCCTGAGTGAGGGTGAGCCAGTCTGGGTTTCTGAGAAAGATATCTCTAATCCCAGCTCAGGCTCAGAGAGTTCTCAAAGCAGTGGGAGCCCAGTTATCGGAGCTAGTGAACGATTCTTTGCTGCTTTAAACCTTGAAGACAGAAGAAGGATTTTAGAGCTCCTCCTGTCCAAGATGTCGGACATTTTCACACATAGTGGGGCTCTTCTAAGTTCCATGCTGGTGCATACTTTGTCGCAAGAGATTTCAGTTTTCGGCATAAGTTCTCATAGTGAAGTGGTGGATTCCCCTTCTCCTCCTGTATGGGAATCCCTTCATGGACTGTAGGGTGAAGAAGTGGGCTCTGTCTGCTCTGAGTTCCTTCTGCATTTTTCCCATCTGGGTTATGGCTAAGTGTTTCCCATGGTCAGGAAATGAGAAGAACTTCACAGGGATTCCATCTGATCCCTTTCTAGACTTGTCAAAGCATACTTCCTTTCCAAAGGATCTCTACTACTCTGGGTTCTTGGATAAACTGGTGAAGACTCTTGTCTGTCGATGTCACGAGAGAAAAGGACCTGAGAACAGACATCTTTGGGCTGCTTTGGTTTCTTCTCCTTGAGCAGGTTTTGCAACTATTCAGTAACATTTCTACAGGACCTTTAGATGAGGTATGCCTTCTGGTGGCCTGGAAGCTGAACTTGAAATATAGAGTGCAAGCTGACCAGAGTTTGAGATGGTCCAATTGCTGCACCACTCCATGGTGGTAGAATCCATGTTGATGCATGCTAAGTGCACAAGTGATCTTTCTAACATGCCCCTGGGAAAGATGTGAAGGTGTTGGATATGTTTGGGAAGAAAATCTTTCAGGGTTTCATATTGAGTGCCCAGATTGTGGCTTATCAGCTCAACATGGTGTAGTATTTGCATGAGTGTGTCCAGAAACTAAAAACCTTGCAGAATTATCTGTATCAGAACAGGTAGACTTCCATTGAGTAATGGAAGACATGAAGGAATGTAAGAAGTACCTTAGAAGTTACATATTCAAAGCTGTTGATACTGTGGCAGCTTCCAAAGACTCGTGTAAATGCGGGCAAATGGCCCTTGAGAGGACGCGCATTTTTGTCTTGCAGATTGATATTGGGCTTTGGATCTGACAGATGGCTTATGCATGCATTCTCATTCATCCTGCCCATCAGAGGTTCCTCATGTTTCTGGTGAAGTATGCGCACTACCAGTACAAGATGTGCCCCTTTAATGTCTTTATGACCCTGAGGGGGTTCACAAAATGCTTTGCAGTAGTGGCCAAATAGCTTTGTTGGCAGGTGTATGCATTTTCTCACCCCAGATGATTAGTTGATGGTGGGTCTGTTTAATTATTATAAATCTCTTTGATTGTTTATATGGAATTGTGATATATCAAGTTAAATTATAATAATGTCCATCATGAGTTCTAGAGTCCCTCAAAGTCCGTATTCCAATCCTTGGGCTTCGTGGTCAACTTTCCCAATAGCTTGTTTAGTCTTTACAAGTCTAGTTTAAACCTCAATCCCCTTGGCTTTTTGGGGATTAGGACATACCAGGAATAGAGAATCCCTGGTTTACAAGGCAGTGTGCATGTGCAGGAATTCCTGTGCTTGATCAGTAAAGTCTTACTGAACTCTGAGAGTTAGGTTTGCGTTGACACCACTGGGTGAGGTCACCCAAGAATAATGGCCGGCTGTCTATGGAGAACCCTTGCCTTATACAGCTTTAACTTTGGAAAAAGCTCAGTTTTGGTTTTTTTCTGGTTGGAAATCCATAATTTTTTTGCATCTCATTAAAAAATTTTCAGCAAAAAATGTTTGAATACAGACATGTGAGTGTTCTAACAATCATTAGCTAAGCAGTATGTATAGTGCCTCACCTTCCGAAGATGAGTTACTAAGGAGCAAAAGCTACTCAGATGCCACACTATCCTCTGTTATGGAGACAGAGTTCGCCCAGACAGCAGCAAAAACCGATTTGTATTTCAACCCAACATCTGAAAATTGGCGGGACTTGCAAGCACAAATAATGGAATAAAATTGATAGGGGGAAAATGGTGTATGAGATGAGAAATGATGGTGGTTTTCAGATTGTCTGTAACCACATTTTTTGTAAAGATCTTTTCATCATCCTTAAATCCAGCAGCCAGCAATGAGGATATCTGCTAGCAGTACGTTCTGCATGCATTAATCAAACATACTTAGAAACTGCATGGAAAACAGGGGAGGGAGGAGGAGAGAGATTTTTCTATGATGCAAATACATTCATTGAAAATTAGTAAAAACAATGAGAGAATCGGTTTTAATTTTAAGCAAATGAATTAGGGAGTTTGTGATTGACAGTAGTAAATGATAGCAAATAAAGACCAGGATATCTGAAATGAATATGCACAAAATAGATTTGAATACAGTGGAGGCAATGCATGCAGATTTATCTCATGCGTATTCATTGTGGATATCCTGAAAACCAGACCTGTCTGTAGCTCTTGAGGACTAGAGTTTGCCACCCCAGAATTAGACCATCCAGTCTACCCAATTGGGATTCTTCATCTCGGGTTCTCTATCACCCGGAGCAGACTCAAATCAACACTTATCATCCCCCCCTTCCCCAGTGTCTCCTAACCTAGCCCCTAGCTCTGCCCCCACCACTATCCCCTCACTATCCATTCCAGGTATATCCATACCCTGCCACTGTGCCAGTCTCTGCTTATGGGCCACCCCAGGCATTGCCAACTTCTTCTTTTATTCCCATAAGATCAATCTAGCCCCGCAATAATCCCTACATGCTGGTTTGTATTGATCCCTGAATGTACCACTGGCTGTACTTTATTTCTTGTGTAGGTTTGTAAATTTGGGAGGGGTTTGTTAGTACATTTCATGGTTGTTTTAATTCTGCATGAGCTTCTGCTACGTCTGTCTCTATGGCAGCTAACTGTGTAGTGGGCTAAAACAAGCCACAGGCTCCCTCTCTTGACTAAAGGCTGGGAAACAAGTTAGCAGGCAGAATTTCATCAGCTTGGCGTTTACAGTGGGTGTAATGTTGCTCATACTGTCTGTGCAGTTTTATGAGGATGCACATGAGGGCTGTAAGACATTAATAAGCAACGGCAACATTTAATTGCATGCAAAAGAGCTCATTATGGAGTAATGAGTCAGAAAACAAATGGAGGTAAGATAAAGGCTTGCAGGCTGTGATACTTTTTTATTAGGCCAAAATACACATGATCAAAAATATTGTACAGGATTTGTGTCCAATAAGTTCTTCAGAAGTGTGGCATGGTCTTGAAAGCTTATGTATATCATCTTTGGATATTTTGCACTTTTGGGTAAATTCAAGATGTTGCAGCCTACAATTTATCCAATTTTCTCCCAGACCCGTACAACTGCCAGAACTCTGCACCATATAATGAGAATGAAAAGTGAAATGTTAAGCAGTTTTGAATAAATACATTTTTTTGTGGGGGGGAGGGAGGGGAGGTAAAAGATTTCAGAAACGTAGAACTAATAATAGCAATGGGAGTATCCAACCAGATCACCTTATAATCTGGTCTGCGGATGATGAGAATTTTCCAAAGTTGGTCAGTGTCTAAAATGTATTTATATTCTGCTTTTCAGTACTTCAAAGTAGATTATATTCAGGTGCTATATGTGTTTCTGTATCCCCAGAGGGCTTACAATTTGTTTGTGCCTGTGACATCGGAGGGTAAAGGGACTTGGCCAAGGTCAACAGTGACAATGGCATTTGAGCTCTGGTTTCCCTGGCTTGTAGCTTGCTGCTCGAACCCCTAGGCTGCTTGTCTAGAGTACCCGGGTTTGAGAGGGCCCTCTGTAAAATTAGAAGAACTTGAGTTGACTCCATCTTGTTTTGATCTGTGAAGTCCTGCTTGGTGTCTTGGGATGGTGACATCACAGATCCCCCATATACTCAGATTCTCCTATACCTAACATGAGATGTGTTGGGAGTTCTCAGATACCCCCTGTGATGAAATTATAACAACCTGCCTGATGTCAGGTTCACTTGGCAGGAGTGAGGTAGTTATTTCCCCTGGGATTTTTACTAATGAGGACTGAAATCCAGGTGTGTTTTGCAGATGCATCATCTTGATACATATCATGGTCTCCTGTAGTATTCTAATTTTGTAATATAATAATGTTCCATCCAACCTGGGTATGTTACAGCAGCATATCAGTTCAGCTGACTCCAGGCTGCTATGCTGAAGCTCGGCCCTCTCCTAGATGTGTTTCTTCAGCTTGCTGTAGCCAGTAGAAGGGACTCCATGTACCAAAATACAGGAGAGATGTAGCTACAAATATATCAGTCTGTGGGGTGCATTGGTGACCATATTTAATTGGATCATCAAAAGTAATTCTTGCAGCAAGCTCTAGGGCTTGGAGGCAGTGCTGCGCGCTACCTTGCAGAGGAACTTGGCTTTGATTCCCAGGTCGGGTCTTCCGCTCCCTGGGCTGTCTGGAGCTGCAGATGCTGTGGAGACCAGCGGTCATGGTCCCTGGGAGAAGGTAGTCCCAGCTGTTGCACAATTGTGTGTCATCCTTGTGCAGGGGCCATGCTAATCTTCACTGTATTGTTCCAATTTTAATATGTTTGCTGCCGAAGTGAGCACTATTATTTCCTCAATTGTAAAGTCTGCTTAGTTTTATTTACAAATTGCTTGGCAGATCAGACCATTTCTCTCTTCCAAAGATTTAAGAATGGTAGTCCAGCCTTTTTTTTTCTTTCCTAGAATCTACTATTGTAATAGTTTTTTTCTGGGACTGCCTAAGAAACGGTTGAAATGCCTCCAACTTATATAGAATACTGCTGCTAGGCTGATTGGAGGGCTAAAGATGTTGTATTCTTTGTCCCCTTTACTAAAAGAACATCATTGGCTCCCAGTACATTATCGTGTGCTTTTTAAATTCTTGGTTCTAATATTTAAAGCTATTCATAATATGGCCCCCAGTTATTTGTTTGGATAGCCTGAGTTCTCATGTTCTTTTAAGACCTCTGTGTTCTCAGTTGAACCTCCTTTGTGTTCTAGATTAATTACTGTAGGTAATTTTTCTATATGTAATTACTACTTTATATTAATGCTATTTGTTTTAATCTATTTTGTAAATTGCATAAGGGTTTCAATGGAATGCAATCCATAAATCTAATTCATTAATAAATACATCGATGGTTATCAAATAAGTTGGTGGTGTTCCAGAATGACAATGAGAGAGCCTTGTTTTATATCTACAAACAATTTGGAAGAACCTGTTCCTCCTTATGTCTGGAAACAGCCACAATTTGGAAACAAGCAATTTCCCAGGGGATGTTTCTCCTAACTAATCTTCCCAGAGTCCTGAATCAAACAGCAGATAGATTAAGCTGACAACTTCAGCAGGTTGCTGTGCAATCAAATAGTGTAGGAACGATTCCAACTTTGGGATGCTCTGCAAATGGATCTCTTTGCAACATTCTTCAACAAGGTTCCTATGTACTGCTCTAGGAGACCAGCATGGGAGAGAGTGGCAGGGGATACTTTCTCAATTGTATGGAATCTGGAACTACTTTATGCATTTCCCCCAATTCCAATGATATCCAGGACAAGCCAAAAATTTAAGAAGAAAAGATCAATGATTTTGATAGCATTATGGCCCCTTCAAATTTGTTGTCTGTGGCTACAATGCCTAATTGTTCAGTAAGTAAGAAGATTTGAGGATACTCCCATCCCTCATCATATAGAACAATGGGAATCTCTTGCAACCCAACCTTCAATCTTTAACTCTGACTGCTTGGATGTTTAAAGTCATGTGTTGTCCATGCAATTGCCTCTGAAAGGGAAGAGAGTTCTTTTAGATTCAAGGAAATATTGTATCAGAAAATCATACAACTTTAAATGGGAAAGATTTATGATCTGGTGCACACTTTTTACTCTGAATCTTTTTAAATGTCTTGCTCTGATATCTACTAACTCTTACTCTGGATTGAAAAGTAACTCAGTTCACCTCTGTGCTATAGCACTATACCCCACTAGCTAGAGGTCTATAGAATCATGAGAGGGACTAGTCCTTGTATTGTGAGTCATAATACAAGGACTAGGGGGCATTCCATGAAGTTAGCAAATAGTGCATTTAAAACAAATCAGAGAAAATTATTTTTCACTCATCACACAATTAAGCTCTGGAATTCATTGCCAGAGGATGCTGGGTTTATTAAAGGTTTGGATAAGTTCCTGGAGGAGAAGCCCATAAACCGCTATTAATCAAGTTAACTTGGGGAATAGCCACTGCTTTTTATCACCATTAGTAGCATGGGATTTATTTAATGTTTGCTTACTTGCCAGGTACTTATTTCCTAGATTGTCAACTGTTGGAAACAAGATACTGGGCTTGATAGACCCTCGGTCTGACCCAGTATGGCAACTACTTATGTTCTTAACTAGGATGTTGGTCTTATTTCTCATCAGCCTACAGATGTTAGATTTCATGAAAGGCCTCACACATCTGAAGCCTCCGTTAAAAGATCTGCTTGTTCTTGGGGTCTCAATATAGTTCTTATTCAACTCATGAAACCTCCATTTGAATCATTAACAATGCATTTGAAGTTTCAAACTTGGGAAGTTTATTTTAGTTAGCAGTTACTTTTGCATGAAGAATAAGCAAATTGCAAGCCTTAGTTTCTTATTCTCCTTACACTAAAATTTTTCAAAACAGACTAGTTTTGAAAATGCATCCTAAATTTTTCTTTAAAAAAAAATAATCTCAGTCTCACTTGTCAGTCCGATGTTTTGACAATATTGGGGGTCCATGTTCAATTGCTGCCCAGCTGAGCAACTTATCCAGCTGACTTGGCTAAGATGTGTCGCTGAGTACAGTGAGCTATCTAATAGTTATCCTAATAAGTTTAGCCAGCTAACTTTTAGACTAGTTGAATAGCAGGTTTAACTTATCCAGCTAAAGTAGCCAGATAAAGCTAAATATCAGCACTTAATTGGCCAAATAAGTAGCTCCACCCTGTATTGCCACATCCCACCTCTTGCTTATCTAGATAACGTTTTAGCTGGAAAAATATGTTCTCCATATAAGTGGTGGCTGCTGAACATGGCTGAATATTGAAATAACACCACTTTGCCTGATAAGTTCGAACTTTATCTGGCTATGTGGCACTGAATTTCGGCCTCATTATTTCCACATGCCCATAAAGGCAAGCAGGTTCTTCATAAATTGGATTGCAGAAGAGCTTTGTTGTTTTATTTTACAAAAAAATTAATTTCTATAGAAACTCTTCTCAATGTAATCTGATGTTATATTGTATTTCCTAGTTCTCTGTTAAGCGCTTCAAAAGCGTAGTTTTCGTTTATTGTAAACCGATGTGATATTACCAATGAATGTCGGTATATAAAAACTGTTAAAGTAAATAAACTTTTCATTTCTTTCAACCCAGTTAAGCAAGACATTTCAGTTCCAAAGAGGAATCTACTGTTTGCATCACTTATTGCTACCACAATCAGGGTTACCTCTTCAAAGTAAAGTAAATGTCGTCCATTACATTTTCCCTGGCACATCTTCGGTCTGCTTCCGTTGAATAGATCTTCAAAGCAGCTACTTTGGTTTTTCATCCAGACTTTTACTTCTCAGAAAATACTTCCTGCCAAGATGACAAGTGTGGTCTGGCAGTTCTCCAAAGCTTAGTTAACTAATTCCTTCAACACTATCCTCCAGCCTCGTACTGTAAATACAGGTTGCACTTACATCCTAAAATTCTCAACAAACCAATCATATGCAATTCTAAGCTTGGGAATTCCTCCTTGTCCACAGAGAGAGTCAAGTGGCTCACCTATAACAGGCGTTCCTCATTAGCAGCACAGTCCCTCCTACCTCCCCTCTAAAGTTGAAGATTGGCTCTTTGTAAGGACTAAGGAGGCTCATGAAGGCTCACACATTCTCAGAAAAAACTTTCTCTGTTTTTCTGAGCTTTGAGAGAACTTTTGGATGATGTCGTCGACTTGTGTTGTCGATCTAGCCTGTTACATACAAAGAACACCTGTTACAAGTGAGCACCTTAGCTTTGCTTGCCACTTTATAGGACATAAGAAGTGCCATGCTAGTTCGGACTAATGATCCATCAAGCCCAGTATCCTGTCTGCTGCAGTGACCAATCCAGATCACTTGGAAGTACCCAGAAGATCCCATTCCTGTATGTAGGAGTTGATGATCCCAGTACATGCCTTGCTAATAAGTATTTATCAAATTTATCAAATCTTCTTTCTTTTAAACTCAGCTATACTATTAACTTAGATCACATCTTCTGGCAGCAAATTCCACAGCTTGGTTGCGCGTTGAATGAAAATATACTTTCTTAAATTTGATTTAAATCTCCTACTAATTAGTTTCATTGAGATTCCCCTAGTTCTAGTATTATTTGAAAGGGTAAAAAAAATTTCATTCGCCACCACTCATGATTTTATAATCATATCCCCTCTGTCATCTCACTTCTTGCATGTAGTGTATTTTTTCTATTGATAAGCAGGGCTAAATTAGCCATAACATGTGTATGACATCATCCAATGGCACTGACTGGACCTCTCTCTCAACTAGTAGAGCTTTTGCTTTACTGAGCATGTGCAGGAATTCCTCCTCAAGAATCCCTGCAGTCTTTTTTTTTTTTTTGTTCTTGGGAGAGATCACGTGAGGTAGTGAGCCTGGAGGGATGTTGAACTCTAGGCTCTGAGCACCAACCCCACAAAATCTGCATTAATTGTTAGTGAAGGGCACCTAATCGTGCAGAATTTACAACCTAGAGACTCTTTAATGGCGATAGATCGCTATATGCAGCTATCTCCGGGAGGAGATGCCTATAAAAGAGGGTAAGAAAGAAAAAGATTTGTCTCAGATGGGATCAGCCAAAATAGTGGCTGCAGCGAAAGAAAGTGGTCTTTTGCCTAATGGCGAAGAATCTGCAGTAGCAGAAGTAACCAGAGCCGTAGTTTAAGCACTATTGTGCAAATGAATGGAAATTTCAGAACAAATAGCAGACCTAAAAAAGGGTTTCAGAGGTGGGTCCCAGACTCGGTGCAGTGGAAGGCCGTATCTCCTTTTTGGAAGATGAATTGGTAGCGGCTGAAACGAAACTAAAAAAGATAGAAGCACAGTTAATAGTGCATGAAAATAAATGGACAATTTAGAAACACATTTGAGAAGAAATATTCTCCATTTCATGGGGTTTAATAAAAATCTTGATAAAATAAATTTGCCTAAGCTCTTTGCCATGTGGCTCCCCGAGGCCTTACACTTACCAGACCTCAAAGGCCAAATAGTCATTGAAAGGGCGCATCGGATCGGGAGATGACGTAATGGAGAGACAAGATCTTGCAGGTGATTGCCAGATTTCTAAATTTTATACACAAGCAAACCATCATGCAGGCAATATCACAAGTGACAGGAGATAGTATACGAGACGCAAGGCATTAGGATTTTTCAGGACTATTCGCTGAAAGTATCGATGCAAAGGAAGAAATTCACACAGGTCTGTTCTTTGATTCAAGAACAACTGTGCTTTGTGCTGCAATTTCTTGCACGTCTCTGTACCTGGCATGAAGGTACTTCAAAATCCTTTGATACACCGGATACAGCTAAAACGTTTTTGACAATTTAAGGGCCCAGGATTAGGGCTGGCCACACTGGCGGATGTCGGCGCTTTTAAGTTTTCCAGCACCTCTTCCCTAAGATTTGATTTGCGTTTTATAACGTTTGGGGAACAAAAGCTACAAGTCTACAAATGTTGAACAATGGGAACTGTACACTAGATTTTATCTCTCCTGTTGACTAGATTGCATGACTTTTGAAAAAGATCACTTTTGACAAGAATTACAAATATCCATACCCATCAAAATATACAAGGCATGTTTTGCAGGTATATCAAAACTCATATGCAATGTACAAATGAGAGAAACAATTTAAATTTCTGACGAGGGCTTTTATTTTACAGAGGCAAGGATATTTGGAACACATTGCCGCCTCTGATGGGGAATCTGGGTATTCCTTTAGGCTATGCCCTAAGATACAGGTTTTTTGGCAGAAGGTATTTACATATGTAGGGAATGTTACATCTCTCACTCTGATGCCTGATGCATTAATAGCTCTACTTGGGGATATAAAACTGGATTCAAGTTGTACTTTATCACAAAGGATATGGATTAGGAAAATGATGCTGTTGGCATGGGTGGCTATATTGCATTCTTGGAGGCTGCTCCAACGCTTACCTTCCTGAAAAATAAGATTCATCAGTTGCTATTGATGGAAATGATGTCTAGTCCAGGTTTCCATCCTAGGAGAAATAAATTAATCTTAGATGTCTGGCTTCCCTATTCTTCACAGTTGCCACATAAAGCTAGAAATCAGATTTTGAATGACTTTGCTTGATATACTCCATGAGATGTTCTGATTGGTGATAGGGTATGATGAAAATATAATGTGAAGGAGGGGTACGAAGCCTAAGTAGGGGGAGGGGGTGGGAGGTTTCACGAGAGGGTGAGGGGTTATCGGTACAATTGCTGTTTCTGGGCGGGGGCAGAACTATATAATGTAAGTAACTTGTAGGAATCTGCCCCATTATATTCTGAACTGTATGATTTGTTGTTAAGACAAGAAACAATAGAGCTTTCTGTTATATAACTAAGAGGGATGGGGGTTTGGTGAGGAGAGCTATATTGGGGAGAAAATAATGTCATGTAACATTTTCTTACTGTTGTCCTGGCTCACATAAGTAACAAATGTGTACTGGGAATTATTTGCATTGGTTCTTGCTATTTAATAAAAAAGATGTATCTAAAAGAATTGTCCTTGCCCAAAGATGTTGAAGACATAATAGTGTCTGCCAGAAAACCATCAACTAGAAGAGCTTACAGTTTTAAATGAAAAAGGTTTCCCACATGGTGGGTCAGGACCCCAAATGGGGGTCACACAATTTTTTCTGCTGGGGTCAAAAGTGCCTCATATGGCAGCACTTCAGTAGCAGTGGTAGTGGAGGTCAGCATGGGGCCTAGAAGGCAGTATTACCCTCACAGACCCTGCACGAGGAGGGTTCAAGACTGCTGTAGAGCCTGTAAGCTTGCAATGTCCCACAGGGCCCGTACTGACTTTCATTAATAATGCTGCTGCCCCTTGCAGATCATCAGCCATGAGGGAAGGGGGAGGATGAGTGTGGATATTTCCACTGCTCCTTTTTTTCTCACCCACCTCTCATCAGCCTGCCACTCTTCCCACCTGTTGTCGTCAACCTTCGACCCGGTGGCTAAAGGAAAATGTTGCTGCTGATCCTGGCAAGGGAATGTTTGGAGAAGAGGCTATTTGAAGTGAGAGGCAGGAGGGATTTGAGGGTTGGATAAGTTGGAGAGGGATTGGCTGTGGAGGATGAAAGGGGGAGGAATGACATAACTGAGAGATGGAAGAGGGAAGTGGTGGTGAGAGGGGATCAATTGGGGAGATGTGAGAGAAGGTTTGGAGAGGAGGGAGGGGTAGGCTGGCGAGTGACAGGGATGGAATGACAGAGGATCAGTTGGCACATGTGAAAAAGGGTGAGGAGTGGAGATTGAGAGAGGGATGTACATTGGAGAGAAGGAAGTTAAGCGAGAAGATCCCCTGGAATGGGTGGAGGTTGAGAGAGAGAGGATTGATAGGAGTGCAAAGAGGGTGAGGCATGATCGTTGTAGAATCATACTCCTGCTAATTTGTTGTGATCGTCCTCTGGAGTCATGTGAGTTTTCAAGTGCTAGAATGGGGTCATACTGGCTAAATGTTTGGGAAGCCCTGGTTTAGATCCGTCCACCTGCAAACCCAAAGAGTTGCTGAATTTTTTGCTCTCTTTCTGGTTCAGATCTTGCCACCTCAATAGTAAGAGCACATCTCGTTTCCATAGCCACTTACAAGAATCAAACCGATGGGTAAACCTAGCTCCATTCATTCATTAGTTTCCAAAATGTATCAAAGGCTTCTGGCACTCTAAACATCCAGTTGTAAAACCAACCATTCCATAGGATAAGAATGTCATTCTTGTACAACTGAAGAAGCCTCTAGTTGAACCTTTGGAATTGGCTCTTCTGACATGGGAAGTAATATTCCTTGTAGAATTAACTTTGGCAAGAAGAATCGGTGAACTTCAGGCTTTAGTTCATTATGCAATTCTTCCACAATAGAGTGGTGCTTCACATCCACCCCAAAGATCTTCCAAAAAAGTTGTATCAGCTTTCCATATTAATGAAGCCATCATACTACTTATATTCTTCCCAAAGCCATATGTGCATGAAGGTGAAAAAACCCTTCTTACCTTAGACTCTAATCTTAGTCTTAGCTTACTACAGATGAAGAATTCAGGCTTCACAACTATTTGTCTCTTACAATCCTAACAGATTAGACACAGGCAGTTGGACAATATACATTTGGTTACTGCTAGCGGTCTGCATTGCGCACTGCTATAAGTTAGCAGGCATACAAATTAAAGCTTCTATCAATGCTTATCAAGTTAGAACTATGGCTGCATCAGTGGCTCATCTGCAAGCCGTGCAATATAGTCATCAGTACATACCTTTGTGTCACATTACTGTCTGGATAGTTTCTAGAAGACTGACAAATTCAGACACGCAGTTTTGCCTAGCCTGCTGCATCTTTCAGCTTGGGACTCCCCACATGTTATGGCTAATTCAGGCCTGCTTATCAACAGAAAAAGCAAGTTTACTTACTCCTTAATGGTGTTTTCTGTAGATAGGATGAATTATCCTTGCTAAACACCTGCCTGTCTTCCTGGAGAGTCAACTACCTAGCTAAACCTGACTCAGAATCAATTGAGCAGGCTGACAAGCAAGGCCTGAGCAGGAATTCCTGCACATGCTCGATAGCGCAAAATCTCTACTAGCTAAGAGAGAGAGGTCCATCCACTGCCATTGGATGATGTCGCCCACAATCATCCTGCTATATACGGAAAACACCGTTTATGGTAAGCAAACTTGTTTCAAGCTACCATAATCTCACATTTCTATATTGTTTTTAAAGAGAATACATGAGTACTGACTGCTGGGCAAGTATAGGAAACAGGTGACCTTATGAACTTTGGGGGAGTAAAGGCCTATGTGCATTTCACAGGGTGCATTTCCTGCTCGCCTGAAGAAGGTCTTTATTGTGGGTGCCCCCATGTGGTTCCGGGTCCCTTACTCCATCATCAGCCTCTTACTGAAGGAGAAGCTGCGGGAACGGGTGAGTAAAGACAGGAAGCCTTGCCTGAGGAACAGGCCAGGTTGTGCATGTTTCTCATGTCTCTCTCTCTCTCTCTCTCTTCTGTGCTTCAGGTTCAGATGGTAAAAATGTTGGAGTTGAAGCAGTACTTTCCTCTGGATTGCTTGCCTGAATACCTTGGTGGATCTCTAAAACTAGACCCCTTAAGCTGGAACCACCGTTTCCTCCCGCAGCAGAACGGCCACCCGGACCCATTGGATGAGCTGATCCTGGTGCCACAGACACTGGCGCGTGAAAATGGTTCTGTGCATGTTCCGGGACCTGAATCCATGACTGTGCAGGAGGTGCTTGATCACATTGCCCTCATGCAGAAGCAGGGAGTCTATGAGGAATATGAGGACATCCGGAGAGAGATGCCAGCTGGCACCTTTGCATGCTCCCTGTGAGTTTGAAACGGAGGAGCTGCAGTGGGGGATCACTTGCACTCGGTATTTGTTATGTATGCATAAGAGGCTGGGATTCGTGGTTCTGATGGAAGTATAATTGTTTTGAGAATTCCTCTCAAAACGACTTTCCGCAGTGGTCTCACCATGTAAGCAAAGACATAGGCAAGGATTTCCTAGCTATGATTTGCCCACTGTAGGTCTCTGTAGTTTATCTCTTCCTTGACGGTATTATTCACAGATCAGCTTGTCTCTTTTTTTTTTAATTTGAAAAAATTAACAAATTTGTTGCCCTGCACAGGAGTGGAAAAATCCTAAAATTCAGAAACTATCACCAAAAGGAGCTTTCACTGTGGCCCATGGCTAGTTCCCTTCCAATTGACTACTGAAAGGAGCTACCACTCTTACCTCTGCCTAGGCAGCCCTCTGTTTCAGAGCCTCATGAAAGAGAAGAAGCTAGCAAAAAAGAGCTAAGTTTTAAATTCGTTTTCTGAAGGCTAGAAGGATAAGGACTTGTCTGATGTTTGGTGATAGAGCAGGGCCAGCTCTAGGGTAAATGGCACCCTAAGGAGAAAATCAGCTGTCCGCAGGCTCTTCATTTTCTGTGCTAAAAGGCGATGCCAGCGGTGCCCAGGACACCCCTCAACTCATGGCACCCTGAACGACTGCCCAGTGCTCCCTACAACAAACTAGCACTTCAGTAGCGTTCCATAAGATTGAGGCCAAACCTTGGAAGGTCCTCTTTCTAGTGCTCATGAGGCAAAGTTCTTTGAGGATAGGTACAGGTAGCTGGATTTGTGACAGTGAGTATTGAGGATGGGAAAGTATATATCGGGTCAGACAATTGCTGAGGTAGTTACCTTTTGAGGGCCTTGTAAGCTAGAATCAGGATTTTAAACTTGGTATGGTAAAGTGTTTGTAGCCAGTCCTGAGTTTCTAATATCAACCTGATCCTGCATGATTGTTTCTTAAACTAAGCATCATTCCAACAGTGGCTCTTTGTTGGAATTGCAGTCACCAGATTAGTTTATTAGGAATCCCAATGCAGAGTGAATTACGATTATGCAGGCCTGGATGACTGCAGCAAAGGCGGGGTCCTTAAGGTGAGGATGGAGATGTTATAGTATAATGCAGTTGGAACAAAGCTGCTTTGGTAATTTCTAGGACTTGGGCTTCGGTGGTGAGCTTGAAGTCCAGTATGAATCCCAAACTCTGGATGGTGGTTGTAGGGGGCAAAGCTATGCCTTCCAGAATTACATTCAGGTCTAGGTGGCTGCTTTCCTGACCCATGATATTTCTGTTGTTTTGCAGATTTAGTCTGTTTTTCTGAAGCCAATCAGAGATTTTTCTTTAGTTGTGTAGATTTTTTTATTGTTTTGTCAGGGACTGGGCCAAGCGGGATAAGAATGTCATCCACGTATGTGAAGTAAGTGATCTGGTGGGCTCTGAGTTCATCTAATAGGGCCATGGTAAAACGTTGAACAGTGTGGGTGATAGCACAGATCCTTGAGATACTCCACAGTGGACAGGGTAAGATGTGATCATGAAACAGTTTTGGAGTGATTATGGAGGTAGGATTTGAACCATTTGAGTGCTGGCCTGCTAATCCTAGGTCCCTAAGGTGGGTAATTAGGTCCTTGAGGTCTACAGTATTGAAGGCCACTGAGAGGTCAAGGAGGACCAGTAAGGCAGCTTGTCTGCAATCTAAGCAGAGTCGTCGTATGACTAGGCTTAGTACCACAGATTCTGAGCAATGGTGAGGTCGGAAGTCTGTGGACTGCATGAAATTAGATAACTGTAGTAGTAAAGCTTTTTTTTTGATGATTTTTGCCTAGAAATGAAAGGTTAGAGACTGCAGTAGTAACTGAGTTCATATGGATCCAGGTTGGGATTTTTCGGAGTAGAAGATCCATATTCAGTCACTGACCAGATTGCAAAGTTAGCCAGGTAAATTTCTCCAGCTAACTTTGGCAAGGAGCTGCTTTATTGAATATAGACAGCTATCTTAAAGATAGCCGGATAAGTTCATCTGGCTAACCTTAGGACAGCTCTACAGCATGACCAGAGTTAGCTGGTCCTAAGGTTATCTGGCTAAATGACTCTGAATATGGACTTCCAGGTAGACTTTTTTAATATATATATATATATATATATATATAGTCTGCTAGGTGACCACCTGCTAAAGATATGTTAATTATAGCTTCAAGGTGACAGAGTAGACATGATTTGGCTAGTTTGATTACCCAAGGTAGGCAAGGATCACCTATGCATTTTATAGCTTTGAAATCTGGGAGAAGAGTATTGATATCCTCTTCTGGCAGAGAATTTGGGGAGAGAGCTTATCTTGCTGGTGGAAGGCTGTCTTCTGAACCTTCATCCAGCTCTGATGAGTGCAGCAATCTTATCAGTAAAGAAGTTAACTAGATTATTGCAGTGAGTTTGTGATGTCATGGTAGGGAATAGGGAGAGGGTGGATCCTAGAAGCTTGACTGTCTGGAATAGGTCTCTGTACGAGTTTTATGCCTGGTTAATTGTTTTATTATAGTATACCTTCTTTGCTTCAGTCTTGGTGTTGCAATAAGTTGGTTGGTGTCTGCCATCTGCAGTATTTCTGTCAGCTTCTAGAGCTGACTTCTGCCATTTTCTTTCAAGCCTTTGTCCCATTTTGTTTTAATTCCTTTAGTTCTGGAGGGAACTGTAGAATGGGTTTGGGATTTTTGATATGACAGTATCTCTGGGGCTATTGTATCCATGATTGCTTTCAAGTCTGTGTTTCAGCTATTAACCAAGAGAACAGTTAAGGTGGGGTGGAGAGGAGATATGCTATGATTCAGTTTTTGCAGAATATTTAAGAAGGCTCTGGGGCTATGTGATCGGTTGGTCTGAATTATTATTTATTTTTTAATTCTTTCATTTTATATTTTTTTGGGATAGTGGTAGCTGTAGGTCAAATCGTACCACATGGTAGTTTGACAAGGAGAGCTTAGTGGTCTGTAGGTTTTCAATTGATAGGTCTTGTAGCAGCTGGTACGGTTCAAGTACTAGATCCCCTGCATGGCCTGCATTATGATTTATCATGTTGACCAATTGGGTTATGGGTAGAGTCTAAGTCTGGTTCATTTGCATGAATATTGAAGCCACCTAAGAAGTAGCATCCTAGTATCAAGTATTATATCTGAGGTGGTCTTGGAGAACTTCATCTGTGTCTAATGATGGACGATAAACCAGGAAGATTCCCCATTTGTAGTTGGCATCAGCCTGCAACAAAGTGGATTCTGTTCCTTGATTTCTCATTGTCTGAAGATTTTTGTACCCCACCTCCTCATTTGTTTCTGTTGGAGATTTGGGAAAAAGAAAAGCCATGTGGGCAGATTTAGAGGAACTAGGGGGAATCTGTATCCTCATTCTATGCCTCTCTTGGGTTCTTCTGTTTGTAGGTAATATAGGAGGTTGAGCTTGTGGTAGACAGAGTGGATGTTCAGGAGTGTCACACTTTTTTTGGGGAGGAGCTTTTTTTTTGTTGGTTGTGTTCATTCTGGATTGAGCTTCTCTTTTGGGTGGGGCCGGGGTGGATGAGCAATTATTAAGGTATGTTTAGGATGCGTGGCTTAGAGGTGAGATTGGGAGGACTATCTGCTGTGCCCTGCGATTGTATGGATATGTGATGTGGTAGGAGAGGAGGGGGCTCAGGTTGCTGTGATGCACATCCGGTGATGGTGAGAGTATGATAGGTAGGAGAGCAATAAGTGAATAGAGACACTGAGACAGGTATCTTATCTTTTGGATGTGGTCTACTTGTTGCTATTGTATGTTTTGTCCAGAGCGGGAGCCACTATTTCTGCTGTCCATCAAAGAGCGTGCATGAAGAGGCACAGTTTTTCGGTGCAGGGCCTGCCTACGGTATTCCCCTTAAGGGTCTGGTTCCCAACCAACTACTGATATCACTGGGAAGGGCTGGGTTGGAGAAGTCCCGGTCCTGGCAGGAGCCGATGGGGTGGGGCAGCAGGCAAGGGAACCTTTTGGTAGCGGCCAGCTCATCTCTCTCCACTTTCTTTTGCCCTGCATCCCAGTTCAGTTGTGGCCTCACAGCCTCTGTTGCCACCCTTAAGGATTTGGGCCACCTCTGCTGCTGATGACACTGTGAGGGGGTGGATCTGAGGAGCCCAGGTCCCAGTAGGAGCTGCAGGGAGGGACGGAACTCTTGACCTCTGAGAGCATTCTTAGTAGAGGTCTTTGAGCTGCTCACTTGCTTTGTTTCTCTCTCGAAGAGCACTCTTTAACCAGGAGAAGAACCGTTATGGAGATGTCCCATGCCTTGACCAAACCAGGGTGAAGCTGAAACAGCTGAGCCGACATGAGGTAAGCAGGCAGAGATTTGGTACTATGCTGTAAGTTTTGCATTACTGTTTATAAGTGGTGCTAACTGGCGTTCCCTCGTTTGTTGAGTTGGGTGTTGCAGTGCTGTTTAGCTTGTAGTATACCACTTAGGTTTTTAGAGGAAAAAGACCTCTGATATAACACCCTTTTATATAGCCTTGTTTACTATTTATGTATTGTGTAGGGTTTTATGCACTGAAAAAGCTGCTACTTGGGTCATTGGCTTGTCTAACTTTGGACTTTGCTGACATGTGAAGTTCTTTATACTTGTGTGAACCCATCCACCCAAAAGGAACCAACTAATCGACAGCCATAAGGGAGACACCCAGACTAGGCAATCGGTCTTCTTGCAGATCCAAGCAAGTTCATTTAACTTATCATTCTTCCATTTCTTAGTTTTAAAGAATGAAATAATAGCATAGAAAAATATAACTTTCTCTATGCATTGTGTCCTATAGTCAGGAGGCCTGCTAGCAGTAAAGAATGAGTGGGGGTTTTTTTAGCTGGGCTTATAGCTGATAAATGTTTCTCTAGACCCTTTCATGTCCATGAATGCAGAGTGCCCCTAAAAAGAGAGAGGTAGAAATTTGCAGCATAGACGATTCCTTGATGAAAAGCTATGTCTTCTCAAAATGAATTTCTTCCATTGCATTTCTAGACCTGTAATTCTTAGCCCTCAAGCAGGGATGAATTAGCCATGATGTGTGGGGCTTACATCATCTGATGGCGTCAAACGGACCCCACTCTCCTGGCTCAGTGAAGCGTTTTGCTCTGCATGCGCAGTGGTTTCCACACACTTACTGCCTTGTGAGCCCCTCACCATTCTGATTTTGTCTGAGCTTTCACACGGATTTGTGATCTTCTCTTTTTCATTTTTTTTCATAACATTTTTGTCTGCCTCATTGCAGGTAGAAGTTTTCTGGCATGTGATGTCTGGAGAAAGACTTAAAAAGAAGCTAGCCATCAGCAGCTTCAAAACCTGTATCTGTGGGCACTAGATGTTTATCGTGGATGCTCAGAAGATTTATTACATAGAAACAAAGAAACATAGAAATGACGGCAGAAGAAGACCAAATGGCCCATCCAGTCTGCCCAGCAAGCTTCCCTCATTTCTTCTCCCATACTTATCTGTTTCTCTTAGCTCTTGGTTCTAATTCCCTTCCACCCCCGCCATTAATGTAGAGAGCGGTGGAGGAGCTGCATCCAAGTGAAATATCTAGCTTGATTAGTTAGAGGTAGTAGGGGTAGTAACCGCCGCAATAAGCAAGCTACACCCATGCTTATTTGTTTTTACCCAGATTATGTTATACAGCCCTTATTGGTTGTTTATCTTCTCCCCTGCCGTTGAAGCAGGGAGCTATGCTGGATATGCGTGAGGTATCAGTTTTTTTCTTCTCCCCTGCCGTTGAAGCAGAGAGCTATGCTGGATATGCATCGAAAGTGAAGTATCAGGCACATTTGGTTTGGGGTAGTAACCGCCGTGACAAGCCAGCTACTCCCCGCTTTGTGAGTGTGAATCCTTTTTTCTTCTCCCCTGCCGTTGAAGTTATGCTGGATATGCGTGAAGTATCAGTTTTTCTTTTCCCCTGCCGTTGAAGCAGAGAGCTATGCTGGATATGCGTCGAGAGTGAAGTATCAGGTACATTTGGTTTGGGGTAGTAACCGCCGTAACAAGCCAGCTACTCCCGTCTTTGTGAGTGCAAATCCTTTTTTCCACATTTCCTCTTGCTGTTGAATCTTAGAGTGATGTTGGAGTCACAGTAACCATGTGTATGTTTATTGACTAAGGGTATTGTCTCCAGGCAGTAGCCATCATTCTGGCGAGTCACCCACTCTTCATTGGCGGCCTCTTGACTTTATGGATCCACAGTGTTTATCCCACGCCCCTTTGAAGTCCTTCACAGTTCTGGTCTTCACCACTTCCTCCGGAAGGGCATTCCAGGCATCCACCACCCTCTCCGTGAAGAAATACTTCCTGACATTGGTTCTGAATCTTCCTCCCTGGAGCTTCAAATCGTGACCCCTGGTTCTGCTGATTTTTTTCTTATGGTAAAGGTTTGTCGTTGCCTTTGGATCATTAAAACCTTTCAAGTATCTGAAAGTCTGTATCATATCACCTCTGCTCCTCCTTTCCTCCAGGGTGTACATATTTAGATTCTTCAATCTCTCCTCGTACGTCATGCGATGAAGATCCTCCACCTTCCTGGTCGCCCTTCTCTGTACCGCTTCCATCTTGTCTTTGTCTTTTTGTAGATACGGTCTCCAGAACTGAACACAGTACTCCAGGTGAGGCCTCACCAAGGACCTGTACAAGGGAATAATCACTTCCCTTTTCTTACTCGATATTCCTCTCTCTATGCAGCCCAGCATTCTTCTGGCTTTTGCTATCGCCTTGTCGCATTGTTTCGCAGACTTCATATCATTAGACACTATCACCCCAAGGTCCCTCTCCTGCTCCGTGCACGTCAGCCTTTCCCCCCCCATCGAATACAGTTCATTCGGATTTCCGCTCCCCATATGCATGACTTTGCACTTCTTGGCATTGAATCTCAGCTGCCATATCTTCGACCACTCTTCCAGTTTCCTTAGATCCCGTCTCATTCTCTCCACTCCTTCCGGCGTGTCCACTCTGTTGCAGATCTTAGTGTCATCCGCAAAAAGACAAACCTTACCTTCTATCCCGTCCGCAATGTCGCTCACAAAGATATTGAACAGGACCGGTCCCAACACCGATCCTTGCGGTACAACCACTTAAAACCGCTCTCTCTTCAGAGAAGGTTCCGTTTACCATCACACATTGTCTTCTGTCCGTCAACCAATTTGCAATCCAGGTCACCACCTTGTCACTCACTCCCAAGCTTCTCGTTTTATTCACCAGTCTCCTGTGCGGAACCGTATCAAAAGCTTTGCTGAAATCCAAGTATATGACATCGAGCGCTCTTCCTTGGTCCAATTCCTTGGTTACCCAGTCAAAAAAGTCAATCAGATTTGTCTGACAGGATCTTCCCCTGGTGAATCCATGTTGCCTCTGGTCCATCAATTCTCCGGACTGTAGATAGTTCACTATTCTCTCTTTCAGCAGAGACTCCATTACTTTTCCCACCACCGAAGTGAGGCTAACCGGCCTGTAGTTGCCAGCCTCCTCCCTGTTCCCACTCTTGTGAAGTGGGACCACCACCGCTCTTCTCCAGTCTCTCGGCACCACTCCCGTTTCTAGGGATCTATTGAACAGGTCACACAGCGGACCCGCCAGAACATCTCTGAGCTCCCTCAATATCCTTGGATGAATCCCATCAGGCCCCATGGCTTTGTCCACTTTCAGGTTCTTTAGCTCTTCCCACACATTTTCTACTGTAAAAGGATTTTCATCTATTCCACTTCCCTCCAGTTTCTTGTTGTGTAGAGATGGTCCTTCTCCAGGGTCTTCTTTAGTGAACACAGAGCTGAAGTATTCGTTTAATATTTCTGCCATTTCTTCGTCTGTCTCCACACATTGATCATTACCACCTTTCAATTTCACTATACCACTTTAGGCCTTGACCAGGATATGGCTAATTACTTCATCTGTGGTCATATGTCCCCCAGGGCTTAAAGACTAGAAGATGCAGGATAGCCAAAAAGCGCTTAAGAGTAGCTGATCTTGGTCCTGGAGGGGGATGTCCTTGAGTCTTCAGAGCCCAGCCAGGTCTGCACAGAGTATCTCAGGGCCAAATCTTTCATTGGAACTAAGTACATCAGCTCTTTTACAGCTCTTTTACAGCTCTTTTATCCCCCCATTCCCCCCTTCAACCCTCCCTGCCAACCTAACCTTAATATATCCTCATCAACAAGTCATTTATGTACATATGTTATATACTACATCAAATGTTCAACGTAATCCTGTTATTCCTGTTATAATTTGTATAATTTGTTATATTTATTACAATGTTACAATTTATTATTTTTATTACAATGTTATAATGTAAAATAGGGCTGTTACTACCCTATTCTTTGAGTTATCTGGAAACCGATGTGATATCTCGATCGAACGTCGGTATATAAAAGAAATAAATAAATAAATAAATAAATAAATAAATAAAATGAGGAACAGACTTGGTTTCTGAAGAAGATGTCTTCTCCAAATCTAGCCCAGAAATCACAACAGCTCACTTTGTTGGTGAAGAGTTTCTTTGCCTCCTGAAACTGGAGAGGAGTCTTGGAGCCTCTCCTGTCTAGAATGGAAGAGAGATTCCTGTAAACCAGAGCTCTACCTAGTTCCATGCCAGTATGTAGCCCCATGCAAGAGTTGCCACCCATCAGTGTTAGCCCTCAACACCTGGGAAAGCCTACCCCTGTGATTGGAGAGTCTTGCCCTGAGTCAGAGGTTGGGGGAAAACTTCAGCTAGATCAGCTTCTTTCCTGGGCATGTGCCCACGGAGGCATCAGAGGTCTCTGCCTCAGTCGCTATCTTCATCATCTGCGTTAAGGATCAGTGCTTCTCCCCTTTCTCCCTCTTTTCGTGATCAGAGGAAGGCTCAGTGGGAATTTTTACCACAAAAACGTCTTCACTCCAGAGGCTTTCTGCTACTCTAGATTTCTGGATAAATTGGTAAATGTAATGAGCATCAGTATCAGAAAAGATGTGGATCCAAGAACAAAAAGATTTTGGCCTTCTGCAGCCTTCAGCAAACTGCAGAAATTCCTGTGCACGAGTTACTCCAGGATCTGCTATCCAGAATGTGGCAGAATCCCTGAATCCCACTAATTGCTTATCAGTAGCCAGAAAACTGATCTGAAATATAGGGTGCAGCCAGCCCCTAGATTTGATGTTATCCAGCTTCCTCATCCCTCTGTTGCGGTAGAGTCAGCTGTTATGCAGGCCAAGAAGACTCCAGTACTCTTCTGGGGAAGACCCAAAGCTCCTGGACACTGTAGGGAAGAAAGTCTTCCAGAGTTCCAAGCCGAGTGCTCGTATCGTGGCGCACCAGCTGCACATAGTGCAGAACTTGCAAGAACGTGTTAAGAAGCTGAAACCCTTAACAGAATCGCCAAGGGCAGAGCAAGCCACAGTTTGCAAAGCAGTGAAGGATGCAGAGGAGTGTGAGAAACATCTAATCCTCTCAGTCTATGAGGCGTTTGACACTGCAGCCAAAACTTCGGTGGTGGCCAATGGGGTTCACAGGCTGGCTGGGTTACAAGCCAGCAGCCTGCGAGAAGATGTACATAATTTGCATGTGGATGTGTGGGTGACAACGTGTTTGGAGACAAAGTCAAATAGACTGTAACTCAGATTAAGGAGCATCAAGGGTACTTTTCAGTCTTTGTCAATAGGAGGAGACAACCATCCTCATCTCCAAGATGCCAGTATTCTTATAGTCTAGCATTCTTCCAGAGATGTCCTTTACACTTTTAACAGTCTCATCAGATCGCCCCTGTCATGCAGAAACTTCATCCAGAGAGTGCCAAAGAGAGATGTCATCCTAAAGCCCAGCAACAGCTGCCGTTGAAGCTTGGGCCTAGTTTTTGACAAGTTTCAGGACTGACTCCCTGCCATCTCCGATTGGGGGTAGATGGGGGAAGGAAGGTCCAATCCTTTGTTCCAGAATGGATCAAGATCACCAGGGACAATTGTGGCATGTGGTTACTGCTTACAGTTCTCCCAGTGATTTTCATTTTTCAATCCAGACCCATCTGTGGGCTGGCTTCAATTGAAAGTGGAGGTGCTCCTTCAGCAGAGGACGATAGAACCGGTTCCATCCTAGGATTTAGTCCCGATTATTTCCTCATTCCCCCCCCCCCCCCCCCAAAAAAAAAAAAAACGGGAGTCTGAGATCGGGAGGCTGAACAAACTGCTGGCCCAGGAGAACTTGAAGATGAACTCCCTCCATATAATCCTCCCATTCATTCAGCCTGGGTTTTAGATGTGCACCCAGGATCCTCAAGAGCGCCGATACTAATTATCCCCATTCACCCAACTCGCTCGACATATCTCAGGTTCATAATGGAAGGGGCTCGTTACCAGTACAAAGTCCTCCCCTTTGGCCTGGCTGTAGCCCTGAAGGTGTTAATGCCTGGCAATGGTAGCAGAACACTTTCATCGTCGGAGTCGGCATTGTCTGAACTACTGGTTGGTGCCCTAAAGATGGCATCTCTTATAAATCAAGTCTTGTCCCTGAGTTTTTACTATTACAGCGCACATGTCTAGATTGTATCGCATTCTGGACTTTCTTAGAGGGGTGAGTAACAAATACTTTAAATAAATAAAATAAATGAGAGGTTTTGGAATTCCTTGATAAGATCATTCAACCCCTTCAATCTCAATGGTTCCTGATTAACTTTTTTTTTTAAAGTCAAATGTCACTCCTTTCCAGAGGATTCCTTCATAGGAGAGTGGATAGATTTGGTTTGGAAGTGGGCATTTCTTCTGGACGACTGTTGTACTAAGGGTCTGTTGAAGAACCTCAGAACTTTTACTGAGCTATGAGAGATGAGCCCATTCAGTGCCATCAGATGGCATCACCCCATATGTCATGGCTAATTTATCCTGCTGAGAACCCTGTTTAAAGGTAAGCAAACTTGCTTTCCTGTTTCTCTTAGACAAACAAGGTTACCGGTCCTCAGAAAGTGAGGCACTGGATGCAAGCTTTCTCTGTGCAACAGCGCTCATCCATTTCTCTTTCTCTCTCTCGCAGAAGACAGATTACATCAATGCCAGCTTCATGGATGGGTACAAGCAGAAGAATGCTTACATTGGCACCCAGGGTAATTAGCACATTTACCTTGTCCCACTATATGTCACGTCCTCTTGGGCCTGTGCTATATCTCACTCTGTTTCTCTGCAGTTTATCGTCTCGGCCCATCTCCTGTTCACTGTGTTTACTTGTGTTTTTGGTAAAATTATTAAAATCTTAACCACTGACATGCCTCAAAAGTGTGGCATCAGCACTGCTCGGAAAATAATTTTTTTTTTTTGTTAGGGAGCATATGGATATGTGAAAAAAAAACCCTCTCCCTTCCATTCTACAGGGCATCACTGGAATCTTGTATTTAGTTACTGTATTCAGCCAGGAAGAAGTAAGCTGCCTAAACAGCTAGAGAGAGGATTGCAGAACTCCTCATTCTAGAGGGTCTTTTCCCTTAATGTCAAAAGGTCTGCCTTCATCTGACAGCAGTAATGTTTTACTGGGGGGGGGGGAGAGGGAGGGAAGGGAGGTATGGATGCTACAGTGCGGCATGCACTGTAATTAGCATAAAAAGATTTTAAAAAATAAATTGTATGTGTCCAGGCTATTATTATGAAATGTGATGCATGGCGTATTCATTGCATCTTGAAATAGAAAAAGGGAAGAGAAGAAGGGGGTATCAAAAATCTATATATTGGTCCTTCTTTCTTAAAATTTATGTATGAGGAAACATTACTTAAAACAAATTGTAGATATATCTGCTAGAGTAAATGTGAAATTTTAATTAAAATTTGAAACACTATTTAAGGCTTTTTAGAACAAACAAAATGCAAAAAGAAAATTGCTGATTTCTTTTAAGGCAAGCTGTTAACTAAAGTTACACAGAGGGGTGATGGCATCCAATGATGCTGACATGGAACACTTTTCCAGAGCTTTCCAGTGAAGACTTGATGATCCCTACGTAGTAACATACAAAATTACGACAGAAGAAGTCCAGATTGGCGCATCCGGTCTGCCCAGTTGCGATTCTTCTGGTTTGAGTAGATGAGCCTCTAATACTTGACCCAACACTAGTTCCAACTCCCATACTTTTTCCCTGAACATTTCAATCTCTCTTCTTTTTTTTTTTTTTAATCACTACCCTACATATCGGTCCCAAGCATGTCCAGAATCTGTTAAAAGTGCTGGTCTACCTTCAACGATAGGCCATTTCAGGCCTCCTCATCTTTCTCTGAGATTCTTATACTAAACCCAACACCCATTTCCCCTTCAATGATCTATTACCACATCTTCTACTAATTCTTACAACTAGCAAAGCCATTTCCTAAAATATCCCCGCCTCCCCTTGATCATTGACGTTTGGGTTCTACCCATGGTCACTCCGTATAGGTTATACCAGCATTGGACGTTAGGATTAGAACAGGCGCTCCGTGTGCTGCCTTGGACACTTGTTGCAGTCACACCATTGCTGTTAGAGCTGTAATTGCTGCTCCCTGCTTCTTAGCCCATGGCCTGTGGTGGCACAAGGTCATGCTTCCACTTTCCTTTCGCTTTGTGCAAGGAAGGATCATCTGTATTTTATCCTATAACCTTTGAAGTTAATTATTTTAGCTTCTACCACCCGTCCTTGGAAGGCATTCCAGGTATCCACCACCCTTTCCACGAATCTTTCCAGACATTCTTGAGTCTACCTCCTTTGAGTTTCAGACCTAATTCTAGACCTTCTTTTCTATTTAAAAAAAAAAAAAAGGTTTACTTCTTGAGCACTTTTTATATCTTTCAGATTTTGATTTCTGTTGCTTTACTCCAACAAAGGGCCCAGGGCAGCGTGCAACATTTCAAAACAGATACATTGTGTACACTGAATACAGCGGCATACGTAGCAAAAGCAGCAAGTAAAATAACATATCAAACGCAATAGCATATAGAGTAATTAATCCAAAAAAGACAATAATTATTCCTTTCTTTTCCCTCTCTCACAAGAAAAAAAGGACAAAACCCTATACTGTTTCCACCCAACATTACTAAGAGAAAAAAAAAAACCCCTTCCTACTCTTTCCCCCAGCTGTTTACTTTCCTTTTGGTGTCACCCCTCAGTCTCACTCTCCTCTCCTCTAGGGTCTACATATTTAGGTCCTTGAGTCGCATCTCTTGTGGCTTTTAGGGCAGACCCTGCACCATCTCTAGCCTATCTATATTCTTTCAAATGTATAACTTCCTTACAGAACAAAATATTCTAGTTGAAGTCGCAAGCCTGTATAGAGGAATTTTCACGTCCCTTTTTTTCTGTTTCTGCCTCTCCCTTTGCACCCGAGCATCCCTCTGGCCACTGCCTTATTGTACTGTTTGAGATCATCAGAAACTTCACATCAGCTTCTCAAACCCCTTCATGTACTGCCCCCCCCCCTCAGAGTTTTGTTTCTCCAAATGCATGACTGCATTTTTTTTCTTTATTTTATTTTTAAGCATTATAACAAATTTAAACAAAGAAAACTCGACTACCGGTACACTTTTTTCTTTGAATCTTAATTGCCAAACATTCAACTGCTCGTCAAGCTTTCTTAGATCATTTCTTTTTGTTTTTTTAAACTGTACATTTATTTAAATTGGCAGATCAACCAAAGAACTCAGTCATACAAATACGGCAGGCACAGCAACAGTACTCAATGGAAGTACAATACAGTAGACTCTCGGTAATACAAATAAAATGCAATAGTAAGCCACACTGTAGTAAATGTCAAATCAATGTCTTAAAACAAATTCTCAGTACTTCCCCCCCCATATGCGATCATATAGAACACTTCTTTCTCAGCTCATATGTCAATTTCTCAGTCAGGGTCACCTTGTGCACCTGTTTCTTCCAGTGTGCAATCAGTGGGCTCACCTTTCTGTTGTGAATTTAGCTGCCAAAAGCAACTGCGCACACAATTTAAGTATACATCTAAAGTTCAAAACCTACGCCAGCCCAACAAACGCAAGGCAGGTGTAAAATGTGCCTGCACCCCAAGAAGTTCATCAACTTTGCCCTTCACCCGTGGCCAGAACCCATGGACTCCAGGGCAAAACCACCACATATGGACACAGGATCCTTCCTCCCACGCCTCGCCAACAAAGTCCTGAAGAAGGAGGAGAAAAGTTTGGATAGAGAATTGGGTATCTATAAAGCCCTCCGTAACAATTTATAGAGTAACTCTGTCCTGCAACTACATAAGAAGGCAGTGTGTGCCATCTTTCAAATCTTTTTTCAATTACTGTCCTGCAAGTTCAACCCTAAGGCTGCATTCCATGGATTAATCAAAACTGTCAAAGGTGCCCTATCCTCCAAGGTTTGAATAATAGCTTTGTATAGCAAGGAAACAATTTAACCCCCTTCATTAGCCAGCATTAATGCAGCTTCCATTCTAGTGGGCGATCTTCTGTTTCACTTAGTACCCTTGGTTTTGGGCAAGGCCCCTCTAATACACTCGTACAGAACTTCCAATTCATCCTTTAAACCAAAGTCAACCTTTAAAGACCTAAACAGTATCCATCCTTGTTCGCCCCACCACTGGCTCATGAACCTTAAGCCAACATTGCACCGATCCACCGTATCAATATGGAAGGTAAATACAGAGATATTGGGATTATCTTTCAACAAGGAAAGAAGAGAGGTCACCAGACAGAACCCCTGTTGCTTTACAAAAAGTCCTCCATATCTTTACTATATGTGCCACTAATGGATTAGATTGAAGGGCACATCTAATGAGAGGAGGCATTGTAGGCAAGAAGGATAAATCGACTCCCACCACCATGCCAGCCTCAAGAGAAAACCAAACTAGGTCCTGGTTACGACCTACTCAGACTTTAAGACAACCAAGTCTAGATGCCCAATAGTAGGCCAATAAATTGGGCCATGCCATACCCCCATATAATTTAGTCCTCCACAGAGAGCTCAGTTTAATCCTGGGCACCTTGCCCTGCCATATAAATCGTGATAAATCCCTGTTAAGACTGGCAAAGAAAGACATGGGCAACGTGTATGGGATGTGTTGAAATAAGTATATTAACCTAGGCAAGACATTCATTTTGAGAATAACAGTTCTCCCAGCCCAGGATACAAACCTATCCTTCCAATCTTTCAGGTTATTTATGTATTTTTTTGTACAACAGGTATATAGTTCTTCTTGTATAAGTCTACCCATCTACTAGGAATAAAATATCAAGATATTTAAACCCCTCCCTAACCCTTCAAAAATGCTGTAAGCACCAAGGTACAAAACTATTTCCTCCAGGCCTCACTGTAAAAAGTTCAGACTTCTGAAAAATAACCTTATATCCCAAAGCCAGACTGTAGGTCTCCAAAAGGCCCAAAAAGTTAGGTGTGGAAACTCGCAGGTAAGTTTAAAAAAAAAAAAAAAAAAAAAGTCATCCTTGTAGAGCAAAATTTAATCACCCTGGCACCATACTGAAACCTAGCCTAATTATCTGAGCCAAAGCCTCAATAGCTAAATCAAATAGAAGGATAATTACTTTTATTGGTTACTAGTTGTGATTTTATTAGCAGATTAAGTTTTAATGTCAATTTGATTTTGTCACCTTTTGTGTGTGTTTTTATTGTACATCCAGGCCAGGATTTGTCAACAGGCACATTAAGCCTGTGTCGGGGCAGCAGGCTGACTGAAGATTTGTTATCTTTCAGCTCTGCTGAATCTCACGCAGCAGAGAACAGCCCTCTAATTCTTGATCCAGCCCCTCTCCTCCAGGCAGCATTCAGGAGGAGAGCCTGTAGCGGACAGAACCAAAGGGGATTATTCTGGGGAGATTAGGAGTGGCTGAGCAGAGATCTTTGGAGGATGGGATGAGAGGGGATATCAGCTAGGAGTGGGGAGCCTATGTGTATATGAGAGAGGGGAACAAGGGTAGGAGGGCAGTGTTTGTATGTGTGAGAGAGAAGAGATTGGTGCTAAATGTATGTGTATGCCATATTGGGTAGGATGGTAGAGCGTGGAAGCAAGGAGAAGCAGGACACGAGCATGGTAGGGACACCTCACTCCTCTTCTCCCTACAATTCAAGTCCTCCCTCCTCACTCAGACCCTCAAACTTCCCTTCCTTCCAAGATATTTCCTACTCCTTCCATCCCTTCCTTAATTCAAGAACCTTCCTCTCTTCCTCCTCTTCTCCATCTCATTCCTAATCTTCTCAGTTCTCCCCATCTCTAGTTCTTTCCTTCTCAGACTTCTCTACCTTTCTCCTCACCCCATTCCTGATTCTGCTTCCTTCCTCTCCTCATCCCCTGAGGTCTTTTCCCTGTATTGATACCAGACATCACTTTTCTTCACCCAATAAAAATAAAATAAGTTATACTAGTAATTACAGCGTAACGTGACTTTCTTTTTATAATGTAATATAAAAGATGGAAATGTTTTCCAATTTCCTTCAGAATGTTTACATTTTTGCCACAGAATCTAGCCCTGAGCTGTCCCAGAAAACTAGGGGACTTAGAGCTTCTGCTCCCTGTTCTCGAACCTTGGTGGGAGGGAGGGGGGGGGGGGGCAACAGTGCTTATGGGGTCCCAAAATCCTAAATCTATCACTGTGTGCATCCTCTTGGCTAACATGGTTTACAAGCAGAATGTACAATGAAAGAGGAGAAAGAGGGCATCCTTGACTTGTCCCTCTTCTAATAGGAAAGGGAGCGGAAAGAAAACAGTTTTACACTCCAGCCAACGGATGATCATATACGAAACCAGTGCCAAAGCCTTTCTGCCTAAGAGCAGCAAATAGAAAGTCCCATTGTATAGGATCGAATACCTTTGTGGTATCAAGAGTTAGTATCAGCCTGGATAGTTTATATTTATTGGCAAGTGGTATAATAATAAACACCCTAGAGTAACAGCCTTTAATAAAGCCCATCTGATCCTCTCTTATCAGTTCCATCATGGTCCAGTCCAAAAGCAGGATCTTAGCTAGGATCTTGACATCGGCATTGAAAAAAAAAGATATGGAATGGTAAGAGCCTGGATAGAGAGGTTCTTTACCAGGCTTAAATATTAAGACTATAGTAGCAACAGTCAGCTGGAGATGACTTCTCGTTCTTTCTGCTCCCTCTGTTGCAGTGTCATCTTCAAAAGGGCAAACTTTCCCTTCTAACCCATCTGCAATATATCTCAAAAAAAAGTATTGAACACATCCTGTTCAATTAGAGGCGCCCCGCTAATCGCTTTTCTCTCCTTGGACTGAATTTGATTTCCACTGCTCTTTACTGTCTTATCTCTCAGCTAGTTAATAATCCAGTCTCCCCGTAGGGTACTGTTTATTAATGAGCAGAATAATATCGGAAGTATTGCTGAAATCCAAATAAACCACATCCAGCACATGCCTTTGATCTAATTCTCTCTAGTCACCTAGTCAAAGACATCAATAAGATTTGACACAACCTACTGCTGGTTAAAACCATGTTCTCTCAGATCCTGCAACTCACTGGGTTGTATATAGTTTATTCTCTATTCCTTTAGTAGGGCTTCCATGTAATTTTCTCACAATTGACCTGTAGTTTCCACCTTTCTCTCTGTTAGCCACCCTTCTTGAATCTTGTGGGAACACGTCAGTCCTGTAGCAGACTCGCTTCGTATTTTAGGATGCGTCCTGCCTGGCCCCCTGGTTTTGTTCACGTTCAGTTTTGCTAGCTCCACAAACGCACTTTTCTGTAATTGGTGTCTTATCTACCCTACTCTTGCCTAAACTGCCCTCAGCGAATACTGAACAGAGGTATTTGTTTATCATTTCTGCTTTGTCCTTCTCTCTCTCTCTCCAGACATTGCTCCTTGTCTCCTCTCGATCTTACCGTTCTGACGTAGCTGAAAAACTTTACCACCTTGCTTTATCTCTCTCTAGCTATCTCTTCTTCCACTTGCACTTCTGCCAAACTGATGTCTTCCCTCATCTCTTTAAGCTTTTCCATATTTTCTTCCCTGGGTTCTTCTTTTTGAAATCCTTGTACTTTTGGCTCTTACTCTTTTAGCCACTTCTTTGGGGACCTATAGCAGTGTCCTTTTCCTTACTTTTATTACTTTCGGACATAAAGATTTTTTTGCCATTACTATAGAGCTTCGTTTAGTTTAGTCAGTTGTTGTTGTTAGTTATTTATTTAACTTGATTGACTGCCATTCCACTCTGTATTATAGCTCTTTACAATATAATAGCATAATAATGAATTACAGTCAATTTAAAAAAGAGAACAAAGTAAAATACATTAAAAAAAAAAGTAAAACTAGCAAAATATAAGAGCAATAGTTATTGTTTTTCCACTGTCCTACTTCCTTCTACCCTGTCAGCATCTTTTTAAGGTTTTTCCTCATTTTATCAAAGTTGGTGTGTTTGAGTTTTGTATGACTCCTCCGTGCCTTGGCTATTATATTGTAACATGCTGTCTTATGGGAGGGGGTATATATCTGGACATTACAGAGGCTTTCTCCGTTCATAAGCACCAGATCCACTATCACCCCTTCCCCTTCTGAGTTCTATCAACTGTTTGGAGACAGACCAACTGGTTGTGCATGCTGAACAACAATGTATGCTGTTGCTTTGAAGCAGGCTCTTATCACGAGCTAAATGTGAAAATTACTACAAGCTGATTGGAGACAAGCTTAGATAAGAGAAGTGTAATAACCTGTTAGTGGTAGGAATAATAAAGGTGGGGGGGGGGGGGGGCGGTTATTGCATTGGTAAGCATAGTAGGGGTGATACAGGGAAAAGAAAAGGGGAGTTGAGCAAATTAGGCTAATTTCAGAATGGCGGCATGCTGTGTGGCCATGGGGAAAAGGAATGTAAGCGCAGTCATGTGCTTGGAGGGGTCTTCAGATCTGTGCTGGAAAGCTATGAAAAACTGTTCAGTATCGTGCCATCAGATGGCTTCACCCATCTGTGTGACTTGTGAACTACTGCCTTCAGAGGACACCTGTTATAGATAAGCAGCTTTGTTTTCCAGAACAAATGTAAATGACCTAGCAGCAAAAACATATCTTTGGTTATAAGCAAAGCATTTGCAATGGAATGCATACATCTATTCCTTCTCTGGCAGTCAGAATATTTGGGATAGAATGTGTACATTGCTTGCTGCATCTAGCTGGGCTCCACGGCTACTAGGAATCTTTCTATATTTCTCTCATGTTTGTGGATCTCTTCCATATATAGGTCTGATTTACTAAGGCTTTTCTTCCATTCTGTATGGGAGAAATGCTTAGTAAATGAGGCCCTTTGTGTTTTGCCTTTTGCCGGAATCCAAATGTTAGTGATGGTATAAAGGGGACATGCCTTCTATAAAAAAAAAAAAAAGCTATATTTTGGAAGGAGCTAGGCTGCAGCAGAAATGAGAGGAAGAAGCATTGCAGCAGTATGCCTTTACATGTGGGAGCTGAAACTCATGATGAGTGTGTGCTTTCAGTCATTTTCATCTTTAGCAGCCCAAATGTATCCAGTATCTGCAAAGGCTGACATTGGGACCCAAAGTGTTTTTCAGTGTGCATAAAGAGATGTAGAGTATTTTCTGATTGGGCAAGACTGGAGGATCCATGTACCAGAAGAAGTTAGGCTTGTATCTTGGGGTGTCATGGTGGTTCCTTCTCGTCTTCATGAATACTGTTCCTCTCTGCAGGTCCTATGGAGAACACATACTCTGACTTCTGGCGCATGGTGTGGGAGCAGAATGTGCTGGTGATAGTTATGACAACACGGTGAGTGTTTGGGGTAGAAGGAGCAGAAGAGAAAAGGTGCAGAATGGTGAGATGGCTGCAGAGAATGTTAATAGCCAGCTGGGAATCGGCACAGTCACACTTTGGAAAAGTCACATTTTCACCAGTCAGATGCAGCTTCTTAAGCCATACTTTAGGTATTTTTACACTCAGATATTGTGAGGAAAAATCAAAACTAATTTGATGACCTTCTATTAGAAATCCCAAATTAAGTTTTCAGTTTTAAAACAAATCAGAGAATTATTTTTCATTCAACTCACAATTAAGCTCTGGAATTCGTTGCTAGAATATGTAATTAGGGCAGTTGGTGTAGCTGGGTTTAAAAAAGATTTGAATATTAATCAAGTTGACTTAGGGAATAGCTACTGATATTACTAGCCTTAGTAGTGGCATGGGATATATTTAATGTTTGGGTACTTGCTAGGAACTTGTAACCTGGATTGGCCACTGTTGGAAACAGGATGCTGGGCTTGATAGAACCTCGGTTTGACCCAATATGGCAACTTCTTATGTTCTTAATGCTCAGCATCCCCAGTTTTGATAAACTCCATTCCTGATGTCCTAAGAGTATAATCCAGTGCTGGATCTCTAAATCCCATCTTAGTGATTTGTGATCTTTGTTTCTCTATTATTGAAACATGATAGAGAAAGGAACACACAACATTGGGAAGAGATGGAAACTCAAAGATAGGAGATCGCAAAATATTAAATCCAGGAATGAGACTATTAGGCAGCATCCATAGATAATCAGGAAGACCAGACAGAGGAAGAAGTATGACATGAGAGAGGGGGAACAAATCAGACATAGTAGTGTTACATTTATTTAAAGTTACTTTAACAATAGCCAGCTGTGTTTGTTTACTTTCTAAAAATAGGCTTTTGGAAAAAATTTGCCTTTCTGAATTTTTAAAACAAGATATTTTTGATATCTTCAATTACAAAAAATAGTGGGTTTACTAATAATTTAATTTCTTCTATTTTTTTTTCTATCTTTGTCTCTATATGTCTTTATTTTCCTTGTTCTGTCTCTTTGGTTTATCTCAGCAGGATTGAAGAAGGGGGCAGGAAGAAGTGTGGCCAGTACTGGCCCCTGGAAGCAGACTCCCAAGGAAAGTATGGATCCCTCACAGTGAACAACATAGGGATTGAGAACTTTAAACATTACAAGAAGAGCATTCTGGAGCTGAAGAATGCGGAGGTAAATCCCTCTTAAGTGATAGGGTGAGATGCCCCTGGAACTGAGTGGTTCAGAGATAGGGTATTCCTTGTAGGTAGATCCTATGCATGGTTTGGTGAAGGGGAGATGATCACCTTGGAACTAAGAAATGAAGAAAGCACCAGTAGGTGAGAAACTGTGAAGTAAACATTCTCTTGATTGAGGTAGGCAGAGTAAAAATTGAAATTTTTCATGTGAGAGTAAAGAAAATGGAGCCTTTTTTTTAGTTTGGGTCTCTTCGAACAATTCAGCTGCTATCAGTATTCATACCCTGTCTTTTGTTTTGGATGTCACATAATTCCATTGTAATCAGAAGTAGAAACAAGAAAATGGAAAACAGATTTTAAAAAAGGAATACTTTTAGAAGACAGATTTACAGAAAACAGACATCAGTCCCAAATTTAACCTGCTGCTCCCTTGCTGAAAGGAATGAACTGGACTACTGCAGAACCTTTCCACCATTTCCTATTCCAGATAACCTGGACAGTAAAATCTTTTATAATTTACAGAATCAAAACCAAACTTATATCAAGAAAAACTCCCATTGCTGCTAGGGGTACCAACTGGCTCCAGGTTTTCAGGACAGGCTGATCCAGTCTTGGTTTTACCCATTGCATGCAGGGGCTTGTTCTGATTTCCCTATTGCATTCCCTCAGAAAGACAAGCCTATAAGTACCTGCATGCAGGGGAGGAAAACCAGGACTGGATCAACCTGTCCTGAAAATCTGGAGCCAGTTAGCAACCCTAATCACTGCACCAACCCTTCCAGCCATACTCTCTAATAAAACATCATTAATGAGACCAATAAGGTCTCAGTAATATTCTGTGGTCGTAAACCACATTGATTTTGATGTAAAACATTCTGTTTTAAAAACTCATTCAATTGCACTGAAACAACCTTCTTCAAAACCTTGCCCAGCTCTTTCCTATTCATCCTCTCTCCATTAAAAATAAAATTCCCAGCAGGAAAAGTAACAACCCTCTCTGTTCCTGTAGATAGAAGGTTTATCACTCTTCCATTCCAGGCCTGGTCTTTTCCTGCTGAAGATAAAATCCACTTTCCTTATTCGATGGGTTTTCCTTTTATCCTCCAAAGTGAAATATCAAGCTCCACTCCTATAGGAAATAATTTCCAAGTGCATCTTGATGTGTTTGTTGTCTGTATGTAGTACATTTTTCAGGCTTCAGAAGGAGGCTGTCTTTGGCACAATTCAAGTATTAACGAGCACTAGCCATAAATTTGAGAGATTGTGATTGTACACAGAATACCTTGGCTTAAATATGAGATTTTTCTTGTCATGGTATGTGCAAAACAAATCCTTTTGGAGACTCTAAACCATGAGAGAGGTATCTAATTTTCAAGTGTGTCCAAAGACCTTTGCTAAGTAATGCATTGAAAGCAACCCATCAGAGACAAAATCTCTCTCTATATATACCTATGGGGAGGAGGGAAGGATGTTTTTGCCTACACGGGACTTTTTACTGCTACTTAAATAATCCAATTAAAGCCAGGCACACCAGTCAAAATATGAATTTAATGGAGGTGTTTGGTTCCAGGGATCTTTAATCAAGGAATATTTTGATGAAGGTGGCTCAGCACCAAAACATTGGTGGTGTGCAGACATCTTTACTGTCTTACTGCTTTGAATAGCACGCTCGGCTTGGATATTCCCTTTCCTTCAGGCCGATACAGTGCAGTGCGCTCCGGCGGATCGCACTGTTAACCCGCGTTTGGACGCACGTTTTCGACGCACTAGCTTTACACCTTATTCAGTAAGGGGTAATATAGCACGTCCAACCCCCCCCCCCCACCCGAAACTAATAGCACCCGCAACACGCAAATGGATGTTGATGGTCCTATTACTTATTCCCGCACGATACAGAAAGTAAAATGTGCAGCCAAGCCGCACATTTTACTTTCAGAAATTAGCGCCTACCCAAAGGTAGGCGTTAATTTCTCTCGGCACCGGGAAAGTGTACAGAAAAGCAGTAAAAACTGCTTTTCTGTACACCCTCCGACTTAATATCATGGTGATATTAAGTCGGAGGTCCCAAAAGTTAAAAATAATCAAAAATTTAAAACAAAAATTTAAAATAGTCTCGCGGGTTGAAAACCGGATGCTCAATTTTGCTGGTGTCCGATTTCCTAACCCGTGGCTGTCAGCGGGTTTGAGAACAGACGCCGGCAAAATTGAGCGTCGGCTGTCAAACTTGCTGACAGCTGCCGCTCCTGTCCAGAAAGAGGCGCTAGAGACGCGTTAGTGTCCCTAGCGCCTCTTTTTACCCCGGGCCCTAATTTGAATAATAATTTTTTTTTCTGAATCGCGCGCACAGGAGAGTGGCCTCTGCACTCGCCCGCTCTCCCGCGATTTTTACTGTATCGGCCTGCTTGCTTGTTCATCGCTGAGTTCCTTCACGTTGCTTCCTCAGTGAACAGCAGTCCTGACCCCTCTCATAGTGAGGGCAAGTATGGAACTCGAGTTCTGTTGGGCTGAAAGATGAAAAACGTATCCCAAATCCCTGAAAGAGATTTTGTTCCAATTATACCTCATCAGCTGGTCGGAAAGTGTAGGGGAAAAGCAGTGGGAGAGGAAGTGACTGATATTTGGCTTATGGAAATGCAGGTGAAATAACCGAAACGCATGTTGTACACACAGGGCCGGGAGAGACGTCAGGTCTATCACTTCCAGTATCTGAGCTGGCCGGATTATGGGGTGCCGTCTTCAGCTACCGCTCTTATTGACTTTCTGGGGGCAGTTAAGCACCAGCAGAGGCTAGCTGTGAAAACCCTTGGGCAGCGCTGGAAAGGTCACCCAGGAGGGCCTCCTATGGTGGTGCATTGCAGTGCTGGAATCGGCAGGACAGGTAACGTCTTTAGGCAAAACGGGCAACGCTGGAGGGCTGTAGTAAGATTGTATATTTCAAAGCAGTGGCTTTCTGTTCCCCAAACTAAGAACTGGTCTCTCCACACACTTGCTTCCCCCAAATTCCCACAGGCCGGTACATACTTTAATCCCCCAAATTCCTTGTATTGAACACTGAGAGAGGGTCTCGCCTCCAGACCTCTTTCTGTTCTGCAGTGGGAAAGAGTCTCATTAGAGCTGTCACCCTGAGACGGGGGGTACGCCATGGGCACACAAGGCTTGTGCCCCGAATAAACAGCTGTTCTCTTTCCTTCTCCAGGCAGTCTGCAGGGAAGGAGAAGGGAGCAGAGCAATTTTTTCTGTTCTACTGTGTCCTGTGCTCCGGTCTCTTTCCCTCCCACCCCGTCCCCTTCTTTAAAAAGAACGAGAGGGCAGCCTGTGATCCCAAGATTCAGTTAAGGGTAGAACTGGGGAGGAGGAAGGGGGGGTATCCCTGAGCCCAATCAGGGGAGGGAGAGGAGGGACATGCTGACAGGTGGTAAGATGAAGAGGAGGGTGAATGCTGGTGTGAGGGAGGATAAATATTGGGGGAAGTAAGGAGAGGGTTGTATGTTGGGGAAGTGAGGAGGAGACTGAATGTTGGAAGTGCGGGCTGTCTGAGATAATGAAAGAGAACTAGGAGATGAGGGTGCATGCGAATTATGTGGGGAGGGTGGTGGTAATTGGGTTGAAGAGAGATCTGGGGGAGGAGGCAGTCTTTGTGAAAGAAAGCCAAAGGTGGTGATGGAGGGGGTGTGTGAGAGGCAAAGATGCGATAGAGAGAGAGCCAGGTGCAGAGATTGGAACCGTTTGAGAGAGGGAAAGAGAGTCCTGAGGTGAGGGGGTGATGGGCGAGCAGAGAGGATATTTGGGGGGGGGGGGGGGAGTGAATCAGAAGTTGTATGTTCTATGAAAAATGTAACACTGAAAACTACATCCCAATTAAGGGATTCTAAGCAGATTCTGAAACCTTTAAATCATTAATATGCTAATCCATAAAACAATTGTACACGAGCTTTTCTTTTTTTGCATTAGTTTGCATTACCAACTTCCTCTCACATTCTCCCATCGCCTCTAATTTGTCTCCCTCACCGTCAAGTGAGAGGAAGTTAGTAAAATGAAATGATGGAGAGGGGATGAGCGAGTCAGAGTGTGGTAATGTGGCAGAAGGGAGACAGATAGCAAGAGACTGGTGGGAGCAACCCATCCAGGGTGAGAGGAGCAGTGCAGGGGAGAGTTAGGGAAGTGACGTTTTGGGACAGGGAGAACTGGAGGATGAGAAAGGAAGGATGGAAGGGAGGATATCCAGTTGTGAGAAGCTAGAGAGAGTGACGTGATAGTGATGTAAGGGAGAGGAAGAGAGAGATAGAGAAGAGAGAAAAGAAGGAAATTTTAGATGAAAGGGGAGAAGTGATAAAGATAGGAGAGAGAAAAAATAAAAAGGAAAAGGAGAGCCTGAAAAGAGTTAGAAGACAGGTGAGCAAAATAGGGGAAAGCGTCGGAAACGAATGCAAAAAAAGAAAAATTACTGCTCAGAAAACGTAGGTAGAAAAAAGCATTTTCTTTTCTTTTGGTGATTGGATTATGTAACGCACTGATCTAGTAGCTGTGTGGCTACTGGAGCAGATTGGATTGGATCAATGTAGGTTTTATCCAAAAATGTTATTTATAAGAGATTGAGAGCACAACAGTTCCCTTCTTCAGGTGTGAATAATGTCTCTGATGTGACATCTGAAGTTTCCAAAGCTCGTGTACAATTGTTTTATGGATTAGCATATTAAGTATTTAAAGGTTTTAGAATCTGCTTAGAATCCCTTAATTGGGATGTAATTTTCAGTGTTAAATTTTACATAGAACATACAATCACTTGTGTTTTTGGTTTATGGAGAGAGTTGGTGGAGAGCTAAATAACTTTCTGAAAACGAGATGTGCCTCGCCAAGGGAAACGGTGCTGGTGAGAGCAGCTTGACGAGAAACAAGCAGCACATCGCTGATCGTGTAGGAATTGGCCAGCACAAGGCATCCCCTTGGCGCTTCCAGTGTGGTTGGGCCCCCGTAGGGCCAGCAGGATCTCAGTGAAACGAGTGTCTTGAGTTTTTACAGGATCATTCTCAGGGGGTGGGGGATGATTGTGATTGTTGAATTTAATTATAATCTTAGGGGGCAGACCATATAGGCCCAAGTTTAAGTACCTAGCAGTGCCTTTGAGTCTGTGTGTTTTTCTCACATGTTGGCTTTAGTCATGTATGGCCCATCTATGTGTTTCTCTTATGCTGGCTGGACTTCTGGAGTTGCATGTCTCTGTTTTTTTTTTTTCTCAGGTACATTTTGCTCGCTGGATATCTGCCTCTCGCAGCTGCAAGATGTTGGAACCCTGAACGTGTACCAGACGGTGCGCAGGATGAGGACCCAGAGAGCCTTCAGCATCCAGACCCCTGAGCAGTATTACTTCTGTTACATGGCCATCAGTGAGCATGCTCAGCGGCAAGGCCTGCTGCCCAGCCAGACTGATCTGGGAGAGAAGATGAGCTAAGCAGGCTGGGATCCCAGTTGTCTGCCAGTCAGCAAAAGGCAACATCCAATCCAGAATCAGCAGAGTTTCAGCTAGCCGGAAAGTAATTTTAAAGCAGAGATGTGTTTCTACAGCAGAGGGTTCCCATCTAACTTTCTTTGGTTAGTTGATGAACCACGGCTAGCATCTCTCTTTTCTTAACTTTTTGCACCTATTGACCTGTGCCTTATCAAAGCTAAACTATGACCTAACCTGGCTACTAGAGACAAAGAAATGAATGGTATTCCACACTCTCTGTAGTTTATTGAACACACCTCAGGTTTATAATGCCAGTGTGCATCTGTTAGATTTTCCAGTGTGCATGGGATGGAATGTTGCCAGTGTCGGCCGCCGTATCTGGTGCCTGTGAACGGCACAAATATAGGAGGATCTCGGTTAAGTTACCCATAAAGAATAATAACGCTATCCTACACAAGGTTTATTTACTTTTGCTTTAGCCACATGTTGGATTGTGCAGGTGGGCCAGGGACCTATGACGGCAGAGTTCTCCATATGTTAAAGGGAGCCCACAATCTGAGCAGCTGGCATGCTGCAATAAAAAAAAAAAAAAAAAGCTTAACCTTTTTTTATTCTTAGGATTACTTTTCATTTTATTTTGAATTCCAAAATGCATTCAAACTAGTGAGGAACTCCGGCTCCATGCTCCTTCAAAGTTCGTTATTTTCTGTTGTTTTCACATGTTCCCTTCTCATGGCTGTGTGAGTGCTCAGCCGGGTTGCTCCATTTTTCCCTCCTCCCGCCCTGCGGCTCCAGCAGGAATCGTGCATAGTGTCAGGAAGGAACTCTTCCCTGGGAATAGGGTTGGAATCGGCTGCTAGTTGGTGTTAAGCGCTGGGAGTGTTTCCGTTTTTGCTCAGTTCTGTTTGTTACCGAAGTAACTACTTTGAAGTAGAATGAGACCCTCTTAAAATGGGCAGCCAGCTGCTGGCACCCTCATTATGGGCAATCGGATTACTGGTGCCCACTTGCGTGTTAGACATAGATACTAAGTTGCCAATGTACAGCAGCCAGCACTGTATGTATGAGCTTGCATCAACATTAAGTGCCCAATTTCCGTGACCACAGTACCCCATGACAAAATAGAGAACGGGAGGACTGACTTACAGCAGATGCTGTTTGTAGATTTGCAGCTTCTTCTGGTATGTGATAGATTAATTTACAGTGACATTTTTATAGCTTTCCTTTAAAGAAACTGCAGTGTTCCCTTATTAGTGTCCTCTAGAACTCATCGCTACACTTGTGTATTGTTGTGTACAACTATGGTAACCAAACTTGTACTCTCTATTATTTTTAAAACAATGTATGCTGAAAAGAAGAGTAAAATTTCAGCACTGAAAAATTCTCAGAAAATAGATTTTCTTGTATTGTATGTACCAGGTTCTATATGAATGAGCAGTAAAATACTTAGGGGACTGCCTTACTGGACTTTTTCCCTATAGATGTAGAATGGGCAAAAAGCTGTAGTAAAATCAGGCCCTCAGTATGCCTCCATTATTGATGTGAAACTACGGAATAATAGCAAACAAATAAGAAAATGCTGCTAATTTGGTTAAGGATCCTTGTTCCACAGCACTGCGACTACAAGTAAGGTCCATAGATATTCCATGTTCTGTCTACAGCCCACCTGAGGGATAGACCCAAGAAGCTTTCGGTTTGGCTACTTTTTGCCACTCACACACTTGAGTCCTCACCGACTGAGCTTCCCTGCACCGCCTATCCGCCCTCCTCTCCCCATCCCTGTTGGTCTGGTCTGGTCATTGGAGCAATGGTCCTGCGGCTGGGAGCCATACACCAGGGATCCTCTTCAAACCTGTACCGTGGATTCTGAATCCAGCCACCAAGTGTCACCTTTGTGGATGACTAAGACTCCAGTCAGACAACCCCCTGATCTTTTACATTGATACATGATATAGGAGTCCTATTTGGCCAATGCCACATTGGTTACTTCCTGTGCACTTTTTCCATTCTTTGGTTGATACGGTCTTCCCAATGTTGTGTAGGCATTGCCATCTTTCATATTCTAGTACAACTGACATTCAGTGTTTCAGCCTGTCCCATGAGTGACTAACATGGTACAGTCTATGCCCCTCTTGAGCTCATGTGTAATTCTGTTCTCCTGTGACGGTCAATCCTCCATGCATTTCCTCAGAGTACAATAAATAGCCTGGTCCGGTCCTCTTAGACCGGATACATTTCAGATGTGATACACAAATTGGATATTCAATACTATTATCTATATGGATGTTGAAGGTAATCCTTGTCTCTCTTCGTGTTTTATTTTCCAAGTTTGTGTGTATGGAGCTTTCCATGGCTGTGCACAAATGAGGACATAGGAGCTGTAGTGAATTTGCACCACATCAGAATGTTTTCTGTGAACTTTGGGGCAGATATTTGGAAAGGGTCTTTGACATTGAGTTACTATGTGATAAAAATCTTCATCCCTTGATAATTATGATTGAACCATAAGTATCACTTCATATTTAGCTTTACTGTTCTGTTAGCATAACACTACAATATATTCAACCTTTCTGAGGAAAATGTTTGAAAGAGAAAATATGACAAATCTTCCTGTGTGCAGTAAGTGGTGGCTTCCAGCATCTCGACTGGCTTTGCGGTTGCCAGGGTGCCCGCAGTCTGGGGAAATGGTAAGCCACAGAAGGACCAGAATGTTTTTGATAACTTTGTAATCTCATCCTCCTTTTTACAGGACTCTGTCTTAAAGGTTGCATACATAGTGCCACTTAGGCTCATTACAGACCCATGGCAGCAAGCTTTAACGTTCTCAAAATGCTTTCATCTACAGCTGTATTTAACTGCTGCAGTGAAATTTTGGCTAATATAAAGGCAGTTATTTATGCATGTATAGTGCTACACAGTTACATGTTGTGCTTTTTAGTGAAACTGTATTTTTCTCTTAAATATAATTTACTTTCTCAGGGCAGTGGGACCCCCGTACCTATTGTACTTGTATGATTTATGCTAACATTTCATTGTACCCCCTGTCTTGACTTACCTGTACTTAATGTGTACAGTTCTGCATATGCTGTCTATATGCAATCTAAAAATAAAATGCTTTAACAAATAATGTTTAGAACAATGTAAGACCGGTGTCTTGAATTCAGTCTTCCCACCTGGAGCTGCTGTTGATCTCCAGCAGGGATCATGTTTAAGAGCAGAACCATTTTCTGCTCTCCTGGCTCTGCACCAGCTGAGGGGGAGACAAAACTCAAGACAGAAGGATCAAAATGTCATGTATTGTGAAGATTTAACATTCTATCAAGTGCATTTGAAATGTATTAGCGAGCAAGTGTCAAAAACATTACTCAAAAATAGTTTAAAATTATATTCTGCTTTTGGGTGACACTTCAAAGTGGATTACATTCAGGTATTGGAGCTAGTTCCCTATCCCTAGATGTGTCTGAAAGCCTTTTGAAATACGTCTCAAACACATGGGAAATGATGGCAGATAAAGACCAAATTTTCCCCTCTAATCTGCCTAGCAGCAATTGGATGTGCATCCGCCCAATCCCATGGCGTCTCCTTTAGGGCTGCAACTGCTGCTCTGTGCAGGTTACCCCGTGCCTTCCTGTGTGCCCAACACAGCCAAATCACCATTGCCTTAGGCTGCAACTGTCACTCAGTGAAGGTTGCCTAGTGCCTTGATTACCATTACTAGAAAGCCTCTCTGTTTATCCCATGCTTTTTAAAGTCTGTCATTGTCCTTGTCATCACCAACTCCTCCAAGAGGACATTTCAGGTGTCCACTACCAACCTCTCTGTGAAAAAATACCTTCTGACCAAGTTCCCGAATCTAACCCCTTGGAAAATTCATATTGTGACTTTTAGTTCTACAGTTTCCTTTCCATTGAAAAAGCTTGGCTTCCTGTGCATTAATACCTTTCAGGTATTTAAATGTCTGTATCCTATCTCTCCTTCACTCTCATCTCATAGGCATCTTGTTACAAGCCCTGCCTCATTTTGGTTGCCTTTCTCTGTACAGTCTCCAGCATCTCTATATTCTTTCTGAGATACGACATCCGGAACTGAACACAGTATTTTTTTTTTCACTCAATGCACAATTAAGTTCTAGCCAGGAAAAATTGTGGAAACTGTTATAAAGAATAAAATCGCAAAACATTTACGTATGATTTAATGGGACAGAGCCAACATGGATTTACCCAAGGGAAGTCTTTGTCTCTCAAATCTCCTACATTTTTTTGAAGGGGTGAATAAACCTGTGGACAAAGGTGAACCGGTAGATGTGGTGTATTTGGATTTTCAGAAGGTGTTCAACAAAGTCCCACAAGAGGCTTCTAAGAAAACTAAAAAGTCATGGGATAGGAGGCGATGTCCTTTCGTGGATTACAAACTGGTTAAAAGACAGGAAACAGAGAGTAGGATTAAATGCTTTGTTTTCACACTAGAAAAAGGTAAACAGTGGAGTGCCTCAGGGATCTGTTCTTGGACCCGTGCTTTTTAATATATTTATAAATGATCTGGAAAAGGGTACGACAAGTGAGGTGATCAAAGTTGTGGGTGACACAAGACTATGCAGAGTAGTTAAATCTCAAGCAGATTGTGAAGAATTGCAGGAGGACCTTGCAAGACTGGAAGATTGGGCTTTCAAATGGCAGATGAAATTTAATGTAGACAAGGGCAAAGAGATGCATATATGGAAAAATAAGCCTTGCTGTAGTTACATAAAGTTAGGTTCTATCTTAGGCGTTACCACCCAGGAAAGAGATCTAGGCATCATAGTGGATAATACATTGAAATCGTTGGCTCAGTGTGCCACGGCAATCAAAAAAGTAAACAGAATGTTAGGAATTATTAGGAAGGGAATGGCAAATAAAACAATGGCTATCATAATGCCTCTGATTCACTCCATGGTGAGACCACACCTTGAATACTGTGTGCAATTCTGGTTGCTGCATTTCAAAAAGATATAGTTGCACTGAAGAAAGTGCAGAGAAGGGTGACCAAAATAAGGGGCATGGAATGGCTGCCCTATGAGGAAAGGTTTAAGAAGTTAGGGCTGTTCAGTTTGGAGAAAAGATGACTGAGGGGGAGATATGATAGAGGTCTACAAAATAATGAAAGGACTTGAACAAGTTAATGTAAATCGGTTATTTACTCTCTCAGCTAATAGGAGTTGGGGGCACTCCATGAAGTTGGCAAGTAGCTCATTGAAAACAAAATTATTTTTCATTCAGCGCATAGTTAAGCTCTGGAATTCATTGCCAGAGGATGTGGTTACAGCAGTTAATGTAACTGGGTTTAAAAAAGGTTTGGATAAGTTCCTAGAGGAAAAATCCATAAACTGCTATTAATTAAGAAGCAATAGTAGCTTGAGATGTATTTAATGTTTGGGTACTTGCCAGGTACTTGTGAATTGGCTTGGCCACTGTTGGAAACAGGATCTGGGCTTGATGGACCCTTGGTTTTACCTAGTATGGCATATCTTATGTTCTTATTGCCAGAGGATATGGTTAAGGCAGTTAGCGTGGTTGTGTTTTATAAAGGTTTGGTCAAGTTCCTGGAGGTGAAATTCATAAACTGCTATTTATCAAGTTGACATAGGGAATATCCACTACTTATTTACCAGCATTAGTAGCATGGGATTTATATTACTGTTTTGGTACTTGCCAGGTTCTTGTGACCTGGATTGGCCACTGTTGGAAACAGGATGCTGGGCTTGATGGACCTTCAGTCTGACCCGGTATGGCATGTTCTTATGAGGACTCACTAGAAATCTATAAAGAAGCATTGTTACCTCTTTTTCTACTGGCTATGCCTTTCCCTGTATTGTATTTTGGTAAGAATTCATTTCTTATTGTACTAAAAAGTGCACAGTCTTACTTTATAAACATTTTCTACCTCCCTCCTTTCCCCCCACCCTTCCCCCAAAATGAATTATTACTTTGTGCTGTAGAGCAGGGGAGGGAGAGGAGCCATTGGACTTCCTGGACAAGGCCTCTCTTCCGTGTTCAGCAAGGGCAGCTGCTCCTTCAAGCATAGTGGTTGAATCCCAGGTTCGGCTGGAAAGGCTGTTGTGAATTCAAACCCCTCAGAGCCCCTTTTGGGAAACGTATGCATAAAACGTTTTGTCCAGGACTGCCTAGTTCAGAAGAGTGACCGACCTGTGTGCTTACACCACTCATTTTGCTCAACCAGTTCAGAACTTGACCTTACCCTGAAAAACGTTTTGGAGACAGACTGTTCTCAAAAATATCATATATTGGTCCAGTCACAAACTGTAAGGTGTTGTATAAACTATGTATGCTTCACCACCCTTCCCAAATTAATCACTTTTATTTTCTTTGTATTTAACATTCCAAGCAATGGCAGGTACCTTATGTATACAGTGCTGAATGCTGTTTGTTTACTGCAGGAAAACTTCTCTCTGTATAGTGTTAATACAAATCAAGCACCGGTATTCTCAAAGCTCTCCAGACACAAAACAATACCTTCCAGGTCATTGGATTCTCCATATCTTTTGGGCTGTTCCTCGCGTTTCTGTGTGGTAGAAATAAAGCAGATCTGATACCCTTAGCTGCGCAGTATATGTCATCGTATAGGTGATATGCTGCCTTGGCTTCTTTTTCAAGATGGAGCCCTCGGCTGCCATGGGAAGAGGAGAAAGTGTCCTACACCTTTCTAAAGACATTGGTTTCTTTTAAAATGGATACATCTTTTAGCGAGGCCTTAGTTAGATTTCTTGCAGAGTTATAGTAGCTGTCCTGAAAGCAAATTGGAATTCTTGTAGGTTGAGATACCTTTTAGTAGACCAAAACAATGTGGGTATTACTTGAACTTTTGAGACCACAATTATGATATTAAAGCCTGCAAAGCTTGTAGAATCCTGTGGTGCAGTACACTTTCTAAAACTCTACTGTGTATGTAATGATTATATCATTAATGTATTTATAAAATAGCAAAGAGAAGTGTAGAGCTGTAGGTTGCAGATGATCCCATGATATGCTCTAAGATGTGTATTAAGTATATTTCTTGCACTTCTCTATTGCCCGTGGGCACTGAATATGTGCTGACTCACGTGCCTTGTCATCAGCTTTTGCTTCATATCTGCTACAATGCAGGATTCTTGACAGCTCCAGGAGCTACTTTGCAATACTGACAGGCACCGAGTCAACTTGCACTGAATATTAGCTTAAGGTCTACAATAGCATGACTAATGAGGTTATATCCCAAGTGACTGGGATAGGATACATGTTCGTGGACAAGCAGGACTGAATTCAACCCTGTAAATAGGTGATGGTGCCAACACAGACCATATTCTTTCAGAAAGAGTGAGAAGCATGTGTGTTCCTAGTGCAGCCACTGCCACATGAGTCTCCTTAATCATTGTTCTTCTGCTGAGGTGAAAGGATGTCTACTCTCTCTCTACAGCTGCCATTTTTTGTGTAAATGTTTCAATATTTTTTTTTCCTCATTCTTGCTTTTCCATATTTCTTTTCTTCTAATCTCATTTTATTCATGGTCTCCAAAAAAATAAAATAAAATTAGAAATATTAGGGGGGGGGGGTGTCTCTACTTTTGAATGCCTTAAGGTTATTTTTTCATAATTTCAGAAAAGCAACCTTTTAAATTTTGCACTAAATGTAATCACAAAATGTCAAGCTTGGATTTCCATGAACTTTTCCGCTGCTAACTGGGCCCCTTTCATGACATGAGCAACTACACAACATATGAAAGAATGCCCTCCCGAGCTCTCTCATACAGGGATCTCAAATTAAAATTTCATCCCTCCTGTTCTTCAGAGGAAGCAGACAGGAAAAGAATAAAGGGGCCATTACCATAATAGAGAAGGTCAGAGCCCCCATGTCATAAACTACACGACCACATATCCCCAGCTCTTTTTCACCTACGCTGGCTTCCAATCAAATGTTATATTCAATCCAAAACCCTAACAATAATACACAATCTTATTTATAATAACCATAATTCATGGCTATCTGCTACTTTACATCTTTACACCCTTTGCAGAAACTTCAGGTCAAAAAATCAACTTCTACCACCTCTTCAGACTAGCTTTCCCAGATCTTTGTGATTTGTCTACCTCCCAAGACTAATCTTTTTTTTGTTTGTTTTATTATAATGAGTTTTTGTCGTATTATTTTAACTTGTTTTTATATTTTGATTTACTTTTAACAATTTTGTATGTTCATTTGTAATCTGCCCTGAACATTGGAGGGTACGGGCTATAAATACTTTAACCAATAAATAATTAAATAAACTGGAGTCGAGAAACTCTGGTTTCAGGATCAGAGTGCAAGAGGGGGGAAGAAGACGTCTCTGGTGCCAATTAGCAAGTATTACCATAAGAGGCACGGTGGCAAAACCTCTTCAGTGCACACATATTTGGCACCATCAACAAGAGTGCCACAGCACCAAAGATTCTGGCACCGATGCATCTCTAACTTGGCATCAAGGCACTTCCGAAAACCAGTCACCATGATAAAAAAAAAGGGGTGGTGTGCAGTCTGTGGCCGTCTGCCACTGGGAGATAAACAGATGGAAACTGACCATAAAAGCGCAAAACGGACTTACCAGACGGAGGAGTAGGTGCGCGATGGGTGACCCCGAAGCGGTGAAAAAAATGGAAGAAAACTTCGAAGAATTCCTTGTGAGGAAATAATTCCCTCAGAGCTCCAGTAACCAAAAGGCAATCGCTGCATGGAAAAAAGAGACTGAAGGGGGGTCCTCGTGTGGCCACGGGGTTGGTGGCATGCTCAGTGTGCCAGTCAAAGTTCTAGAAGCTGACGGAGGTGTTCCATGACAGGGCTCCATCTGATGATGTCACCCATCTGTGAGGACTACCATCCTGCTTGTCCTGGGAGAAGGCAAAACGATTACTGGCATGGTTAAAAGGTGAGGTGAAATCTGCTATTTTAGCCAAAAAGAAATCCTTCAAAAATTGGAAGAAGGATCCATCTGAAGAAAATAACTTGACAATGCATATGCTTTTTCCTAAGTGTAAAACATTGATAAGACAGGTGAAGAGAAAATTTGAAATGAAGTTGGTTGCAGAGGCAAAAACTCATAATAAAAACTTTTAAAATATATCCACAGCAAGAAACCTGTGAGGGAGTCAGTTGGACCGTTAGATGACCGAGGGGTTAAAGGGGTTCTTAGGGAAGATAAGGCCATTGCAGAAAGACTAAATTAATTCTTTGCTTACTAATGAGGATGTTAGAGAGATTCCAGTTCCGGAGATGGTTTTCAAGGGTGTTGAGTCAGATGAACTGAACCAAATCAATGTGAACCTGGAAGAGGTAGTAGACCGGATTGACAAACTAAAGAGTAGCAAATCACCTGGCCCAGATGGTATGCATCCCAGGGTGCTGAAGGAACTCAAAAACGAGATTTCACAAAATCAGGAGACAAAATGGCCGCTGGGGAGTGAGCAGTGAAAACAGAGCTCCGAGTTTATTTGTATTTCCTAGCTTTACAATTGCCTGATTTTTGAACTTTTTCTCAGTGATAGGAGCATCATGCCACACACTAAACGTAAAGCGAAACTTAAAGAAATTACCTCTACTCCGGTCCAGCTTATTTGACAACCGCGAATCGAGGAGGTTTTTGCTGGCCTGGTGCAGCTACAGCCAGAAGGAGGGGTCATTGGAGGAGTCAACGGAGAGCAGCTATTGAGCCCCCTGGCCTTAGAAACATCTTTGAGCCCTGGCGCGCCTACTACCCCAGAAGCTCCACTTAAGAAACTGGAACCCGACGTGAACATCGCGGCTTTGCTGGAAGAAAAATTGGCTATCCAGGTAGGGGAACTCCAGAGAGGAGGCGAAGAAGCCATATTATCCTCAGTGAGCTTAGTCAACTAGCTCCAGGGACCCACCTGTAGAAGCGTTGCAGCAAGCCTTTGAAGGTAACAGTTTTCTTAATTCGGGACTGAGAAAAGAGAATGAAATACGAGTTTCATGTGAATCTTCACATTCCATCACTCCAAAAGTGACGTTGGAACATGTTCTAATGGAAAAATCTATTGCATCATTGACAAATATGGTTAAAGAGAGTATTGAGCAAAGCCATGTCTTAGAAAAGAGACTTGAGAAAAATGAATTGTTAACCTCTGGCTTGGAAAATAGAGTCATTGAAATAGAAAAAATTCAAACAAATTTGATCAAATCAGAGAACATTCAAATGAATAAGATGGAAAACCTCGAAAATCTTATAAGGAGAAATAATATAAGAATCTTAAATTTTCCCAAGATGCGATTGTTGTCCCATCGGGAGTTACTTAGATGTTACTATATCAATATATTGAAGATTGCGGAACAGGATTTACCCAAAATCAACCAAATATATTATCTACCCCAGCCAAACAAAATGGAAGATCATCCTAGTCAGAAGCAAAAAGCTGAAGATTCCTTTGATTTGACATCCATTCTGGAAAAATCCTATGAGCTTGTGGTGGAAGAGAGAGCTACTTTGTTTGTTCAATTGGATACATCAACTGAAAGAGATTTTATTCTTAAAATGTTCTTTCGGAACCAAGCTCAAAAATTTTATGGATATCAGATTAAAATTTTCCTTGATGTAACTAAGTTAACTCAATTAAAGAGGAAAAAATTCTCAAATGCGGGGAGAAGTTTTGGCAAGTGGGGCAAGATTTATACTCCGGTTCCCATGTTATTGCCTTATATTATTTAAAGATGTTAGATATAAATCTAGAGAACCGGATCAGTTACGTGTTTATCTCAACTCTCACTCTAGTTAGCTTTGCGGGTAGTAGGATTATAGATATATATGCACAGGTTAACTCTGAAGCATTATGATGTACAAATAGTGCGTTTAAAAATTTCCTATTGATTTCTGCTTGTTATCTAAAATTGTCTCTCTCATTTTCTTATAATAAAGACAGAATAGAGAAGAAGTAAATATATACAATGTATAATTCTGTTTATCATAAATTTTTTCTTTTTTTGCCTATTATGATGTCACAATTCTGAACTATATGTTCTGTAAAAAGTCTGAAAATTTCAATAAACAATCAAAAAAAAATTTCAGCTCTATTAAAATTTGTAAGCTATCATTAAAACCATCCATTGTACCTGAAGACTGGAAGGTGGCCAATGTAACCCCAATATTTCAAAAGGGCTCCAGGGGTGATCTGGGAAACTATAGACCTCATTCATTGGAAAAATTGATAGGTTTGCTTTTGGACCCCTCTTTTGAGCTGGTACCGCTTCACTAGCAGACATCACCTATCTAACATTTCTTCAAAAAATGGCAAAAGCAATTCTGTTTAAATCAGAAGAGATGGCATCAAAGGAAGATGTACCTTGTGTTTTAAAATATATTCAAGTACCTAACCAATCCATTTCTGTGCTGATCTATAAATTCTAAATGTCAGACTCCTTTCTGAAAGCTGGATCTTAAGTATAAGGTGCAATCCTATTCAAGGCATAAAACATTGCAGCTGCCTCATGAATCCGTAGTAATAGAATCCGTATTCAAAAAAAGAAAAGGATCCAGGTTGCACTCTAGTACTTCTCTGAGCAAAGATGTGAAGCTACTAGAAACATGGGAAAGAAAATCTAGTCAGCAATGTTGCAGAGAATTTTGGCACATAAATTCCAAATGGTTCAGTATCTTTACAACCGAATATAGAAAAAGGATGCTTCATCAACTCTATCTTCAGTCTCACAATTTCAGTTTACCCATCATCTTGATACTGAAGAATGTGCCAAACATCTCATTAGATCTTCTTTTGGTATTTTTTAATAACTTTATTTAACAGATTTCAGGCATACAAATGTTTTAGGTACATAACTATTTAATACAGAGATAAGGCAGAGTGCATTCATGTTAGCGAGTGTGAAAAATAAGAACATGGCAAGGCAATTGTGCGTATTTGAAAGGCAACCCTGTGATCAAGCTTTGATGTAGACACACATCCATTCAACTAGTTCAGTAGTCTGTACCATAGTGCTCAAGGTAACATCCCCAAATTTGATGATATTTGAAATTTGTATTGATAAGATTAACACAGTCTCTCAATATCAGAAATATCTCTAACTTGAGCATGCCAATAGTCCAAGTTGGGTTTAAATGTCTAAGATGTCGCAATTGCAGATCTCACAGCTAGGATCAGTTGGCCCACCACAGCTTTGGCTGGAATAAGTGAGCATTGCCAAATTCCCAACAGCTCCAATTTAGGTTGCAAATGAATTAGAATGTTCAAAATGTCAGCTGTTTCTTGAACAACTTTACCCCAAATCATAACACACCTGGCAGTGCCATCACATATGTATACAAGTACCTTGTTCCCCGCAACCCCTCCAGCATGCAGTGTCATATCCTGGAAAGGTCTAGCATAATAAGTGGGGGTATGGTAGGTTCTGTGTAACAATGTAACTGCTAGTTCAACTCTTTCCCAGTAAATAGCTTGTGCGTGCTAGCCCAGATCCATTTCCACTCTTTTGTAGTTAAGGTGATACCTAAATCCACAATCCACTTATCTATCAAACATTGTGAAGTGTTTGACTCACTCTCTCAGAAGAATTCCCCAATATTGGTCACCCCTTTAGTGGATGCACCTGAGGTGCATAAGTATGAGACCCTTCTATTATGTGGGCAAAGAGAATTCTGCATGTCCAGTTTACTAATCGGGGCCCTTCATATCTGTAATTAATATATACATGAATATTCTGGTGGATAGCATTCCTTCACCAGCTCCTGATAAGGAAGGAATCCTTTATCTTCCATACCAAGCCTTTCCTATTCCATTGTTCAAATGCTGTGAGAGTGTACAGGCTGAGATATTTGGGTTTCTATTAAATGGAAGAAGTAGGCAGAAGCCTTTCTGTGTTGTCCCCCAGATACCTGGAAACTTGCGTCCATATCTGTAAGGTGTGGGCAATGATCAAGACTATTCCTGCAGATGTGCCTACCCAGTGGTGAAGAGGTTGACAGGGACAGGAGTACTGGCATATTGACCTCCCCAGCCTGCTCCTTCTCCAGAGCAAGCCATCCTGTATGTACATTATTGAACCAGTTTTTTAACACACCAATCAAGCATCCCTTTAGTAGAGCCTAAGATTCAGCAAAGCCATGCCTGCCCCCCCCCCCCCCCCCCCCCCCCCCCCGGTGGTTTTGGTAGCCAGTTTTATTCTAGCTGGCTTGTAGCCCCAAATAAATGTGCTAATTTGACTGGGCAAGTTTTCTTTTGATAGTTTTGAAACAGCTTCGGAAGACCAGCTTGGCTTAAAGGCTCAGGTTTATGAGAGAATATACATGAAAACCTGTCCATATTCTAGAGACAACTTCTTTGGGGACAAAGTTAAAGATATTATGGACCTTATAAAAAACTACTGCTCAATCTTCCAAACTCAATCAACAAATAACCTCTGACCAACCATCCAGTCTTAAGGAAATACCAGTAATGACTATACAAAAGGCAATACTACTTACCTTTGTAGAAGATACCAAAACTGTACCCTTATCAAGGCAACGTTCACAACAGCAGCAAAGATCACAGCCTCCAGAAAAGGCCCAACTGAGGGCTACTCAATAATCCTTAAAAGTGAGCACCAAATTTTTGACTACAAGATTTATCAATTCAACCTCTCCCTCAGAATTTTTCCAGTAGAGGAAAGATTCACATTCTTATATCTCTAGTAGTCCTTCATTACTTAAGACCACTGGGTTTTCAAAATCATACATAGCGGTCATTGCCTAAACTGTCAGGGTCTAATATTCAAAGATATCCAGCTATCTAACAGGGTCATTCATTAAAATACATTAGAGTCCTAATGCCTGCGATAAGGCCACAATGCAGGTGTTATCGCATTGTGCGCTGACCATGAAAATTTCCAAAATATATTCAAGTGGGAGGATTTTGGGCAGAGTAAACGAAAATGAAAAGTGCTAACGCTGCATGCAATAGCACAAAGCATACGTTATGCTTGCTGTCATGGGATATTACTGGAAATAACTACACCTTTTTTCCTAGCATTATGCCTGCAATAGCTATGCATTGTGCCTGAAACAGAATTTTTCACAAATCCCATTTCAGGCAGGGAGAGGGAGCGGGAACAGGGAGTGGAATAGAGAGAGAGAGAGTGCCTCTGGATTGGCACACATATTAGTCATCTATACCACTATAGGAGGGTCATCTAGTAACTCGAGGTGAGGTTTTGGTGGTGGTCTAGGGTTCGGGGGCAGTTTTACATGCACAGTCAGACATATGAACAGCACAGTACACATCATTGAAGATTTGGAATGAGGAAAGGTACACAAAGACTGCATTTCTTATTGATATACTAAGTCTGTAAAACATCTTCAAAGCAAAGATTCATCAAGTACAAGTGACTTCCACTTCCTTAGCACCTAATCACTCAACTTCAAGAAATCTGCAAAGTGGCTGCCTGGTCCTTTAGTCACATTTTTTGTTAAAACATCACTGTCTAGAAGATCCCTGTAAAGATAACTTTATCCAGATGTAACTTAAAAGCTTATTTAACTAAATATTTCAACTATGCCAGGGTACAAATTATATCACAATGACAGAGGAGCATTCTGGTGGCAGGGTGGTGCTATATGTCTGGGATGGTATAGAGTCCAACAGGATAAAGATCCTGCACGAGACTAAATGCACAATCGAATCTTTATGGGTAGAAATCCCTTGTGTGTTGGGGAAGAGTGTAGTGATAGGAGTATACTACCATCCACCTGGTCAAGATGGTGAGACAGTGAAATGCTAAGAGAAATTAGGGAAGCTAACCAAACTGGTAGTGCATTAATAATGGGAGATTTCAATTACCTCTCAAAAAGACGTCGCAAAAACCAAAATTTTTTTAAATTTTTTTGTGCATGAAATTTATCTGAAACTGTGGACCATCATACCACCCTTGGTTGATTTAGGCAGTTAGCCCCGTTTTACAACCACAACGGGTCACATTTAATCATCGGTCCAGTAATGTCCTTCACTACTTTATTAAATTTTTCTTTTTCATCTTATTTTTGTTCATTTATAATAAAATCTTGTTGATGCTATTAAAGTATATTTGAAGCGGAATTTTCTTACTTGTGTGGAGCGCCACAGCGTTTCCAAACCTTTGTCTTCAGTGTGTTTTTTTACTTGTGCGGAGCGCCGCCGCGCTTCCGAAACTTATCTTCAATGCTGCCGTCTCTTGTTAGCAGAGAATGAGATGAACTTCCGAATGAGGGTGCTCATACATCTACGAGCTCCTGTTAGTCCGACGTACGTTTCGCAATTTGTGCTGCTTCAGGGACTATGTTCTAGTCAGGAAGCTGTAAAATTTGAACTTGACAAGGTGCAAGATTAATTCCCGCCAACATAGCTTCAATGCTTAAATGCCTGAATGTTTGCTTCCGTCTAATTCATACGGTGTTTGATGCCTATGACAATAAATATGATACCACATATGTTTTTTTGCACACACACTTTTTAAACATAAGATATGCACTTTCCCAATGGATTACAAAAATGAACATGATCACAGTCTCCTCTTACCGCACTCAGTGGCTTGGTCCTCTTACCGGCATTCTGCTGAATTGCCGCGAGATCTGCCATGATTTTATAAGATCACCCAGCTCCTCCGGTGTGTTTGATTCAACAGGTGAGTGGATTTACATAAAGTGAATCCACTCTATTTCTTTGTTAAGGCCACCAGGGGTCACTGTGTCTAATTGGTAAATCCAGCGTTGTTCGCATTGTTGCAGTTTTTTCACTCTGTCTCCCTTTCTCCAATGTGAATGGATAACTTCCAAGATAGTCCATTTTATATCTGAAAAATTGTGGTTACAGTCTCTAAAATGTGTTACTAGAGGTTCTTCTGCTCGACCTGTGTTAAGACAACATTTATGTTCAGTCAATCGAATTCTAAACTGACGTTTAGTCATGCCCACGTAGATAAGTGGGCATGGGCAAAAGATGGCATATACCACAAAAGTAGATTTACACGTAGTTTGTGGTAGGGAGACTATCCGGCCCGATTTTAATGTGATAGTTGTTTGTGGTGATTTTAAAGCACAATGGGCACAATTTGCACAATTCATGATGGGGTCCTCAATGTTCAGGGACTCATGGAAGCTAGAGTGGACCACTTGGTCTTTAATGTTTCTTCCTCGAGAGTACGCTATCCGGATGGGTTCCTTAAATGAGGGGTGAATTTCCTGAAGAATTGCCCAGTGTCTCCGTATAGCTCTGCTGATCATCGGGGTAGCCAATGTATGCCTCATCATTGCGCTCCGCACAAGTAAAAAAACACACTGAAGACAAACGTTTGGAAACGCTGTGGCGCTCCACACAAGTAAGAAAATTCCGCTTCAAATATACTTTAATAGCATCAACAAGATTTTATTATAAATGAACAAAAATAAGATGAAAAAGAAAAATTTAATAAAGTAGTGAAGGACATTACTGGACCGATGATTAAATGTGACCCGTTGTGGTTGTAAAACGGGGCTAACTGCCTAAATCAACCAAGGGTGGTATGATGGTCCACAGTTTCAGATAAATTTCATGCACAAAAAAATTTTAAAAAATTTTGGTTTTTGCGACGTCTTTTTGAGAGACAAGTGTAGTTCGTTGCACTTTAATTATTAACTGTTTTTGTATTGTGGTGTTCACGTATATACAGTATTGTAAAGATAATGGCACATCCCAAATGGACCAACATTCTTAGTTTCTCAGATGATCAGCTCAATGATGCATTACAGAGCGAGTCATTGTTTGCGGATGGCTCAGATACAGCCATCGCTGCATCTTCCATTTGGACTGAATTAACCATGTTACATAAACGTTGGATACGAACAGAGTTGCATGGAGTTACAATGGTGGAATACTTAAAACATCAGCGTATCCCACGAGGGCTTAGGATGGTAAAAGCACCTAAAATCTATACAGAATACCCGGAATTTTTAGAACAATGGTCTCATGTTCTTAACAAATGTTCAATGGATCTAATGTTATTAATTGTAAGCCAGACACGTAAAATATCTCAAGAAATACGCCAACAGTCTGACACTATGTTGGAGTCATTAAAAAATAAGGTGGCATTAGATCTCTTTGATAACACATTACAGGAGTTTAAACGCAGTATGGAGAAATTCAAAGAAGAAATTAAAATTACCAAAATTGAAAAATTTCACAGGGATGAAGGGGATTATAAGAAAGGGTTAATCTACCCATGGTTAAATCAGGAAGCCAAACCAAGGAAAGTCACGTTTAACACATCAGATAATTCATCAGGAAGTGATGAAGAGCTCCCTTTAGGGGACGCTGCAAAACCTGCATATCAGCGAGGACAGCGAGGTCAAACATACAGAGGCAGAAGGAGAGGGTCCCGGAATTATCAACAAGCGGAGTGGAACCGACCGAAAACCAGGTCGCAGTACCCGTCCAACAAACAACCCTCAGGTCAGATGGATTGGCCCCCACATCAGCAGTGATTAATATATCAGGGAGTCCCCTGTCAGCTCTGGAAGAAAAAGTGCTGAATAAAGGTTTAAATTTTGTACCAACTCAGAGACATGATCCCTTCCAGTTCAGGTGTGACTTTCACAAATTCATTCGACAGCTCCAGAGAAAGATCTATTTATCCCAATCCCCAGTAGTAAGCCCACCATCATCTATCATTCCCATTGTAAAACCTAAATCCAAATGGAGTCCACCTCCACCGGGAGATGCAGCCATTAACACTTTTTCCACATTGGTGATGCATGATGTTGTAAACATTGAAAAATTACATTGTCACTCATACTTTAATTTATCCAAAGAAGAATCACAGGCACTACATCAGCTACAAGATAGAAAGGACATAGTAATAAAACCAGCTGATAAGGGAGGGGCGGTAGTAGTGATGAGCACAACAGCGTATATTGAAGAAGTACAACGTCAACTCTCTAATACAGCATTTTATCAAGAACTAGACGCAGATCCAACAGATAGTATCCAAGCAAAGATAATAAGTATAGTGGAATTTGGTTACCAACAGAAATTTCTTACAAAGAGTGAATGTGATTTCTTGATTAATAAGCATCCAAGAATTCCAGCACTATACATAGTACCAAAGATCCACAAAAACTTAGAACATCCGCCTGGAAGGCCTATAGTCTCGGCCAAGGAATCAGTTCTGGAACCAATCTCCATTTTCTTGGATAAATTACTACAGCCATTTGTGTCACAAGCACCTTCATATATCAAAGACACGTCCCATATGCTTCAATTTTTATCTACCATTGCACTATCAAGTCAAAGCCTGTTAGTCACTATGGACATAGAATCGTTATATACAGTAATTCCTCAAGAGGAATTGCTTACTGTAATATCAACGGTCTTAAGGAATCGTCCAAATCCTCAACGTATACCAACTTCTTACATTATTGAACTACTGGATTTAGCTTTGAGTCATAATTACTTTGCTTTTCAAGACAAGTTTTACTTGCAAATCCGAGGAACCGCTATGGGAGCCGCCATGGCACCAGATGTTGCAAATTTATTTGTCACAGCATTCGAAAGTCAATACATACAACAGCATCCATGGGCTCCATGTTTGAAGCATTGGAAAAGATATATAGATGACGTGTTCATAATATGGGAAGGATCACAAACAGCCCTTCAGGAATTTCATGCTTGGCTTAACTCATTGAACTCCTGCCTTAAATTCACCATGAATTTTCATCATTGTCAAGTGTCCTATTTAGATATTCTCATCACCAAAAATGAAGATTCTGTTATCACCACCCTGTATCGAAAATCCAGCGATCGCAATAATCTCTTAAGATTTGACAGCTTTCACCCCACTACTTTCAAGTTAAATTTACCTGTCGGACAGTTTATGCGCATACGACGACTATGTACAGACAATTTTGAATTTAAGAAACAGGCTCAAATTTTGGCGGAAAGATTTTTACAGCGAGGATACCCGCTATCCAGTATTAAAAAAGCCTATCGAAGAGCCCTCTATTCTAACAGGGAATTTATGTTTTTGCCGAGACAACGTGAGGAATCGAACCAACAGACCTTGGTGATGAGGCATACATTGGCTACCCCGATGATCAGCAGAGCTATACGGAGACACTGGGCAATTCTTCAGGAAATTCACCCCTCATTTAAGGAACCCATCGGGATAGCGTACTCTCGAGGAAGAAACATTAAAGACCAAGTGGTCCACTCTAGCTTCCATGAGTCCCTGAACATTGAGGACCCCATCATGAATTGTGCAAATTGTGCCCATTGTGCTTTAAAATCACCACAAACAACTATCACATTAAAATCGGGCCGGATAGTCTCCCTACCACAAACTACGTGTAAATCTACTTTTGTGGTATATGCCATCTTTTGCCCATGCCCACTTATCTACGTGGACATGACTAAACGTCAGTTTAGAATTCGATTGACTGAACATAAATGTTGTCTTAACACAGGTCGAGCAGAAGAACCTCTAGTAACACATTTTAGAGACTGTAACCACAATTTTTCAGATATAAAATGGACTATCTTGGAAGTTATCCATTCACATTGGAGAAAGGGAGACCGAGTGAAAAAACTGCAACAATGCGAACAACGCTGGATTTACCAATTAGACACAGTGACCCCCGGTGGCCTTAACAAAGAAATAGAGTGGATTCACTTTATGTAAATCCACTCACCTGTTGAATCAAACACACTGGAGGAGCTGGGTGATCTTATAAAATCATGGCAGATCTCGCGGCAATTCAGCAGAATGCCGGTAAGAGGACCAAGCCACTGAGTGCGGTAAGAGGAGACTGTGATCATGTTCATTTTTGTAATCCATTGGGAAAGTGCATATCTTATGTTTATAAAAGTGTGTGTGCAAAAAAACATATGTGGTATCATATTTATTGTCATTGTTATAGGCATCAAACACCGTATGAATTAGACGGAAGCAAACATTCAGGCATTTAAGCATTGAAGCTATGTTGGCGGGAATTAATCTTGCACCTTGTCAAGTTCAAATTTTACAGCTTCCTGACTAGAACATAGTCCCTGAAGCAGCACAAATTGCGAAACATACGTCGGACTAACAGGAGCTCGTAGATATATGAGCACCCTCATTCGGAAGTTCATCTCATTCTCTGCTAACAAGAGACGGCAGCATTGAAGATAAGTTTCGGAAGCGCGGCGGCGCTCCGCACAAGTAAAAAAACACACTGAAGACAAACGTTTGGAAACGCTGTGGCGCTCCACACAAGTAAGAAAATTCCGCTTCAAATATACTTTAATAGCATCAACAAGATTTTATTATAAATGAACAAAAATAAGATGAAAAAGAAAAATTTAATAAAGTAGTGAAGGACATTACTGGACCGATGATTAAATGTGACCCGTTGTGGTTGTAAAACGGGGCTAACTGCCTAAATCAACCAAGGGTGGTATGATGGTCCACAGTTTCAGATAAATTTCATGCACAAAAAAATTTTAAAAAATTTTGGTTTTTGCGACGTCTTTTTGAGAGACAAGTGTAGTTCGTTGCACTTTAATTATTAACTGTTTTTGTATTGTGGTAGATTTCAATTACCCCAATATTGACTGGGTAAATGAAACATCAGGGCAGGCTAGAGAGATAAAATTCCTGGATGGAATAAATGACAGTTTTATAGAGCAATTGGTCCAGGAACCAATGAGAGAGGGAGTAATTTTATATCTAATTTTCAGTGGAGCGCAGGATTTGGTGAGAGAAGTAATGGTGGTGGGGTCACTTGGCAATAGTGATCATAATATTATCAAATTTGAATTAATGACTGGAAGGAGGTCAGTATGTAAATCCATGGCTCTAGCATGAAACTTTAAAAAGGGAAACTTTGATAAAATGAGAAAAATAGAAAAAAAAGGTATAGCTACAAAGGTAAAAAATGTGCAACAGACGTGGACATTTTTAAAAAATACCATCCTAGAAGCACAGTCCAGATATATTCCATGCATTAAGCAAGGTGGAAGGAAGGAAGGGAAAAGAAAATGATTACCGGCATGGTTAAAAGGTGAGGTGAAAGAGGCAATTTTAGCCAAAAGATCTTCATTCAAAAATTGGTAGAAGGATCCATCAGAAGAAAATAGGATAAAGCATAACCATTGGCAAGTTAAATGTAAGACATTGATATGACAGGCAAAGAGAGAATTTGAAAAGAAGTTGGCCACAGAGGCAAAAACAATAAAAACTTTAAAAAATATATCCAAAGCAGAAAGCCGGCGAGGGAGTCGGTTGGACTGATGAACGATCAAGGGGTTAAAGGGGACTTATAGAAGATAAGGCCATCGTGGAAAGATTAAACGATTTCTTTGCTTTGGTGTTTACTGAAGAGGATGTTGGAAAGATACTCGCTCCGGAGAAGGTTTTCATGGGTGATGATTCAGATTAACTGAACCAAATCACTGTGAACCTGGAAGATATGGTAGGCCTGACTGGCAAACTGAAGAGTAGTAAATCACCTGGACTGGATGGTATACACCCAGGGTTCTGAAAGAACTAAAAAATGAAATTTCAGACTTATTTTGTAACCTATCATTAAAATCATTAGATGTCCCTGAAGATTGGAAGATGGCCAATGTAACACCTATATTTAAAAAGAGATCCAGGGGTGATCCAGGAAACTAGACTGGTGAGCCTGACTTCAATGCTGGGAAAAATCGTGGAAACTGTTATAAAGAATAAAATCACAAACATTTAGATAGACATGGTTTGATGGGGCACAGCCAACATGGATTTATCCAAGGAAAGTCTTGCCTGACAAATCTCCTACATTTTTTTGAAGGGGTGAATAAACGTGGACCGGTAGATGTGGTGTATTTGAATTTTCAGAAAGCGTTCAACAAAGTCCCGCATGAGAGGCTTCTAAGAAAACTAAAAAGTCATGGGATAGGAGGAGATATCCTTTTGTGGATTACAAACTGGTTAAAAGACAGGAAACAGAGAATAGGATTAAATGGTCAGTTTTCACAGTGGAAAAAGGTAAACAGTGGAGTGCCTCAGGGATCTGTACTTGGACTGGTGCTTTTTAATATATTTATAAATGATCTGGAAAGGGGTATGACAAGTGAGGTGATCAAACTTGCAGATGACACAAGATTATGCAGAATAGTTAAATCTCAAGCGGATTGTGATGAATTTCAGGAGGACCTTGCAAGACTGAAAGATTGGGCTTCCAAATGGCAGATGAAATTTAACGTGGACAAGTGCAAAGTGATGCATATAGGGAAAAATAACCCTTGCTGTAGTTCTACAATGATAGGTTCTATCTTAGGAGTTACCACCAAGGAAAGAGATCTAGGCGTCATAGTGGATAATACATTGAAATCGTCAGCTCAGTGCGCTGGGGCGATAAAAAAGCAAACAGAATGTTAGGAATTATCAGGAAGGGAATGGAAAATAAAATGGAGGATGCCATCATGCCTCATCGCTCCATGGTGAGACCGCACCTTGAATACTGTGTGCAGTTCTGGTCACCACATCTCAAAATGGATGTAGCTGCATTGGAGAATGTGCAGAGAAGGGCAACCAAAATGATAAGTGGCATGGAACGGCTGCCCTATGAAGAAAGGCTAAAGAAGTTAGGGCTGTTCAGTTTGGAGAAGAGATGACTGAGGGGGGGAGGTGGGATATGATAGAAGTCTACAAAATCATGAAAGGACCTGAACAAGTTGATGTAAATCGGTTATTTACTCTCTCGAGGGGCACTCCATGAAGTTAGCAAGTAGCTCATTGAAAACAAATCAAAGAAAATTATTTTTCACTCAGTGCATATTTAAGTTCTGGAATTCATTGCCAGAGGATGTGGTTACAGCAGTTAGTGTAACTGAGTTTAAAAAAGCTTTTTATAAGTTCCTAGAGGAAAAATGCATAAACTGTTATTACGGGAATTAATAAGTAATAGTAGCTTGTGATTTATCTAATGTTTGGGTACTTGCCAGGTACTTGTGACTTGGATTGGCCACTGTTGGAAGCAGGATGCCGGGCTTGATGGACCCTTGGGCTGACCCAGTATGGTGTATCTTATGCTCTTATCTGGGTTACAAGTCCTTCCTTGCTTATCAAGAAACAAATACTGTCTTGCTACTCTCAGCTTGGATTATCCCACCTTGTGTGGCTGAATTCAGTCCTGCTTCATCATGGAGAAAGCAGAGTTGCCTACCTGTGACAGATGTTCTCTATAGACAGCAGGACAGTTCAGCCACAGAATCCTGCCCACCTCCCCATAGCATTGAAGTTTGGCTTGTGAAATGACTGAGGAGACTCTCGCAGCAGCAATTGAACTGGAACACTTGCACATGCTCTGAAAGACATTTAGGTCTTTCTGAGCTCTAAGTGAGAGCATTCATGTTAGTGCCATCATCCACTTATGTGACTGAATTATCTTGCTGTCTACAGATACCATGCCAGGGCCACAGGTACTGGTCAGTAACATTGTGCAAGAGCTGCTCTGTTTTTTTGTGATATCAGAAGCTCCCTTCTCTAGAGACCTGGGACAGTTGTCCTTAGGTTAGGAGCTCAAGTGGGGTGAAGAGGAGAGAGGTATGGTATGAACAGAGCTATAATTATGTCATGGTCAATTTTGGCAAAACAAAATAATAGCTTAGATGCATTCATTCTGAACATTCCCAGAATTGTTTGTGCCAAACCCACATTATTTAACAATATCCATTTAAACCTTTTTCAAAAAGCATTAATAAAGAACACCATATTTAAAAATAATGGATGTTTTAAATATGTGGGAAACATAGCTCCAATCTTCATGTTAAGAAGCAATTGAAATTTTCAGCATAATTTAATTTGCCTAACAAGCAGAAATCATAGACTAGAACAAACTTTGAGATAGGGCATAAATTAGAGGGAATGTTGGCTTGTTTACAACAACCTCAGTCCCTGAACCCTTTCCTATGAGACACTGGAAGCAGCATCTATGTTACTGAGTATTATCCACGGAAAGTTCAGAGGTAAATACCTTCTAATGTCAGCCACTGCTGGATCTACTTAGATGGGGTGGCAAGAAAAAGCTATGACCCTCAGTAACATCTTTTTAATTCAAAATGTCCCTCAAATCCGATAGCTGACGAAATTAGAACGTAATGACAGGGAGAGTCTGACTACCGAAATGAAATGCATAAGTCGCCGGTTGGGTCTGGTGCTCTCCACCTTCCCAGCACTAACTCCACCCGTCTACTGCACCGTGACCTGATCGTCATCCCCTTCCCATCAATGCAGGAATATCGACAGCTGCATGGAAAGGGCTCTCCCTGGTCCTCTTCACCAGCCCGGTACCCTGTCAATGAAGATCCGGCAACGGGACTGCAATCTTGTTGTACTGTAGCCGGCTCTGTGAATGTGCTTACTCCTACCTCACTTGATCAAGTCTGAATGTTTTTGAGTTTGTGCTAAACGTTCTTATTCTGCACAATTGTATTCACCTAGCAATCTACATATAATTCAAAAGTGTTTGTGTCAGTCAATGTAGGGATTACAGTGAAAGGGGAGAATCTGAAAAGGGCGGTAACATGGAGTTTCCAGTTGGTGATCTCAATTTGTAGGAGAATGTCATGTTAAGTACTGGGTACAAGACTGGACAAACCTTCTACCACAACCCCAATGATAAATACAATTAAACTTGCTGTTTGAAATGTGTATGTAAATAGTTTATGGTGCTTCTTCTGGTACTGGTTAATAACCAACAAAATCAATATGGTTTCAATCTATATTTTAAACAGTCGATTTTTGAAAATTACAACCAAAACATTATTAGCAAATAGCATAAGTCACTTTTTCTTTGATTTAATCTACCTTGTAAGAACTGTTCCCCCATTAGGAAACTAACATACATTTGCCAACCTACTCATGTATTTTTACACTAAGTGATGTTAAATGTGATTGTGTAGTGCTGAATGGGTTGGAGGTCTGAGTGAATTGGGAGCAGAGGCAATTCTATAATGAGGCAGGGTGAGGTGGCCCTTTCAGTCGGCAGAATTTTGAGGCGGCAAAAAATGCCCCTCTCAGAATGCCACTGTGGCGTCCGCCTCACCTTGCCTGCCCCTGCTGCGGCTACCGACCCAGGCTGGCGCTGGCAGAAAAGAGGAGGATCACTACTACAGGCCTCTGCTGGAGGCCAGGCTGGCAGCATGGAGGAGGGAGACCACTGGAGGCCAGGCCGGCTGCATGGAGGAGGGATGCTGATGCCGACATAGAGAAGGGAGGAGGGGCAAGGGACAGGGGCAGAGCGAGCGAGGGTGGGGTAAGGGGAGGTCGCCTCAGGTGGTAGATTGCCTTGAGTTTGTTCAGGTTGAAGGTATCGATAACCTGGAGAAGTACTGGGTGAACTGATGAATGAATTGGTAAACTGGTTAATTTGATTTACACATGAATGCTTCAAAATTGACCAACTTACATGTGCAATTTCTGCTTTTGTTTCGTGCATAAAATAAACATCTGGTTTTTAAATTTATTTAGAAGGGTTTATATGCCACTTTTACAACGAAAGTCGGTGAAAACAGTTTACATTTGTTAATATACATAATTAAAAGGAACATAAAAACATACCATAAGGTAAACACATAGCATAAATAATATGAGTAAAAAAAAAAATGAAATAGAAGGAGATGTAAACAGGAAGCTGGGCAGGGGAGGCTGCAAGAGATGGTAAATGGGAGGCAGAGTCGTGAAACGCCTATTGGGGGATGGAAAGAGAACTGAAAGCCACCGAGAATGGGTTTTTGAAGTTTTGTGCGATGTTATCTGCCTTAAATGATCCGGGATTGCCTTCCAGAGCGAGGTGCCGGCGACTGAGAAGATGTGCCTTCTGGTGATATCTAGGAAAAATATTTGCGTTCAGTGCATTGATAAATGAAATGGATTCAATGCATTGCATGAATTCTTGCATAAGCATAGATACATGCGTATGTTGCAGGGTAAAAATGTGTATTCTATGATATCCACGGGTTATAAAATACTGTGCTAAAACTACGCACAGCCATTTAGGTGCGTATATGCTGCTGCGTGTAGTTTGTGTTTCCTTAGAGGATAACTCAATTGCTAAATGTCCTGAAGTCAATGTAAATATGCTTTTTGAGCATACGAGACTGAGTGCCAACACGTAAATGGAGAAAATTCTATAAATGGTAATGTAAATGGTACAGTTGATCCAATTTGACCTTGAAATAGTCCAGAGGGGTTTGAGAGTTATGCATTTTGTGTATCTATTCAGCCTTGGACTCCATTTAAACTATCGTTTTTGATTTAGCTCTTATTACTAACATGAATATATGGGACCTGGACTAACAGTTGATTTTACATAACCACTAAATAATCAGTAGGTGAGAATGACTTACTGTGAAACCTTGGCTGGATTGAAATAAAGGATTTGAAAATGCTAGGAATTTTATTGGATCTTTCAACTGTTTACATGGACCTCTTTCTGTAGGAAAAGGAAGTATAAATGGGGCAGATCACCACTTAGAAGCAAGGGGAAAAGCTATCATTCCTCCTGTCTTTTTAATGTAAAAAATTGGAATTATGTGAGTATTGTAGCATTTTATATAGCACCCTAAATCAGGGTACTTTATGAAAAATTACACTCTCTAAATGGGTACCTGAGGCAATTATATTACAGATTCAGCAAAAGGGTCTGAGCATGACAAGGTGAAACTTTGAGACTCTCCACTTCTAATATCTATTCATTGTATGAGCTTGAGCAAATCATTTGACCTTTATGTTCTCACCTTAGACCACATGAAAGAAGTGTTATTGCAATTGACTGTATAAATAACAAAAATATACAGTGAAAAAGGAATATTTTGTTTAGAAGTACGTGCAGATGTATACTCTCACTCCTTAGCTCTCACCTCCAGTTTCTCCATAGTGGTCATTCCACAGTAGGGAAGACCTAGCCTATTTCAGAAAGCAGATATCCCTACATTCTTTTATTTACTTATTTACCTACAAATATTTCTATGCTGCCTTCCAGGTCAATAATCAGGCCCAGCGCTAGTGGGTGTGCTTACAGTGCATTTGCATGGGGCGGCACACCTGGGGGGAGCAGCGGCAGCAGGAGATGCTGTGCTGCCAGTGGAGTCCCAACCCGCCGGCGGACGAAGAAGATGAGATGCTGTGTGGCCACTGGCAGAGCCCAACCCGCCGGCGGACGAAGATGAAGAAAGGCCACAGTGCCACCAGAGCCCAAGCTGCTGGTGCACAGCTTTCAGTTTTAATTAGTACAATAAGAAAAAGAAATCAGACAGGAGACTAGAAGAAATATTAGTGGAGCTAAGAAGCAGCAGAGTTAGAAATCCAGGCACTTCTGCTTAAAATAACAAGGAAGACAAGAGTATTTATATATATGTGATGGGGCTTCACCTGTCACTAATATCCCCATGTGATTTTCCAGACATAGACAATAGGAGGGTTTTTGGTTTTTTTTACATTTTTCATTCCTCCTCTCGGCCCACCCTTTGGGGGAAAGACATCAGTGGAGAACAAAGTTCCCTGTAGCATGCCCAGTGATTCAGTGGATTAGGAGCTGAAAAGTGGGTTGGTGATTGCAGAAGTTTGAGATTTGCCCACGGTCTCAATTGAGGAGTGAAAAAGATTTCTGGTGGGCATCTGCTCATCAGATTCTGTTAAGTATTAGAGAAAAGAGGTTGGAGAAGATTTTTTTGGATGAAGATTGATTGACCAGTCCAGAGGAAGGGGTGTAGCCCCAGTAACCCATAAGTTTGGGTCAAAAATCTTTTTGCCCAGGCCATCAGTTAACAATATGAGTAAAGAGAAGGATTAAGGCTTTTGAGGAAAGGACTCAAGAGATGGGTGGAGGCTACACTTATTCTTAAAGGGAAACTCCCAATGGAATCAATGGCGTAGCCACGGGAGGGCCAAGTCCCACTTAATTTGAGCTCAAGCCCACCCAACCAGGGCTGTCTGACACTGGAAGAGGGCCAGAGCAGCAATGCCATCACGGGATCCCAACCCCACAACAGCGAAGAGGACCAGAGCTGCAATACTGTTGCGAGATCCCATCTCTGCAATGGCGAAGAAGAGGGCCGGAGCAGCAACGTCACTGTAGGATCCCATCCCTGCGACGGCAAAGAACAGGGCCAGAACAGCAATGCCGTCATGTGATCCCATCCCCACGACAGCAAAGAAGATGGCCAGAGCAGCATGGCCATCGTGGGATCCCATCTCTTTGATGACAAAGAAGAGGGTCGGAGCAGCAAGGCAGTTGCAGGATCCCATCCCTGTGACGATGAAGAAGAGGGTCAGAGCAACAAGGCAGTTGCAGGATCCCATCCCTGTGACGATGAAGAAGGGGTCAGAGCAGCACGGCCGTCACGGGATCCCATCCCTGTGACGATGAAGAAGAGGGTCAGAGCAACAAGGCAGTTGCAGGATCCCATCCCTGTGACGATGAAGAAGAGGTCAGAGCAGCACGGCCGTCACGGGATCCCATCCCTGTGATGATGAAGAAGAGGGCTGGAGCTGCAATGCCTTCGCGGGACCCCCATCCCCAGTGGCAGGAGTTTGGCTGTGACTAATGAAAAGGCCCTGTGTGTGTGTGTGTTGGGGGGGGGGGGGGGTGACAATGGAAGTCTAGGGTGTGTGGGTAGATGAGAATGGGAGCCTGGGTGTGTGTATGTGGGTGAGAATGGAAGACTGAGTGTGGGGGTTGAGAATGGCACCTGGGGGTACGTAAAGGTGAGAATGGGAGCCTGAGTGTGCATCTGACTGTGAGAATGGGAACCTGGGTGTGCAAGTGTGTGTGAGAATGGGCGTGGGGGTGGGGTGGGGGAGAGAATTAGAGCTTGTGTTTGTGGTAGAGCATGTGAGAGTTCGAGCTTGTGTGTGTATAGTAGCGCATGTGAGAGTGAGAGCCTGTGTATATAGGACAGCATGTGAGAGCTTGTGTGTGTGTATAGGTAGAGAATGTGAGAGGGGGGGGAGAGAATATGAGAGTGAGAGCTTGTGTGTGAGAGAGTCTGTGAGAGAAAGCATGTGTGTGTGTGTGTGTGAGGAAGGGAAGAAGACAGTAAGCGAAGAAATAGAATAAGAAAAGAGACCCTAAAAAGGAATTAGGAAATGACTGACAAGGGAAAAGTACAAAGTTGACCGTAGTGCCTCTTGCCAAGTGCTCACACTACGATGTTATAGTTCTTAATCCCTCCGGTGGCCCCCTTTCACCACTGGCCTTTCCTCCCTGCCTTACCTTCCTCCTGCTCTTCTCTCCTCCTCCTTTCCTGCTGCTCCCATCTCCCCCACCCCTGTTTTATGTAATTTCCGTCTTTCTGTTACATTGTAAACCGGCATGATGTACCCACGAATGTCGGTATATTTAAAAAGTTTATAAATAAATAAATAAATAAATAAAAGAGACCGACTGATTAGAAAAACACAAAGATCAGACTGTGTGTGATTGAAGTGCAGTATTTCTGTTAGTGTGTTAGTTGCTCTGTAGTAGTCCATCTTTTCTGTTACTCCAGTAGGCGATGGACTAATGTTCTAGAGCCTGGTGTAGTATTTGCATTGCTGCTTTTTCATAAGCTTGCTGTTATTTAAGTCCTGAGAATTAGTCCTGTGATTGTATGGTATGGCAAGGTTCTAGATGTCTTTTTTTTCAAGAGTTTGTGTTACTTCACAAAATGTTTAGCAGTGAAGGGATTTTTTTGCTGAGTTGACACCAGAATTTTAATATTTTTTTTTCATGTTGGTTGTAATGTGAATTGACCTAGCTCTGCTCTGCACAAGTTCTGATTATTACTGCTATTTTATTGCAATTATAATTGCTGGCTTTGTGCAAAAAGGATCCATGAAAGAATACATTGATTTTTGTTTTATTACATGATTAATTGTATCTGTTTGTTTGTTTTCTTTGCTTTTTATATGATATACTTATGCATTTATAAACTTCAATAAATATAAAATTAATACAGAGATTAATAGAATGCTGGTAAGTGCTTGGAATAATTGAGGTAAAATGTTTTAAAGTTTCACACCTAATGGCTGTTGCAAACTACTTAGAAAGCCATTGTAGGGTGCAGTATATGGCATTATTTATCAATAAGAAAAGAATACAACTAGTAGGTCTGAGACCTGCATGCCTACAGCCCACCTATGTTAACCTTGTGCCCATCCAAAAAAATCACTTCTGGCTATGCCAACGATTGGAATCTGTAGATACAAACGTATCTGAGGATTTGTGGATTTTGCACCTGCTATTTGTACAAGTCAATCTGCAGTTAAAAGCACCCACATCAATTTGAATTCCCCCAGGAACCATCCTTTTTTCCCATGGGTAAAAATGTGCAAATAAAATTGAAAAGCCCTGCGCGCGTGAATTACCGGGGGTTACGTGCAGGGCCGGGCCCTGCAGGTGCTGTGCGCATTTTCAGAAGAGCCCAGCCACATGCATAACCCCCATTATGCGCCAAAGTGCTGGGCCTTTCAAAAGGGATGGGTGTGGTCTGGGCGGGAAGGGCCAGGACAGCACCATTAGATGCACTCCCGCAGGCGTGCGGTGTTTACTTCTGCTCCCAAGGAGTAGTAAGTATAAAAATAAAAAAAATTGTTGCTAGGTAGGGTTAGGTTAGAGAGGGGACGAGGGAGGAAAGATAGGGTTAACGAACTGGGGAAAAGGGGATCAAGTTGCCACGCATAATTTTAAAATCCTCCCCTGTGCGCTTCAGTTGTGGGCCACCCGCACGGACATTAAAATCCGGCGCGCATGTGCACGCGGACATCGTATTTTATAACATGCGCACAGTGACGTGCTCATTAATCGACGTGTTCATGTGTACGCGCAGGTCTTAAAATCGACCCCATGATGTTCTTTCATTGCACAGGTATTTTCAGTTTTTCCACAGTAAGGCACAGCCATTTTTAAATGGGCGTTTTAGAGAGATAAACGCATACAATTTTTAAAAATTGCCCTGAGTTGAAGAAAGTGGTTACTAAAGTGTTCTGACAAACGGAAACAAAGAGGAGTCCCTGAATCACTAGTACTAACTTTTTTTTTTTTTTTTTTTTAGCGCTTTCTCCCCCATCCGTGGTACCAGCACGGAACTGAAAGCTACCAACTCAGGTCCGGTCAGGAGCGTAGACATAAAGCAAGCCAAACAGCTTGAAAAAAAAAATCATAAGGCCTAAACTCCAAAATTAAAACCATGGCGAAAAGCAGAACTTGAATTTTCTGTATAACTGTGCCTAGATAAAGGTGGAGCGGAAGTGGTGCCTGGGTGCGTTTCTGTATTCCGTCAGGACCTGTTGCTTTGCTGTGACTACAGCTGTCTCTTGCCGTCCCCCCGCCCAGCTGCTGGTGGGTCGTTGGGTAGCTCCGGCCCTGTAAGCAGCACGATCGGAGGTCGTGTACGAGGCTTAAGAGCGGTGGCTGGAGTGGGCGTGTCCTGCTTATTGTGGCCAGACCACCACCTCCTCCTTCTTGTAGGGGGGGTGGGATTAAGGTGACGACACTGCGATGGAAGCCAATGCGGCCCGGGGGGGCGTTTCCATCCATTCAGGACTGCTCGCCTCGCCTGGCGCTTTGAGGGTAGGTAACAGCTGCTTTCAATTTTTATTCCCCCCCCCCCCCCAAATAACTACACCTTCTACTCGATTTTAAGTTAAATTGTCCCCTGTCAAGTCGGTGTGAGGTTGCAGGAAAGAGCAAGTCGGACTTTCCTCTAAGGGTAGGAGGAAAGGGGCGAAGGATCGGATCAGTTTGCAGAAGAGGCTGAAATAGGAAGCCGGAAAGGGAAGGAGGGACGTCTTCTGGTTTTCGCTCCCGTTTTCGTATCGTGGCCGAGAGAGAAGCCCGTTTCCGACGGCACTCTGCCTCCCGTCCTCTCGCTCGCTCGGCGACGTCTGAGCTGCTGGTTCCGCCCGTGCTCGTTTGACATTGCACTCCGTTTTAGGCAGTTTCCGGGGGGAGGGGGAAAGAAGGTGCTTCAATGCTCTTTTTTTTTTTTCCCGATAGCATAAACAAAGCTCTGCGCTGGAGCGAGCCGAGAAAATTGTAGGTTTCTTGCACCGGTTACCCCTATTTTGTAGGTACACTGCGAGGTTCAATGCTTTGGCTTGGAGTTAGGATTTAAAAAAATAAAAAAATCTTTTTATTTTTAAACGGAAGGTGAACTGCTAACCGATGCACCTAATTTTGCATGTGTGATCCAAATGATATACCATTATTCTTTTCAGTGGAAAGTAATAAAAGCTTGTTTTCCCGTTCCGTCCCAGTTTCTCTGCCCCCCAGTCGACAAAGATTTCTTCAACTAGAGCCCTAGGGAACCCCGGCAAACAGCCGGATGTCTCTCTGCGTGCCCTGAGCCTATTCATTGTAGAAGGCTTATTAGATCAGTACCCCGAATGGTTGGAAAATGCCTTTCCTGATTTGAAACTCGACTTTAAAGTATTCGCGTAGCAAACATGGAAGCTGCATTCCGCCAGATTTGAACTAGTCGATACCCTGTTGTTGCAGCAATAATGCTGACAGGTGGTACGATCTGCTGCATAGGTTTTCTAAATGTTTATATATTTTGTTTATAGCTTATGTTCACGTGCTTTATTTTTTGTCTGGTGACTGTAAGCGAGATCTAGTGTGAAGGAGAGAGAAAGTTAGCTAGCGGCTGTATTATAGGAGTAGTTATAACCCTGCCTCCCGGGTGAAGGCTTCTTACGGTGCTTTTTCCATGACTTAGAATAGCTGCCTTTCTGGGATGGATCTTGGCGATAGCGAATGCGCTTACGTTTTGCAAGATGCTAACCAAAAAATAAGGTTCCTAGCCTTACTGGGCAAATACTGTATATCTTTAATGTTGGGAGGGGGCTTGATTGGCGCGTTGAGGCATCACAATGGCTGGCAGGATACGACCACTCTCGGGTGGTCATCGTGGATTTGCGCTCACTAGGAGTCTTGAGGATGGATTACAGCTAGCCAGTCACTCTCGTGCTTCGGTTCTCTTTACGTGATGATATCCTGGTAAATCTGGAGGAACAAACTGGATTTACCTTTTTTTTTTTTTTTTTTTTCTTCCCCGCGCCTTTTTCCTACCGGTAGAAGAGACACTGTTTACAACTTGAGCGGGCACTAGCGCAGCTAGAGCTACGCCAATAACGCTTCGTCCAATTTGTACTTCAAAACAGTAGCGTAAAAGCAGCTGTGAATAAAACCTCGAATAGCGTCAGCGCCTCTCCATCCTCAGTTGCTGTGGGAGGCGGGGAGCTCCAGTGTAGTCACACCCTCCTTTGCTTTTATTGGAAGAAACGAAAGAAGGTTCTGCCCCCATGAGGGCAGAGACTTAGACTTTAGCGCTCCGCCTTAGTTTGGGGAAGGGCGTCCAAATTCGGTAAAGAGGAACGATTCGAGTGAGATAAGGCTCATGTAAAGGGGAGGGTTTAAACTTGGATCCCGCCTCTTTCAATGAGCGGGAGAGCCTTCTCGTTCCTCAGTCAGCTGGTTGGGTCCTCGCGTGCTAAACTCCGCCCATCCCTTGCCATCCCGGAAGTTGGTCCCACCTCCGTGTTTTTTTCCCGTTTTCTGCCTATTGGGCACCGCAGATTTGGAGGGCGGGAGAGGTTCAGAACAAAGACTGGGCCAGTAATCCCTTGCTTCCTGCGTGCAGGAGGGGCATAGGGAAAACTGTCGTACTCCGTGAACCACAAACGATCGGCGCCTTAGTACCGGGGCGCTGTTCTACAGGGAAAAAAATGTGGGGGGCAGTCTCCCTAGGGCATGGTAAATGCGGCGGAAGAGGAGTTGGCGACTGCAATTTTTGGTTGCTGGGGAAAAAAACCTCTTATGCAACAAAGTCACCGCTGGTGTTCGTGCTGGCATCCTGCTTTCCTGAATTAGGGGTTGGGTTTAGCGGAGAATATAGATATTCACTGAGGGGGAGGAGTTAGGCTGTTCCTCGGCTCCGGACACATGCTTCATTAGCTACAGCCTGCATCACAATGCAGGGGTTAAAATGAGACCGTCATCCTCCCGGCTCAGCTGCCCGCCTTTATTTTCTAGCTCTTGCCTCGATCTAGGTAACTCCTGGTTTCTTTGAGTAAACTGCTCCGGGCTTGAATTCGGAATGTTGCCAGGGGTAACAAAGTTACGATTCCTAAAAGTACAAAAGTGGAAATAATTCATTTTTACTGTATCATATTGGGTGGCTCAGGGGTACGCTTACATTAAACACAATGATTGTGTTAACAATTCATAGTTGGATTTTCTCTAGGCGACCAGTAAGATAGCTCGTTTTTTGTATAATATTTTTTTCCACCTTTATAATTTTTCATTTCATATATACAAAGAAAACAATTCAGATCCATAAATATATTCTATAGTAATACAGAAAAAATGAAATATTTAAGAACTTTCTTAATGTATATCTGAAAACGAAAAGCATTGACATCATTTAATAAGGAAAATTGAGGCTGTATTAAGGGTGCTTAGGTCATATATAGGAGATAAACTAGAAATAATCATAGAAAGCGTTACATAATTTGTATAATATTTTGGATAAAGTACTAGTATGGTTGTCTATTAATCCCGTTGAATGCAAGGAAATAAAGGACAAAAAAACAAAAGTTGATAAAACTTTTGCTATTTTAATACATTTCAGCAGGTTCTAGATCAAAACAAAATGAGCAGGTAAAGGCAGAAAACTATTTGAATATACAAGTGAATTTCAGATTAATTACAACATGGGGGAGGAGAGGAATATTTTAAGAGTAAAGTAACAAGCAGGTGAATGTGGTCTAGCACTAAATTAGATTGTTCGATGGTTTAACATGCATTTGTATTACCATCATAATTCATATCTTAATAGAGCATGGTCAGTTACAACTTGGTTTCATAGATAACTAACCTCTAAAACAGTAAAACTGGTAGACTAGATTGGTTTGTATGGCTTACATTATGATGACATACTCACCTTTTTATGTCCCATCCAGCAAATTTTAACTGAAATTAACTCAAATATCATGATGTACTACCCTTCCTTATGAAGGGGACTGGATAGCTCTGCATCACAATTTTTATAACATAACATCCATGTCAAATTGCACTTGAAAGAGGGATATCTTCTATTGTAAATCATTGATTTTATCCATCCTCCACGCTGTCAAGATAGTAAGCCTTAATTTTTTTAACTTTTCATGGATGTTCTCCTTGTCCAGTGTGAGGCACAAACCATTTTGACTTTTTATGATATCAACAATATGTGCACATTCATATTTAACTTTCATGATAACACAGGGGTTCCCATCTCAGGATGTCTGTAAGGGTTTCTGGTTTTGAAAGATTCTGCATTTGGAAGGGGCTGTACCCTATCACATTTATATATAGTTATTTGTTTTTCTATACCGACATTAGATTCAGAATTTCCCATATATAACCTGAATGTCCATAGACCAAGTGACTGTTAACATGCATAGTAATCAATGCAATATGAAAAATGTGATCTGTACATTCAAGATCACATTATAGTAAAACAAGAGACTTATTGGACTTCTTTGGTCATTAAATGATTTGCATGGCTCTATTACCCCTCACAATGTAGATTGGGGCTATCTTCTGTAAAGGCTGGTCAATTTTACCTTGGATAGAGTGTCATAATTAACAATAGACCTTGCAGGGAAATGCATCTTCCTCAGTTTAACTATTTATCAAATTTACTTTGGAAAGCAATGTACTTTCTTTAAACTAAATTCTGCAGCTTCCAGTAACCAGGTCTGTTGAAAGAAAGAATAAGTGTCTTGCTGTGGACTTGCCTTGCATACCTAAATCAAAATAAAATGCCAGATCATGTAAGCCTTATGTTCTGGCTGTCAGACTATTTAATATTGTTTATGAAACAGGACAGTATAATTTGTCTTTTTTTCATTGTGCCAGATGTGGTATTAGCTAGGTGTCCAGATTTAAGCCAAAGAAAGCGAATCTCATTTGTTTGAGGCTAAACATTCAATAACTTGACGCATCACTATATGCTGGTAGGCTTCAACTAGAAGCATATTTAAAGCTAAACTCATCTGCTGTCATAACTGAATAAACTAGTGCATCTTTAAATGCATTCTTTTTCGTATGATAAACAGTAACGTGATCTGTATGCGACTTTACAGTTTTTATGCTGCAAGTTCTAGTTAATATCATTTGGGTTTGCAGGAAAAACATTTCAATTTAACATTTTATCATCTGTACTATGGCTGATTCCACTTTGTCTAAATATGGACTGTTGATAAACTTTGCTTTGTTTTTGTTGAAACGTATACTTTCTACTTAGCTAGAGCTTAAGCTTGCGAATACAACGTGGGAGAACCTGCTTAAACAAAATAATTGAAAAGTAGCAGAACAGTAGCAGCAGCGTCTAAAAGAGAGTTCACTTTTAGACGCTGCTGCTTACCAAAAAATGTATTCTCTGAAGGATCTGATGGAGTAACTGAATACTTTGTTAAAAATGAGATGGAAACAATACCTTTCCTATCGTGCAGATCCCAGGGTAGTACTTCATATTGGCTTCCCTACTCTTCTAGCTTTTTTTATTAGTAAAATATAAGGTCAGGTTATCCATAAATAGAAAATCTTTCAATGTTTCCATCTACTTGTTTGCGGATGTAAACATTCAACGGGACTCCCAGGGGGCGGAGACTATAGGGGGGAGTGATGCACGCTCCGCTCACGTGGTTACGACAGTCAATGAGATTGGATGGGGCGGGTCCACCATAAAATTTGTCAGTCACTTAAGTGGGCAGGCGTCTTTCATTTACGAACGTTTCATAGGACACCCCTTACCTCCGCGGGTTTACCTTAAGTTCCGATCTCCAATCGAATCTCCGAATAGGGCGGGTACTAGACTTCGAAACTGGATTGCGATAGGCGGAGAGGTTCAGGGGCAGCCAGAGAGCTGCCGATTGACGGCGGAACTGTCCAATGGCGCTAGGGGTATCGTCCGCCCACACCTCTGGCTGCAGCGCGGCCAGTCAGAGTTGGAAGGAGGCGGGATTTCCCGGGTGACAGTGGAGCGGGCGAGAGACGGTTACTCCATCTTCCTTCTAGTTTTGGAGTTCCCGGGATATTTTTTCTCCGGCTCTGCGGAAGTTTGTGGTTAAGGTTTCCGGTTCCCGCAGTGTATGCTGCTGCTTGTTTACGGTGCTGGGCTGGCGGCTTCCCGCAGGCCGCGGCCTCCCACCTACAGCAGAATCTCCAAGGCCCCGCACCTCCCCCTTTTCTATCGGTCCGCTTTTTTTTTTTCACCCGTCGGAATTTTTTGCCGCTGGGATTTTGTTTTTGTTTGGTTTAAAGCTGGTGGTAGGAACCCTCGCCGTAGATCCCGGGAGTTTCCAGTAGTTGGGGGATCGTCGGGGAAAAAGCTCCAGCGCCGCCGTGGCGAGGGTGACTTCTGAGGTGAGTACGTGAAAAGAAAAATGAAAGGGGGTGGAGGTAGAGCCCTCCCGGAGTATTGACTATCGTTACGGCCACGAAAGGAGGGCGGGGAGACCTCACCGTTTTCCTCCCCTTGCTCCAGGCTTGAAGATAGTTTTGAGTGTTCGAGCACCTCATGTGCCCGCAGAAGATACCCCGGGTTATCTCGCGCCCCTCAGCCAAGTCGAGTCCTCGCGCTCTAGTTCAGAGCCCCCGCTGCTGCTGCCCTGTTTGCCGCGTGTGTGCGCTTCGCGCAGATGCCGGGGGGGGGGGGGGGCTCTGCGTCTCGCAGTGGTGCCGGTGCTTTGCTGCTCGGCGTTCGCTAGCACGCGCGCATGTGCCTCGTGCCGGCGTGGGGGGGTCTCCACTATTTATCTCGCGCCGGTTGCCGTAGCTGTGCGCGCGCGCTAGGGGGTCTCGCGCCGGTGTACGCCTGGCGCCCGTGCCGCCCGGGATGTGTGTATTTGTCTCGCTTTCCGCGGGTATTCATGTTGGCTGCGTGCATGCGCTGGTGCCGACTCCCTCCCGCTTGGTGTGGTGCGAGGGAGGGGATTGTAGGCGAGTTTCTTGCAGTCCGCGTTGAAAGGATGTGGTGGTTCGTCCGGCGCCAGGATTTGGTAGGGGAAAGGGGGAGCGGATCTACTGTAAGCACCACCGCGTAGAGACGTCAGCATTTTCTGGCGCGAGCTAGCAGTCATTTTAACTTAGCCCACCCCCCCGTGGGATAGTCCCTTCGGCAAAGGCAGCCGGTACCGCCTTCGGGGAGGATGTGGGGCGCGATCTGCCAGGACGTCTCTTCCGGAAGGTCTCCGGTGCCGGCTGCCTGCACTGAGTTGGCGCTGCTCGCTTTGCTCCTGCTTTTGGCTGCGCGTTGCTCCTCCCCCTCCGTCCCAGGCACCCGCTCGTCATGTTCACAAGACGGAATCGCGCCGGGTCCCAGTGCAGCCGCGAGAAGGCGGCGATGGCGGGCTGGGACCTTACCATGCAGCGAGCCGAGGGGAAGGCAAGCTGATGGGGGGGGGGGGCTCTGTGCATACACGTGGCGACCTGAGGATCACGTTCAGGAGCCACCGAGTGACAAGATAAGCGCTCGGGCAGGACACGCTAGTTCCCTTCTAGTTTGGGCTGAATGCGAGTGCGCTACAAAAGAATGGAAAGTTCTTGGAAAATCAAATGGTCTGTGCTGTGTGGAGGAGGTGCGTGCATCCTACAAGCCATCTCCGGTTATTTCCATGTGCTTTTCCCATAGTGAGCTTGTGCTGTAATTACACTTTATTATAGCGAAAACTTAGGGTTTCTCGCTCCTGCGGTTGACCTGACAACTTATTGCAATTGCATAGTTAGCTTGGTGACAGTAGGGAGAGACTGGAGAGCACTGAACCAGGACGATAGGATATAATTGATATTTTCTAAAGATTGTATTCCATTTTGTGCTTATGGAAAGAAAAATGCTTAGTAAGTACTGCTCAACTTATGTGTAATGTCGATATTGAGTTTGATGTTTGTCTAAAAATTAAAGTATTTCCAGTTACAAAATATGAAATGGATATGAAGGCAAACTTGCACTTCAGTTTCTTATTGTCTGTACACCTATAATATAAAGCCTCCAAATCGCAGTAGAAAACATATGTAGTAGGAATATGAAAATACACAAACACCATGTTTAAAATTTATTCTTTATTCACTTTTATATCATTGTGCAGTGACATAATACAAGAATAGCATGAAGGTAAGAACTATACAAACAAACAAGGTAAAATAAACTACAAAGATAAAAGTTATGCCCACCATAAGAAAAAAAAGGGGGGGGGGGGGGAGAGGAACAGGGAATTGTAATCGCCAAGAGGAAGAGGGGGCAGTTCTTAGTCCTGATGGTCAAGTGCAAAGACTTTATGATGTAATCCTCTTTGACAATAACTAGATTTTTGTGGTCTTGCCTCAATGATTATTGACATGTGAGCACTGAAATGTTCTCTGAACACCATTTCTTACACAGCCCTTACATTTTAAGAGGCCAGTGCCTAGCGTACATCTTGACACATAGTTGGATGTGCTAGAATAACTCTAGATGCTGTAATGGGATTAGTGTGCTGAGCATATTCTTTGGAAGTAGTGGGATATAAGTACTTTTTAAATAAGTAAATAAATAAAATAGCACTCATGACATGTAAATGCCATTTAGATGAGGCTAATAGCTCCAGCTTACAAAATTGCCATTTGTCCAACATGCACTTCTTAATACAGAAAATTTTACGCCTGGCCCTGAGCAGACGTAAAGTCTTTCCACATGTCAAGGGCTGAAACTAAAAATAAAAAAATGCTTTTCCGTGGACTTAGTGTTATCATGATACTAAGTAGGAGGAACCATAGTAGTATCATGATTATATTAAGTAGGTGGGAACCGCAGAAAGCAGCACCATGCAAAATTAAAAAGGCTTGCCTGAAAAAAAAAGTGGGAGAACAGTATACACGCTCCAGGCTGTGTGTATTGTGCGTGTATATTGCGCTGGTCAAAAGTTAGCTGTCATGGGATAAAATGTACACTCCTAATGAGCGTCTGTTTCCCTAACCTGCACACACCCACATCTCCTGGGCGTCCGATGCTAGGGATGCACAATTTCCCTTAGCATGTCCTTTTTAATGCAGCAGTTCATTAGCATCCACCAGGAGAGGTGGATGGGCGTGTTAGGAAAACAAGCTTCCATTTTTAGCGTGTTTTTATTGCAATGGCCTGTAAATTAGAACACCACATGCAAGTAAGTTTTTGTATTTCTTTAAGATGTTTAGGCTTGCCCTAGAAGACCCTCACTCACGGGCCGATACAGTAAAAACGCGGGAAAGCGGGCAAGCGCCCGCTCTCCTGTGTGCGCGATTCAGTATTTTAATTTATTAAAATTAGGCCCGGCGGTAAAAGGTGCTAGGGGCACTACTGCGTCCCTAGCACCTCTTTTTTTGACTGAAGCGGCGGCTGTCAGTGGGTTTGACAGCCGACGCTTAATTTTGCCGGCGTCAGGTTCTCGAGCCCGATGACAGCTACGGGTTCGGAAACCGGACCCCGGCAAAATTGAGCATCCGGTTTTCGACCCGACAGCCGCGGGCCCATTTTAAATTTTTTTTTTTTTTTTTTTTTTTATTAAACTTTTGGGACCTCCGGCTTAATATCGCCATGATATTAAGTCTGAGGGTGCACAGAAAAGCAGTTTTTACTGCTTTTCTGTGCACTTTCCCGGTGCCCGGAGAAATTAGCACCTACCTTTTGGGTAGGCGCTAATTTCTGAAAGCAAAATGTGCGGCTTGGCTGCCCATTTTGCTTTTTGAATTGCGCAGGAATACCTAATAGGGCCATCAACATGCATTTGGACGCGCTATTACCCCTTACTGAATAAGGGGTAAAGCTAGCGGGTCCAAATGCCGGCTAACAGTGCGTTCCGTCGGAGCGCACTGTACTGTATCGGCCTGTCAGTTGGGTTTTCAGGATAACCACAATGAATATACATGAGAGAGATTTTGCATAATTTTTAATTTATTTTTTTTCTTTTGCTAGCTGAATGGATTTTGCAAATTATCAATAAAACAGAGCAGGGCCGTGAGTTGGTCAGGTTTGCAGGATATCCAGAAAGAATATGAATGCAGTAGACGCAATTCATGCAAATACATTTCGTGAATATTCAGTGTGGAGCTTTATTGTATTATTTGAATTGGTGCTTCCTTTTTGTATGTTTCTTTTTTTGTATGTAACTTTTCACTAATTATCTGTTCTATGTAAACCGATACGATGTGCAAACGGTTATCGGTATATAAAAACATTTAAATAAAGGTTTCATTGTCTAATTTTGATCTCTAATAGGAGATGGGGTTTATGAAGCAGTATGTGTAGAAAACAATTTGGAAGTGAGGGAAAGAGGATCCAGAGTAGCAGGAAAGTTAGAATTTAACAATCTAGACTTTTTTTGAGATATTTATGAAGACACTAATACAGGAGTCAGCAATGTTTTTGGACAAGGTGTCAAAAAATACATCATCTGCAAGATGCTAGAGTGCCAGGCAAGTGAGGTAGGAGAGGAAAAAAACTCAACTGACCCCAGCCTCACAGACTTTTGTTGTTTTTAGCAGCAGCACAGTGACCACCCTGAGGTGGGGGAGAGATCCATAGCTGTTCATCCCAGTGCCGTGCCAAGCCTTCCTTTCTCCTACCATCCTTCCCTGTACAGTCTTCCTCTTCCCCCCCCCCCCCCCAAAACCCCCCCCCAAACAAACAAACAAACCCCAAAACCAATATGCAATTCTCTCTTGTTTTGCCTTCCTAAGTCCACCTTCTGTCTGACTTTCTTCCCCTATGAATTGGATGGAAAAAGAGCAATTTGATCTTTGTGGGGGAGACTATAGAGACAGCCACATTTGAAGTGCACAGTGCTAGGTGTGCTGCTGTTCTCATGGATTGGAGAGTGGAGCTGCAACTGAGGAAGATGAAGAGTGCTTGGCCTATAGAAGCCATGGGGCTTCTAATTGTTCAGCCCTAATGGTCCCGTTGGGGGCCTGTACCTGTGGCTCCTACATACTGAGCAGCATGTCTCTTATGAGCCAGAGTGTGGAACATGTGCTGGATGTGACTGGGAATTTCAACATTATAACAGAAGAAAAGTGGAAAATGACTTTTCTACTGATTTTTTTTGGTATGTGTTTTATAACAAGTCATTTTTCCATTGATTAATTTTTTTATAACATAGAAATTACCAGGAAAAATAAAGCCCTATGAATGTGGTTGGGGTGAGGTATCGATGTGCACCAATCAGGGGAGAGACTTTGAAGACAGGGGTAGGCATCTCCAGGTCTGGAGTACTACAAACAGGGCTGGTTTTTCTGGATCTCCACAATGAATAAGCATGCAGTCTGTTTGCATGCACTGCTTCCCCCTACTCTAGGGGATTATATTTGATGATTCCAAGGTAGCAAAACCATGTGATAAAGCAATGGATAGATTCAAAGTATGTTAAGGTCTATAGGGAGAAGTAGCAGTGTTTTTGGAAGCTTCAACATCAACCGGAATTCTTAGGAGCCAAATGGGATTTGGGGCGGGGGTTGTTGCAAAAACTTTTTTTTTTTCAATTTCTTCATTGACAAGTGTGCAGAAATTGAGTGACGTCTTCCGATGTCACCGACACGGACCCAGGTCTCAGAGCTCAGTAAAGACTTCACTGGGCTTGCATGAGAGTTCCCATGTGCGTATACTGCCTCACGAGCTCTTCGGTGTTTCTTCATCTGAGCTATCTTACAGATGTATCTCAGTCTCTTATTTAATATTTTTTATTTTTGGCCTTAGTGTCTTTGTGCTACCTCATTGCTTCTCTTTTTTTTGCCATGGCCTCTGCAGCTCCTAAAACAAAACCTTTTTAAGTTTAAAAACAAACAAAACATTGGATTGGATGAGTGTGGAAAAGTTAAAGGCCAAGAAGCTTGCTGTTAGTGGATGCTGGAGGTCCATCACAGATCCACCTTCTGATGGCTATTGCTATTGGGTCAAAACCATGACTCCTCCAACTGTTATGTGGTTGGAAGTCCTCTAGGGCACAGCAGCACCACACTTGGAGGATGAAGCCTCTCAAGCCCTGGCAGGTAAGAGCCTTAAGTCTTTGGCACGGGGCTGTGGAGCAGAGTTTATTCAAGAGCAAGGCAGCCTTGGAATCTCAGAGCCGGAAATCGAGAGGGTTTGCTCTCTGTTCCTGCATGCACAAGAAAGCATCCTCTTCCCTGTGGTGCCAGGTACCAGATCGGCCTCGGGTCAGGGGTTGAGCATGGTGCAGAAGTGTGAGACCAGGATCAGGTGTGGAAAGAGAACCTAAATGATGCAAATGACCTCTTTTGGGGCCATCTCCCTTGGAGATGATTGGTGCAGGGTTTCACCAAGGCAGGGTGAGGTCCCGTGCTCCTCCATTTGGTGGGACCAGATTATCTTAGGTAAATTCTTCCCCTTTATAACCTCAACTTGGGACTTCCGCTCATCATACCTAATTCCAGTTTGCTTATCTGTAAACAAGGTTCTTCATAGACAGCAGGATGAAGTAACCATACGTAATACCTATCTACCTCCCTGAGCAGAGTACCTTGCTAAAGTATAAGCTCTGGAAGAGAGCAGGGGCTCATGAGGGAAGTCTAAAATCAGAAAGCTGGGTCAGAGTCAGTTCCATCATATGTCACCCATCCGCAATGGCTAATTCCTCCTTCGCTTTTTCAGAACCCTGTTTACAGATAAGGAAACCTTTTTCTTTCTTTTAATTTAAAAATTGATATTTTGCTAGGTTGTTTTTTTTTTTTTTTTTTTTTTTTTTTTTTTTTTTTTTTTGACTATTCATTACTGTCCCTTCTTCGGTCCATTGGCTTGGGCTTGGCTCTAGGCTGTGGGTGCTATAATCTTCCCACCCTGGGACTTGCCTGGCTCCTCCTTTCAGCTGGGGCTGATACTGCTGCTTCCTACCCCAGGAATGTATCTTTTTTTTACTCTTAGCTGTGTACAAGTCAAAAATGAAATTAAACATGTTTAGTGGTTTCCCCGTTGATACTAGCTCACAGAGAGATGGACACAATTTACCCACAGGGTGTCATTCTTACGCTCATAGAGGATACCTAAAACTTAATCTTCATGAACTCTTTGCGCTTGACTTACTAAGCTTTTTCTCTCATGTTCATAGAATGAGTCTTAATTTTATTTCTGAACAGGCTTCATAAAAAGCCAGATTTTGATGGCAAATAAAATCCTAAAGGCCCATCCAGTCACCCTAGTTTACTTTCATTTGTAATGCCACAGACAAGAATTGATCTTTTGGTTTTTCCTTCCCTTCTTCACAGCTAAGGATTCTGCATTTATCCTGTGCCTTCTTAAATTCAATTACTGTGTTTGTTTCCATTGGAAGGCTGCTCCATAAATCTATCACCCTCTAAAGAAATATTTTATAATATTAGCCAAGTCTCTACCCCCCTTTGAGTCTCAAATCATGGCCTCTTGTTCTGGAGCTTCATTCCCACTGAAAAATGTTTGCTTCTGGAGCATTATTTATACCTTTTGACGTGTTTGAATTGCCCTTTCATACCCCCCCCCCCCCCCCCCCCATGTAATATATGTAGAAAGGCACAGGGTTTTTGATGCAGACCATTGACTCTTTTCTGGGCTGTCTCCACTGCTGAGTTTTTTAGAGGGGCAGCCGCAAGAATTACACAGTTCCCTAGAAGAGGTATCACTCCTATACAAGATTGCCAACACCTCTTTTTGTTACGCCTTTCGAAGACTGGGGGAAAAAAACCCCCAAATGCCGGGTTGTTCCATCAGCTAGAAGTTGGTGCTGGGAGCCTGAATGAGGAGAATTGGCTGCAGGGCTGGAAAGAAGTGGCCCTGAACCAGGAAGAACATCATTTTCAGCCATCTGTGAGGGGGAAAAAAAATTGGCATTAGTGTATAGCATGCCATTGGCATGTTTGTATCAACCATTGGCAGTACACCTTCCCTACATGTCTTTAATGAACTGTGGTCATAATGAAAGATGCACAATCCAACACACTTAGGGACTCCCAAAGTATTACCATAAATATACAATATCAATTTAAATTTATCTTCAATATCACCTTTCAAAAATGTTTATCCTTTATTACATGTCACATAAACATATATTATATCACATTAGTGCTCCGTAGTGATTGTGCCATAATAAAAGATGCACATACACACACCATTTAAGACTAAAATATGCTAAAATGTTGGTAGAAAATTCAAGGGAGCCTTAGCAATACAGAACAGTGAAGTGAGACAGTAGTATTTATTTATTTATTTTATTTATTTATTTAACATTTTTCTATACCGACCTTCATGGTTAAATACCATATCAGGACGGTTTACATCGAACAAGGATAAAAATAATTAGGTAAAGGAAAAGACAAAGTTACATTAAACGAGGACCGTGAACTTGGAAGCTTAGGTAGCTGGAAGAAAAGAGATAAAGTTAAGTTAAAGAAAAGAGAAATAACAAAAAAAAGTAGTATAACCAAGAAACAGCCAAACTATTGCTCTGATCACCACTATTACTGTAGGAGAAGTGAGACTTGTGGGAAAGACATTTTTGTTTTTCCTGTTCCATTCTGAATGGATTTTATGTGCAAGCCAGAGGTTGCAGAAGTCAAAGCAAGGAATGGATCAGTGTGTGTGTGTGTGGATTATGTTTTTGGCTATTGAGACAGGAACAAGTTTTCCTTAATTAAAAAAAAAACTAACTGTTGTGTGGTGATTTATCTTTAATCCATTTTATTAGTAATTCAAGTTGCAAGGAGCAATGGTGAAATGCTTCTCTTTTAAACTTTAAGCATGGGCTTTATTTTATTCTGTGCTGATGTAAAATGTTATGAACAACAAGAGACACTGACGTTCCCTAAATTATTCTGAGGTCCATGTGGAAAAGTATTAGCTAATTCATAAATTAGCCAGCTAAATGAATATTTGGGAACATATCCGGCTAAAATATAGGCAGCTAACAAGTTAGGGGGACAGAATTTAGCTGGCTAACAGGCCGATACAGTAAAGTTCGCGGGAGCTCTCCCGGCGCGCGCACAGGTCACTGTCCTGTGCACGCGATTCGCAAAAACAAAATATTCAAATTAGGGCCCGCGGTACCTAGCGCCTCTTTTTTTGACAGGAGCGACGGCTGTCAGCGAGTTTGACAGCCGACGCTCAATTTTGACGGCGTCTGTTCTCAAACCCACTGACAGCCACAGGTTTGCAAACCGGACGCCGGCAAAATTGAGCATCCGGTTTTCAAGCTGCAGGCTGATTTTACATTTTTTATTTATTTTTTTATTTTTAATTATTTTTTACTTTGGGACCTCAGACTTAATATCGCCATGATATTAAGTTGGAGGGTGCACAGAAAAGCAGTTTTTACTGTTTTTCTGTGCACTTCCCCGGCGCCAGCAGAAATTAACGCCTACCTTTTGGGTAGCCACTAATTTCTGAAAGTAAAATTTGCGGCTTGGCTGCACATTTTACTTAGTGAATTGCGCGGGAATAACTAATAGGGCCATCAACATGCATTTGCATGTTGCGGGCGCTATTAGTTTTGGGGGGGGGGGGGGGGTGTTGGATGCGAGTTTTCGATGTGCTATTACCCTTTACTGAATAAGGGGTAAAGCTAGCGTGTCCAAACGCGGGTTAAAGGTGCGCTCCACCGGCGCGCACTGTACTGTATCGGCCTGTAAGTTAGGGGCATTCAAGGGCAAACTGAGAGTTGTTAACCGGCTAACTCAATATTCAAAGTTAGCCAGATGACTTAGCTGACTGGTCGGACTAATGAGCTATCCTAAAGTTAGCCGCACTATTGAATATAGCTGGCTATTAAATATACCTCCAAAGTTAGTCGGATAGGCTTCTCTGGCTAACTTTGCTATCTGGAGTGTGTCTGGATATGGCCCTCTTAGATTTGACCTGATGAAGGGAGTATATAGCTCCCAAAAGCTAGCCTAGAATTGTTCCAGTAAAGAGATATTTGCATAATAACAGCGTCCCAGTTTTCCTGTGGCAGATTTGTCAAGATCGTGGCAAACTTTGCGTTATTTTGTATATTATTTTTTAATGAAGTATAACATTCTGACACAGAAATGTTTATAAAGTTATTTTCTGACACTTCTGTCCAGTAAATCTTAATGATTGGTGCGGGAGGGAAAGGGATCTAGATATGGGGGAGAGGAAAATGAAGAGAGGATTTTGGACAGTAGGATTAGAGGGATAAGGAATGGAGGGGCTAGAGACATAGAAGGAAGAGGGTGATCTCTGGGGTCAGGAAAGGAAGGAAGGAATGAGCCACTCACACTAGTCCCTTAGACATTGATCCTCACACTTGCTTGTCTCACTCCTTTCAATATCCTCATTCACGAACCAGTCCTCTCACTGTCTCTTCCAATTTGCTCCCCGAGACCCCTAACTTATTACACCCTCCATTCCCATCCCCATCAATACTCCTCACTCAGTCTCCCTCTCCCCTCACTTGCTATTCCTCCCCTCCTAGTCCTTTCTCTAGTCCGACTCCACTTGCCTCCATGATTACTGCTCCCCATCCCCAAGACACAGCAGGAGCAGTGGATAGTGGAACACCTTTTTGGTTTGGGGGGGGGGCGAGCCATTCCAACTCCATTCCTTTCCGTCGATCTCAGCAGTAACAGGTAGAGCTGGCATTGGAGACAGTGGTGGGAAATCTCTTGTCTACCTCTTCGAGATGCAGAGGGTCTGCCCAATTAAACACTTATGAGGATGGGCTACATCATCTTCCTTTGCTGCCTTGGCTGACTGCTGCTTTGAACTGCACATTACAGTTTGGCCCTTCCCTCTCTGAAGCTACTTAGACAAAAGCTTAGTGCTTTTTTTTTTTTTTTTTTGGAAAAGAACTTGTACTACATTGTGACTTATCTAAGGAGTTATATGAACAATATTTGCATCAAAACATTTTGGGCTTTTGTCTGCTAAATTGGGACTCCTGCATCTCTTACCTGTCAAATTCTTCTGCTGCTACCTGCAGTTTGGGTATGTGGCTAGAGGAGAAAAATGTTTGCATGTGTGTGCATTTAAACAGTTATGATAAGAGTTCTCATGGCTTAAGCATCCACTTTACAGCTTAACAATTCAAGAACTTAGAAATATTTCTGAAAATTATACACTTTGAGAAGCTACCTTTTTTATTTTTGTGTTTTCACTTGGCAGTTTCTTCTCCCCCTTTGGGCTTCTAGCTGAATTAGAATCACTCTTTATTGGGCTACAGTGCCATGAGCCTTCATTCACAGTTATCTGGGTTTTTCCCCTATTTTATTCATCATTCCTTCTGCACCTTCCCAGTTAGCTGAGTCATTCATTGCAATGACTGTCTCTGGCTAGGGACCTCGGATGCTTTGGAAACCTGGTATCATGCAGCCTGAATCTGGCCACTAGGTGTCATTGTTGGGTGATGGATGAGACTCCCTCTCCCTCCCAAGGGCTGTGAATTTGGCCAAGTCCAAGGATAAGCTTGAACCCAGGAGTTGAGTCCAGGTTTGCCACTGGGTTATTCCATTTGGGCTTTGATTGTAGCAGAAATGTCTTGCAATGTTGCTGAATATTTTTGAGACTGCTGTAAGCACCAAAATGATATAACACTGCAAAACAAGCCCTGGCTCTAACTGCTAGAGCCAAATTTAAATGCACATTAATCTGTCTGGTAGGTAGTATCCAGGTTTTACTAGAAATGAATTTTGTCAGTGTTGTGGCAGGTAGTACTTTGTGTTTGTGAGATTCAGCTGGGTTCTTGGATAGAGAGCTAAAAGTGATTAAAAGTATATATTGGTGGCTACAGAAAGGGTGAATGTTGGGATAAATGCTCCAGAAGAAAACATTTTTCAGTGGAAATAAAATATAGAACAAGAGGTCATGATTTGATGCTCAAAGGGGGTAGAGACTCCCGTAATAATAGAAAATATTTCTTTAGAGGGTGATGGATTTATGGCGCAGCCTTCCAGTGGAAATAAAATTAGAAACAAAACTTAGTTCAGATGGACTTCATTTTTGCAATGGGGATCCATATCCTGGATTTAAAACATGAACCAAAATGGGTATATGTTTCAGGAAAGGTTTTAATTCCTTTTAAAATGTTCTTCATGCTATATACACAAACAGTTCTGTGATGATTAGACAAGACTCTTAAACCTAAAAAGTAATAAATACCAGCTATAAGTCCTTTTTTTAAGGTGAAAATTCTGTTTTGTATGGGGGTTTCTTTTACTGGTTATTAAAAATCCAAAGTCTTAGAGAACAATGAAATCCTATTGGGAGTAGGTTTATTTGCTAGTGAGCTACTATGGAATACCAGTCAGTAAAATGTAATTTTTACATCTTTTGAGAATTTACTCTCAAGTGGAAAGCTTGGTAAGAATATTACAGCCTCTGGACTACGACTCTTGCTCTTATTGGGGTTTACAGCAGAGTTTGCTATAATCTTGGCTTGATTGGGGTGCTGTGTTGTGGGAGGTAAAGTGCCTGGAATCTTTATTTGCATTTAGCTGGAGTTTAAACCTGGATTGTCGTCAATCCCTGGGATCTATGTATTTTTACTGAAAATAATGAGGCATAATGGTAGACACTTTGCTGCTGATTTGGGTGAATGAGCAGTGATATGGCAGGATTGCTCCTTCAAAATTCTAGCTCCTTACTTTCCACTGTTAATCAAAGTGTTTAGGAATGCAATCTCCTAATTGCTGTGATTGGAAAGCATATAACTTGAGGTGAGTGTGCAAGTATAACATTACATACAGAGCTGATCCTAGGGTGTCTGGGTAGTTGGCCCTCCCAACAAAGCACTAAATATCGCATGCGATAGAAAAAGGGGCATGTTTTATGGTAATAGGCAGTTTAATGCAATTTGCGCTAATACCTATGCAAAGCGCTAAGTTACCGCAAATTGCGATAACATTTTCGCACTTTGAGATAAGTGCCAGAATTGTGGTATTTCCTACATTCAACCACTGGGGGGGGACGACCATGTTTGCTATCGGCCACTGAGGAGAGAGAGAGCCCTAATGCCCTCACACTAGGTAGGTATTTATATCTCTATGGGAGGCCCTCCTAGGAACCTGAGGTGAGGTTTAGGTATTAGTGTAGTAGTTAGGGGCCACTTTGACATTCAAACAAGCCAATACAGTACAGTGCGCTCCGATGAAGTGCACTGTTAGCCGGCATTTGGATGCACGTTTTCGACGCGCTAGCTTTACCCCTTATTCAGTAAGGGGTAATAGCGTGTCCAACTCCCCTGAACCTAATAGTGCCCACAACATGCAAATCCATGTTGATGACCCTATTAGGTATTCCTGCGCGATTCAGTAAGTAAAATGTGCAGCCAAGCCGCACATTTTGCTTTCAGAAATTAGCGCCTACCCAAAGGTAGGCGTTAATTTCTCCGGGCACCGGGAAAGTGCACAGAAAAGCAGTAAAAACTGTTTTTCTGTGCACCCTCCGACTTAATATCATGGCGATATTAAGTCTGAGGTCCCGAAAGTTACAAAAAGTTAAAAAAAAAAAAAATAAAAAAATTTGAAATCGGCCGTGGCTCGCAGGTTGAAAACCGGACGCTCAATTTTGCTGGCGTCCGGTTTCCGAGCCCGTGGCTGTCAGCGGGCTCAAGAACCGCCGGCAAAATTGAGCATCGGCTGTCAAACCCGCTGACAGCCGCCGCTCCTGTCTAAAAAGAGGCGCTAGGGACGCGCTAGTGTCCCTAGCGCCTTTTTTTTACCGCCGGGCCTAATTTAAATTTAATTTAGTGAATTGCACGCACAGTGGCCTGTGTGCTCTCCCGCGTGATTTTTACTGTATTGGCCCGAAAGTGAGACGTACGAACAGAACAGTGCACTCTTGTGAACATTTGATGACCCTCTGAATGAGGAAACTCACCCTAAGATGAGATGTGTGCAGTGTTCTCTCAACTCTCTACCTGGGTAACATCAAGCTAGGTTGAGAGAACACTGCACACATCTCATCTTAGGGTGAGTTTCCTCATTCCGAGGAGGAGGATGTGGTCAGTGCAGTTAGTATAGCTGTGTTTAGAAAAGGATTGGATAAGTTCTTGGAGGAGAAGTCCATTACCTGCTATTAAGTTCACTTAGAGAATAGCCACTGACATTAGCAATGGCTACATGGAATAGACTTAGTTTTTGGGTACTTGCCAGGTTCTTATGGCCTGGATTGGCCACTGTTGGAAACAGGATGCTGGGCTTGATGGACCCTTGGTCTGACCCAGTATGGCATTTTCTTATGTTCTTATGAGGGTCATCAAATGTTCACAAGAGTGCACTATTCTGTTCGTACGTATCACTTTGAATGTCAAAGTGGCCCCTAACCACTACACTAATACCTAAACCTCACCTCTGGTTCCTAGGTAGGCCTCCCATAGAGAGATAAATACCTATCTAGTGTGAGGGCATTATGGCTAGTCTCTCCCTCTCCCTCTCTCTCTCTTGAATGCTATGTATTAGATTGGAAGCTTTAAAACTAAACAGTCCAAAACTAAAAGTTTACTCGGTGATTAGTGGGGTATCTTGATGTGCCTTGAGTCATAAAGAGTGAGGTTCTTTCCATCTATCACAAGCCTTTTTAATCTTCACCTCCTCGCCCATGAATTTAGAAACAGCCTTATGCTTCTTGCCGTTCCAAAATTATATCATGAAATGAGGCCTGTCAGGGGCCAGTATGGTAAAATGTACTAGGTTTAGTGTGTAGTTTTTATGTGATAAAATTACTTCCCAATGCAGTAAGTTTTAGTACACATTCCATTACAAATGTATTTATTTATTTTTAATTTTTATATACCGACATTCTTGTATAGTATACAAGTCATTAAAACAGATGCAGGAAAAAAGTTACCTTTGTCAAATGCATGATAACCTATATTTCCTCTTCATCCATCCAGATCAACCCAGATGCATGGGTTGCCTCCTCACCAGCAGATGAAAACAGACTAACAGGGTTTGCAGATATCCATCCCTTATAGGCCCCCATACTGACCTAAGCCTTCCAGTATTCTTTGTCTCCAGCAGTCAAGCATCTCATGCTGTGAGCTGAGGCCTGGTGAAGAAAGCAAAGTTGCTTACCAGTAACAGGTTTTCTCAGAGGACAGCAGGATATTAGTCCTCACGAAACCCACACACCTCCCCTGAGATTTGGCTTCTCCATGTATGAGCTATATCATAGACTTGAGGGATTCTGCCTAGGGGGCAGGGTGATAACTACAGCTGCACATGCTCAGTAGGGCGTGTTTGAAAGCTCTAGAATCTTTGAGATCAAAGTTCTGGATTGAGCTCAAACCGATGATGTCACCCATGTGTGAGGACTTAACGTCCTGCTGTCCTTGCAGAACACCTGTTACAGGTAAGCAACTCTATCCCCTCCTGGATCAGGAATTTCTTCAGGAGGATGCCCTTGTTTTCTGCTTTCACTAGTAGGACCACTATTCCTGTGGAAGGGGGCTCTGCCCTCAGGTATGCTGGTTTGGTGCTGTAGGCGGCAGTGTGCAGTAGTATTGTTGCTAGAGTAGGATTATGTTTGTCTCTGCAAGTACAAAAAAGTTCCTTAGAATGTGGGGGGATGAACCTGGAGGATGTAGCTCAAATGACACCAGAGGCGGCAGCTCTTTTTTTTTTTTCTTTCCAGATGCCTCATGTGACTTTGGTCCGTCCTTCTTCAGCTAGGAGTGTTGTTTCCATTGTAGCTGCCTGTTTGCTAACTAATGAGCAGTTACAGTTTCCAAGGCAAGGTGGACTAAACATTCCTTATAGGGAAATCTTTGTGGAGAAAATTTAGAAGAGCTGGTGAACGCATGGGGGGCATCAGAAGTCACCAGCTTACCCAAGAAGACATCGTGACCAGCTCTGTTTTGGTCACTATGTCCAAGCTATAAAAATGCAGAATAATGCATTTAGGATACAAAAGGGAAAGGTACTGTATTGGAGGTGAAATTCGTCTAAGCACAAAGGAAGAATGGTAATTGTATCTGATGATCTTAAGTTGGCCAAACAGGTGGATAAAGTGACAGCAAAAGCCAGAAAGATGCTTGGTTGCATAGGGAGAGGAATGGTCAGCAGAAAAAGGGAGGTGATATTGCCCCAGTATAGGAGCCTGGTGAGACCTCACTTGGAATACTGTGTACAGTTCTAGAGACCGCACCTTCAAAAAGATATAAACAGGATTGAGTCAGTCCAGATGGTGGCTACTAAAATGGTCGGTGGTTGTCATTCTGAAGCATATGAGGTTAGACTTAAAGATCTAAACGTGTATACCCTAGAATAAAAGTGAGATAGGAGAGATAAGATGGAGACATTCAAATATCTAAAAGGTATCTATGCACAGGAAGTGAGCCTTTTTCAACAGAAAGGAGGCTCGTGTGTTATAAGTATTCTAAATCTCTGAAAATTTGTGTTGGAATAGATGGTATGTTACAACATGTTTTATATCTTTCCAAGAATAAAATATTATAAAAAAAATAAAGCTCTAGAAAAAGTGGTCATCCGATGAGGTTGAAAGGGGATAGACTCGAGCATTCTTAGAAAATATTTCTTTACAGAGAGGGAGATTGATTTGTGGAACAGCCACCCAGAGGAAGTGGTGGAGACAAAAATAGTATCAGAATTCAAGAAAGCATAAATGTAGGGGTTCTCTAAGGAAGTGGTGAGAATTATACTGCTAAATTAATTGGACAGATGGGCAGGCTAGGTGGGCCATACAGTCTCTCTTTCTGCAATTATGTTTCTATGATCTTTTGGTAATCTTACTGAAGTTGGCTCAGGAAAGCATATTGATGACGACCAAAGTTATGCTTCTTTTTTTTTTTTTTGCAGGATCTGAACTGGTTTTCTAATTTGAGCAAGAGCATCTTACTACTTATTGATCCCTGGAGTACATGGGGGGGTTTGGTTTGAAACCGGAGAAGGCTGAGGCAGGTTGAAAGATAAAGATCTGATAGATGCAGAACCAAGGATTCAGAGATCCATGACAGCTGCCTTGGATGTAGTTCCTTGGGCAAGGGTGCACATGACACCCTTGCAGAAGGACTTGCTTGCAACGTGGTCTTAGTCCCAGATGTATGTTTGAGAGAGTTTTGCTTTTGTTAGGTAGTATGTAAGAACTTGACAGTGGGAGTGGATCTTGAAACTTACTCCCGTTTTGGATAATGGTGACCTCTGATGCAGTCTCTGGGACTGGGGTGCTCAGTGTATAGTGACTAAAGGCTCTTGGAATCTGGAAGAAGCCAAATGATCCATCGGTCGGAAACCAGGGTGATAGGGAAGGCTCTCCTTTTAGTTTGCTTCTGATCTTCTGGGTCTGGTAATCAGGATCTTGTCAGCCAATGCTATGTCGATGGCATATGTGATTCCCCAAGGTAAGGTGTGGGGTGTGGTGTCTACATGTGGCAGAAGAGAGAGCTCTGCGATTAGTTTGAGCAGAGAAGCATGGAAAAAGGGCGCTCTGCTGCCCTTTTTTTTGTGGGAGTAGAGAAGGTACAAGATGACTTTCTCAGTTGTAACAGACTGCACCAGGAAGCATTTTCCCAGATTGTGTCCAAATGAGGAGAACCAGTGGTGGACTCTGTTGTGAAGATATTTCAGTCGAAGAAGTGTGAAGGGCTCAGCCGGTTTGGATGCTCTGATTCAAGACTGGCTGGTTTATGAATCTCTTGAAGAAGATTTCCGAGCACCAGGGGATAGTCAGATTGATAGCGCTTTGGTCAATTGGGAGCTCTTAGTATGTGAACTGGGCTTATCTGTCGGACAGGAGAGATTCTCAAAAGGTTGAAAATACCTTTTTGTTTAGTTCCTAGTATCTGGTATATTCTTTTTCGTTTAAGCTGCTTTGCTCCTCTGATGTCATAATTGTGGTGGATACTTTGCTATTTTGGTTTCTTTGTTAATATTTTTTCTTTCCTTTTTGTGTTGTGCTGTTTTATTTGATTATTGCTGTATTTGATGTCTTTGTTTGTGATACATCAATAAAAATTATTTCAACAAAAAAAGAAAATACCTTTTTGTGATCCAGGGAAATGTTCACATTTTTGGAATATGTGAGAGTCTGGAAGTTGTTTGAGGCTTGGTGCTCGATTTAGGAAGATCTTGGCTAAAGGAGCTTTGAGTCTTGCTATCTTGGAATTCCTGGAGGGGGATTGGATAAAGGTTGGCCCTTAACTCCCAGAGGCGCAGGTAACAGTGGTTCCCTGTTACAGAGGCTGATTGATGGGCAGACCTTTATCATCTCATTTGAATGTGTCTTGTTTTCTTCAGGAAATGAAGCATATTCGGCCTTTGGTGAGATAATCAGTGCTTCCCTGGAATCAGAGCTTTGTGGTGTCCTACCTGATTGATCATCCTTTTGAGTCTAAGAGACATTGCTTAAGCTGCTTATTCTTAAGGTGCTGTTTTCTGGTAACGATCTGTTCCACCAGATGAATTTTGGCTCTCTTGTATAAAGGTCCCTTTTGTGGGTTCTTCAGATGAGGCAGTATAGATTCTCTTAGTTCCTTCCTAAGATAGCTTTGCATTTTCTTTCCTTCTTAACCAGAGGGTATGTCTCCCTGCCTTTCAGTGGGACTCGGGAGGAGTGTGCTCAATTCTGCTATAATTACAGGTCACTAATAGTTTTATTTCTTTGGTTTAGCGATTCTAGAAGGGTGGGAAGCATTCCAAAGGCATTGATAGCGCGGAGTGGTGGTGGGGAAGGCTTGCATCCCAGGAAATTGAGGGCATGCTCTACCCCATGGTGCAGGTGGCTTTGTGGACAAAATTTCATCAGCTGTTGCCATTGAAGGCTTGTAGCATGGGGACCTGATTTTCCCTGCTTTCTTGTTTAAAGTGCTCTTGTCTGGAAATCTTGAGAGCAGGCTTGGCACTGTCTCAACCAATAGAGAGAGAGCTTGGGTACATCCCATGAATCTGGACTAAAGAGAGAGGAGATATTGACTTCTTAGTTGCTGATTTTCTTTCCTTGAGTCCAGCCAGATTAGTGGATTATTCTCCTTTATTAATTTTCAGAACAACTGTTTGTGTGCACTAGATGTTTAAGTGAATAGCCTGCATTCCTTGGTAACATTTGTGTCTGTTTCATTTCCTGTTTTTTTGTTTTTCTCCCTTGGAGAAGCCTTCTGGTTTTGGCTGGGGTGGGGAATGAGGGAAAGTTTTTTTTTTTTTTTTTTTTTTTTTTTTTTAGTGTAGTAAAAATGTTTCTTAGCTTGTTCCTTACACTACTGGCAGACTGAGGGCAGCATGAGATCCATGCGCGCGTGTTATAAAATCTGCTACGCGCGCGTACGATTTTATTTCGCGCACGTAAGTAGGTGGGATTTCATTAGATCCGCGTGGCGATGTGATAGGCCCTGTTACCTGTTACCTCCCAGTCTGCTCCTAACGTGCCTCCCTTTTCCCCTACTAAACCCGACTCCTAAAACCCAGCTAACTACCCTACACTTTTTTTGTTTTGAAATTACCTGCTCTCTGGAGCAGCAGCAACTTGCGCGGATCGGTTGGCTCCTGGCGCATGTTTCAGTGGGATCGTGCCTAATGGTGCTGGCCCGCCCCTTTCCCAAACCCTTCTACGCGTCCCACCCACATGCGTACCTGCCTGTTTTGAGTACAGCCAGGCCTTACGTGCCTGGCCTGGCTGTACTCAAGGAAATTATTAGGTAAGAACTAACTTTTCTATGGAATAACTTCTAATGAAGCAAAGTGTGCTAAAAAGTAGCTCACTTTCCCTTAGAGCTAAGCTCTCCCCTCACCGAGGTGAAGTAAAGGTTTAATTTGCAGTTATTTCAATTAGAAGTATGAAAGTTACTACTGTGGGGTTTGTTTGGTTTTTTTTTTTGTTTTTTTTTTTAAGTAAAATGTTAAAATGGTAGTTAATTGTTTACTATGTAAACTTCAGTGATGAAAGTGAAAAGTATATATCATTTTTTAACTTTTTTTTTTTTTTGTAACTACTGGGTGCAGTGCATATCATCTTATTACATTGAGTTTGTTTTTTTTAAGCATGGGAGAGTGTAACACCTCCCCCCCCCCCTTGCTAAACTTAGTACTGATTCTTACAGCCCCCAAAATTGTTCCTACTGTAAGGGAAACAACCAGCCCTGGATTTGTCAGTAGGCACCCATTATGCCTTTGAGGGCAGCAAACATATTTGAGCAAAAGGTTGGTTAAGATTTGCTGTCTACGTGCTCTGCTGAATCTCTTCAGCAGACAACAGTCCTCTGCTGTCCTGAAACGGACTCTTACAGTAGAGGGTGTGAACACCAAAAATGCCCAGGGATGGCAAAAATCCTAAATCCATCCGTAGGACCAGCTTCCCCCATTGTCCTTGTGGCCAACACATATTTTTAAAAATAATTTCTAAAGTATGTTGGATTCAGTGTTGTCCGAATGCCATTAGCAGCTGATCATACTCATTGAAAGACTTGTAGCACCTTTCTGTGGCATGTGGAAATTTTAATGCTGGAGTTTAAAATTTGTATAGCGCTGAAAGTAATGGTTTGTAACACTGTACTTTCCTAGCGTGTAGCCAGATGGACTCAGGACCAGTGGGTTATGTGCTCTTCTGCTAGCAGATGGGAGCTGACGTCACTCTAGATATACCCCTGCAGTAACCTCAGCTCTTCAGTATCTCTGTCTCCTAACAGATGCGGACACTATCCCACACACTAGAATAGTGTTAACAAATACAGCAAAGAAGAAAGAAAAAAAATTTTACCTTAAAGGAGATGGAGCCCCGCTCTCCTGCGGTGAAACCTAAGGGTCCCTCCCCTAGGCGCAATCAGCCCCAGCTGCGCCCAGGCTCAACCCCTACCAGAAGTACAAGATCCTCCTGGCCCTGCTTGGATGCCTTGAGACGTGCCTTGCCTAAACAAGAATTTCTTGGACAGGGACCCAGACACCTCAGATGATGATGGAAACTCCCTGGAAGAAGGAGAAATTCCTCCAGGCCTGGAACCATACCAAACCATGCTTTGCTTCTTCCACAAGGATGAATTACCAGCCCTTATTTCCCAGACTGGGTATTCTAGGCACGGACCCAATGGTGGAACCAAAGAAGAACCCCATCGTGGTGTCCCTACGTAAAGCCTCATGCTACTTCCCAATGATGGAAACCATCCAGGAACTGATTGACCTGGAATGGGATGCCCCGGAGGCCAGCTTTAAAGGGGGTCAGGCCTTGCAAGCCCTATACCCTCTAGAACCAGTGACCAAGGAACGCCTGCGTTTCCCGAAAGTGGACGCCATGGTCTGTGCTGTCTGAGCGAGCAACGATTCCCGTTGAGGGAGGGGCTGCACTGAAGGACAGACAATTAGAATCCATCCTTAAGCAGGCCTTCGCAACAGCAATGACACTGCAGATTGCTTCCTGCTGTGCACTGGTGGCACATTCCTGCTTGCTCCTCTCGAGAGAAACAAATAACTCCGGAACATATACCGGTGAGACGATGGAACCTGCAGCAGTCTTCCTGACGGATACGACCTCAGACCTGGTGCGTACCTTGGCCAGAGGCGTAGCCTCGGTAGTGGCAACCAGAAGACAACTATGGCTACGGAATTGGTCTGCTGACACAACTTCTAAAGGGAACCAAAGAAGAATGCCCTTTAAAGGATCTCTCTTGTTCGGAAGCGAATTGGAGAAGTTAGCAAATGAGGTGAATCCCCAGTACCTCGGCTACCGGAAGATAGGAATAAAAGATCTCAGTGTCCCTCAGGATAGACTCCTCCTGGTTTTGTTATGGATCCTTCTGCCCTTTCTTGGGTGGAATTTTTTCATGGGCTACTGTTTTTTGTGTTTTTTTTTCTTCAGGCACAGTCAGCGAAGCCGGCCAAACCTAAGAGTTCAGGATCACAGTCTGTGTATCCCCCACATGCCTGGTGCTATGGGTAAGCATTGAAGTACATTTAGACCTGCTGTGGCACCAGGCACAGATGATGAAGGCGATCTTTACTTCCAGGAGGATGGAGACATTCCTCTGGGGTTGGAGCTGTATAGAACATTGTTTCTTTCATAGAGATGAGTTGCTAGCTCTGATCTCCCAGATACTGAAGATGCTGGGGGTGCCATGATTCAATGACTGTGCCAAAGAAGAATCCCATTTTAGTTTCTTTGTGTAAAGCATCATGTTGCTTCCACATTATGAATGCTATTCAAGAATTGATTGATCTTGAATAGGGCACCCCGTAAGCTAATTTTAAAAGGGGGATATTCCTTAGAAGTGCTGTACCCCTTGGATCTGGCAGTGAGAGAACAGTTGAGCCTTCTGAAAGTGGATGTGCTGGTGTGTGCCGTCACCAAGTGGACAATTATCTCTGTAAAGGGGAAGCAGCATTGAAGGATGCGCAGGATAGGAGAATTGAGGCTATCCTTTAAGCAGGCCATTGAGGCTGTGGCAACGAATTGCAGATGGCCTCTTGCTGCTCCCTGGTGGCTCACTCTTGCTTGCTTCTCTCTCAGGAAGTTGATGAGTGTGGTTTGAATTCCAGGGAAGTGATGGAACTGGCAGCTGCATTCTTTGGGGCTGCGATCTGGTCCGTTCTTCTGCCAGAGGAGTGGCTTTGGCGATAGCGGCCAGATGTCAGCTATGGCTGAGGAATTGGTCGGCCGATACAATTTCAGTCTAATCTTACGAAATTGCCTTTTAAAGGATCACATTTTTTTGGGAGTCGGTTGGAAAAAATGACCAATAAGTGGGGTGAGTCTCGGGTTCCTCATTTATATGAAGATAAAATTCAGGCACCGCTTTTGTTTGGTAGAAGAGGTCATGCTAGGGGTTTCAAATGTTTTTGACACTACAGAGGATCAGCTTCTGAGGGCGCTCAACCTTTAGGTAGGTCTCTGTCCCAGGTAGCCCAGATGGGGCGTGGGCTCGAGCGGCAGTGCTCCCTGACGCCCTTTCAATGATGGTGTGCTAGCCTTTTTTTTTTTTTTTTTTTTTAAATCTGAGGTGGGTCTGGAGGTGATGAGAGACTGCTATGCCCTGGAGTTTCTTAGTGTTCCTCGGAACACTTTTTTGCATGGCGTCTTCCCGCAGCTTTTCGCAGAAGAGACAGGCATGTTGTCAAGGCTCCTTAGCCTGTGGGCTGGATCCCAGTGCCAAAGTCACAAGAAAATATGGACTGATATTCCATTATCTTGTTGTACCCAAGAAGGAGGTTCTTTCGCTCAATTCTGGATCTCAAGGGAGTTGACTCTCTTCTGCATGGAAACCTTATGTTCGGTGATAATGATAGTACAGTTGGGGGAGCTTTTTAAGTCTCTGGAATTGTCAGTCGTATCTGTGTTTTCCGATCGGGATAGAGCATCAACTGTTTTCCTGTTTTGGGGTGACCTATTTAAGAGAGACCCTTCGGTTTGGTCACTGCGCCCAGAACCTTCTCCAAGGTCAGGGTGGTGGTAGTGGCAGTGTTGAGAAGGTATGGCATTCTGGTCCACCCATACTTAAACGATTTACTAATTCAGGCCAAGAGCATGAAAGAGAGTCTTCAGGCCTCGTGCAAGGTGATCTCCTTTCTATAGGAACTAGATTGGGTGGTGAACATGGCCAAGAGCAATCTGTAGCCATCTCAGACACTGGAGTATATTGATGTGTGTTTTGATACAAAGCAAGGAAGGGTGTTCTTCTGGAGATCCGTATTTGGAAACCCGATGGTGCAGGTGCGACTGTTGACAGAAACAATACGCCTGATTGGTGTGGTCTTATCTACAGGTGCTCAGGTTGATGGCAGCCATCCTAGATGTGGTTCCGTGGGCAAGGGCACATATGTATCCTCTTCAGTGCACATTGCTTGCACGTTGGAGACCACAGCCTCAGGACTATTTGATAAAGCTTCAGTTACTGGCAGAGATCAGCATCCAGCTGCAGTGGTGGTTGCAAGCAAATCATCTAAGGATGTTCCCCCTACAAACACTGGGCTGGCTAGTACTCACGACAGATGTGAGCCTCCAGCGTTGGGGGGCCCACTTTCAAGAGTTGACAGTGCAGGGGTGCTGGAATACAGTGGAGTCTATCTGGAGCATCAATCAGCTGGAAGCTGTGCCGTTTGGTTGGCATTCTTGCAATTCATCGCCCGCTTGTAGGGTCGAGTGGTCCAAATGATGTGGACAGTGCGTTGACGGTGGCTTACATGAATTGCCAGGGAGAAACCAAGGCCAGCATGTGTCGCAGGAAATAGCCCAACTCATGGAATGGGCGGAAGTACATCTTCAGGAGATTTCAGCCTCACACATTGCAGGAAAAGGCAATGTATGAGCCAACTTTCCTCAGCAGACAAAGTCAATATCCAGGAGAATGAAAACTGTTAAATGAAGCATTATAGCTCATAGAGGGCTGCTGGGGCCTCCCATTTTCTAGACTTGCTGGTGACATCACACAATGCTAAGGTTCCTCTCTTCAGTCGCAGGAGAGATCTGAAGTCTTGGGCATAGATGCCCTTGTGCAGGAGTGGCCGGAAGGCAAGCTTTTATATGCCTTTTCCCCATGGCTTATGTTGGGCAGAATTATTCGGAGGATCAAGAGAGACAAGGGGTTGGTGTTTTGGTGGCGCTAGATTGGCCCAGGAGGATGTGGTATTCAGGTCTGTGGAGGCTCCTGGTGGACTCTCCTTTCCAATTACTGGACTACAGGGATGTGCTACGACAGGGGCTATTCTTCATGAAGATTCAACTTTGTTTTGTCTTACGATATGGCCCTTGAGAGGGTTCAGTTGCTAGAGCATGGATATTCCACTGCTGTGATTCCACCTTGTTTTGAGTGCGAAAGTTCTCCACTTCCTTAGCCTATGTTCAGGTTTGGTTTGAGTGTGTGAAGGACAAGAGGTTCATCCTCCTTCGGTTAAGATCTGTTTTTTCTTTTTTTTTTTTTTGCAGGATGGGTTGATTAAGGGCTTGGCCTTTAATTCCTTGAAGGTATATGTGGTGGCCTTGGCCTGTTTCCAAGGTCAGCTGAATGGTGAACCCTTGTCAATCCATCCGGATGTGGCCTGGTTCTTGAAATGGGTGAAGCATCTTCATCCCTCGTTGCTGGTGCTGGATTTTCTGGCGGGTCTCACCTTTCAACCATTGCCTAGCCTGTCCTTGAGATTACTTAATTTTGAGAACAGTGTTCTGCACGTAGAGTTTCCAAACTGCAGGCTCTATCTTGCCGGGAACAGTTCCTGCAAGTGACTCCAGGGCGGTCCAGTTGTGAACTGTTCTGTCTGTTTTGCCAAAGATGGTCTCGAATTTTCACTTGAATCAATCTGTTTCCCTGCCAACATTGGAGAGAGAGAGACGTGAATGAATATCATCCGTTAGACTTTGGATGTCAAGCGGCGTATCATGAGCTATTTGGAGGTTTCTAAATCTCTCAGGAAGATGGACCGGCTGTTTATACTCCATGGTAGGGGTAAACGGGGTGAGCCAGCGTCACGGGCTATGATAGCCCGCTGGATTAAGGAGGTTATCACAGCCGTGTATGTGGATGCTGAGCAGTTGTTGCCTAGTCAGGTTAGGGCTCAGGCAGTGTCACTGGCAGAAACTAGATTGTCGTCCGTCAAGATTTGCCGCGCTGCGACATGGGTCTCCTTACACACCTTTCCCAGGCATTACCGCCTGGACGTGCATGCCCGGGAGGACGCAGCCTTCCTGCTGGTAACCTCCTGCCGTGCTTGGGAGTAGCTTTTGGTACATCCCACTTGTGGAAAAATCTGCTGAATGCTAGGAGAGAGGAGAAACTACTACTTACCTGATAATTTCCTTTTCTTTAATGAAGACAGGTTAATCCACCTTTCTGCCCTTGGCTGCCAGATGGTGGTGCTATAGTCCTCCTGAGTGGCTGCATTTCTGGGGATTACTGGTAAAAGTGTTTAGATCCAGTCCCTAGATTAGTGATATTACATTTCTTGTCTGAGCTCAGTTTTCTGTTAACTGAGTGCTTGAATGGTTGTCTGTTAAGTTATGATCATGTATTGTTTAGTTGTCCACAGTTGGCTTTTGCAGAGAATACTGGTGGGTGGATTTCAGTGCGGGAGTATATATACCAGGACGTCAGCGTTGCTCCATCTCAGTCTGCTGGTAGAGGTGCATAACTCGCTGGTCGTGGATTAACCTGTCTTCATTAAAGAAAATGAAATTATCAGGTAAGTAATAGCTCTCTTTTTATTAAGCGAAAAAAACACATCACTGTATTGCTGTCTAGTTAAACTATAAGCTAACCAGGCTGTCTGTGTGTTGGCTTTATTTCTCCAGGTTTGTAACACGTGCCTGACTATGATTTCAAAATGAAGCGGCGATCAGATGAGCAGGAGTTGCCTGTGTACCCGGCACAGCAGCGCCGTATTGCTAGTAGCACGGACGTCTTTCAACACCAGCACCGTGTGCTCGCGCCGGCGCCTCCTGTATATGAAGCTGTCTCAGAGGCCATGCAGACTGCCACGGGAATTCAATACTCAGTAACTCCCAGCTATCAGGTATGTGTTTTCTCTAGAGTGAGAGGAGTGTCCAGGGTTTCACTGCTGGGACCCTGGTTTGGTAGAGCGGTAATAGTCCGTGCTTTCCCGTTTATTTCCTCAGGGAGCAGCCCCATTTAAAATGACTTTTCATGGCTTGCTGTTGGTTGGACATGGCTTTGATATGTGCATATTTTAGAGAAATTAGACTTTGGTTTCTTTGCCTGATTTTTCTCCTTTTATTTATTTATTTATTTAGAATTTTTATATACCGACATTCTCGATAGACATATCGAATCAGGTCGGTTTCCTTTTTTTGGTAAAAGATATTTTCTCTTTGAAATGAAATTTTGGCCAACTGAAACGGAATATCAAAAGGGGTCATTTACTAAGCTCTTTTGCCATAGACACAGAATGGGACAAAGCATTTAGTAAATAGTTTGAATGAACTGAGTACAGTGTGTTTGGGATTTTTCCACATTGGGGGATGAGGGTTTTTTCTGATATATTGGTGTTTTGCCTTTTTTTTTTTCCATAGTCATTTTGTTTCTATATCTTGTCCTGTGCAGGTTTTAATGAATCCATTAAAAAAAAAAAGGGGGGGGGGTGGCAATGTTGATTTGTTGTGGGTGATTTTGTTTTTGCTCACTGGATTCTATATTTTCCTGCATTTTCACTGTTTTGATTAGGGACACATAGTTGTGTGATTTTTTTTTTTTTTTTTTATTTGACATAGTAACATAGTAATGACAGCAGATAAAGACCAAATGGTCTATCATTTTATTTATAGAAAACGATTTCTAGCCTGCCCCATCCACAGTTCTAAGTGGGACACAACAGTAAACTCGTAAGTGCAAAAACTTAAAATTTGCAAATACATATCCTATTCCATGAGGAAGACCAGCATATAAATCTCTCTAGACATAGAAATTGCATTCTCTGAGGACAAGCAGAATGGTAGTCCTCCTCCATGGGTGACATCATCAGATGGAGCACAGATGTGAAAATCTTAAGTCAAAGTTTCTAGACTAGGCATACTGAGCATGCCCTATATCACACGTCCACAGTAAGTCCCTCTCCAGACTCTTTTTGTGGAGCTGTAAGCCTCGTGATGAGTGAGCTCACTTTGTCTATTTTTGGCCTTGTGGAAAACTTAAAAATTTTTTTTTTCAAATTTTTTCTTCGTTATTCCGTCGCTAGGTCTCTCTCTGTGCCCTCCCGTAGTATCACCTAGTCAGGGTTTTCAGCAATTTGGGTAAGGTTTCCTTTCGCGATCTATTTCCCATGGTGGCAGCACATTGATGCTCCCTGGCCAATGGTGCACCACCATCGCCTTTGAATTGTGCCCTTTTTGTTTCATCCATCATGGCCATGTCCGGTTTTTGGCGATGTCCCCACATGAGATATAGCCTCTGCCTAGGGGCATTGCATGACATCCGGGATTGCTCAGATGACCCCGAAGGAATGTCTGCTTCGACTTGACAAGGTGGAGGAGCTTTATGGTGAAGAAGTCTGAACCATTGGCATTGGTGGCATCAATATCGAAGAACCAAGGAGCCGTGCCGATTGGACCCATCCATCAAAGTCGGCAGGACTGTCTATGCTGGTGGATAGAGGTACTGGATACTGACCATCATCTATCTCCTTTAGGCCGAGAATGTCTGTCTGGTTTCTCGTCATTGAGTTCTGCACTGGGGAAGGACCAGGCTGAGTATCGAGGGAAGCCGAAGAAACATTGGTGCTGGTCCACGTTGATGTACTGGATTTTGCTACGATGCTCCCAAAGCAAACATGCAGCGAGGAGTGCCAATCCTTCATCAGTGCCAGGGGTCCCCTCTGTCTTCACCGGTCTTGATGCCAATCACCGATCCACCTAGAGGATCCAGCTACCCTTCCTCTGTTGGTGTTGGCATTGGCAAAGTTCGAGGAGTAGCTGGTGCACTGAGTCCAGCTAGTGGTGGACTGGGCACTGCAGGGTTTCGGTTCTGTGGCACAGATGGCACCGGACCCAGTGCTACCTGTCCTTGAACTGTTTCTAGAGAAGCTCAATGTGCTCATTGGTGCATTACCGACTCTGTGCCGAATCCTGGGACAGCATCTGTGCCCAGCAGGGCACTGAGGTCTCTCCCCTACTGATACGGTGGTCATTGCTAGTTCCTCAGAGGAGGAAGCTCCACCGATGCCGGCAGAGATGCCGAGGCCTGCTGTCCCTATCCAGTTCTATCAGTGCCTGCATCTAGGGACCATTACCCTGTGGCTTACAGTGAGGATGAGAATCCCTATGGTCCCTAGGGGGATTATACTTTGGAGGAGTCCTCTGAAGACTCAGAGGGTCTCCCTTCAGAACCTTCTACTCCAGAGGAGGGAAGGACGTCTCCACCTGAGGACTTAACCTTTGCAGGTTTTGTGAGGGTAATGGCGGAAGCCATCCTGTTTTGGTTATTGATGGAGGAGAACACTAGGCACAAAATGCTTGAGATCATCCAGTTCATGGAGACGGTGACAATCCCGGTACATAAGATCCTTAAGTTGCTACTGGGGTTATGGGAACACTCCCTCACAGTGCCTGCCATTAATTAAAAAAATATATATATATAAAATAAAAAGAAAAAAAGTAGAAAGGGTCTACCTCGTCCATAAGGCTGCCGGATTTGATAAGTGTCAGCTGCCCCACTAGTCAGTGCTGATTGAATCCACTCTCAAGAGGGCAAAGCGCTCTCTGACTCCTACCTCAGCACTCCTGGGAAAGGTCCATAGAACAATGGACGTTCTTGGGAGGAAGGTGTTTCAAGGTGCCATATTCATTGCTTGCATCGCTGCCTACTAGCTCTACTTGAGCCAATACTCTTGAGACATCTGGAAGCAGGTGCAGGAGATGACAGAACGATTACTTTAACAGCAGGACACCCTCATGTTACTAGTGTATAATGGCCTGGAGTGTGGAAAACACGAGGTCTGAGAGACCTACGATATTTTAGAGATGGCATCAAGAGTCTGCAGCGGGAATCAGCGCCCTCAGATTGGCATGGCTGTGGCTTCGGATTTCCAATCAGAGGTACAGGAACGACTCGCTGATGTGCCATGTACTGGAGAGAATCTCTTCGGAGATAGGGTGAGGGACAATGTGGCCCAACTTCGGGACCACCATGAAACCCTCCAACAACTCTCTGCCAGGAGACTGGCGAGACTGGGATCAAGGAAGTCTTTCTTTCACCAAAGGAAGTACTATCCTCTGCCTCCTTGCTCCTGTCAACACCATCAAGGTTCCCACAGCCGTCCTAGGCAGTAGAGAGCCCCCAAGCCCCAACCGGCTCCTCTGTTAACTCCTGGGATGGGGGTTTTGACTGGGTCATAGGGAGAATATGCCAGTTGCCCGTACTTGGGACCAGTGGGCTCTGTCCATTGTCCATCAGGGGTACCAGTTGAACCTACTGGGTGTCCTGCCAAATTGCCCTCTGTGCCCATTCTGGGAGCCAGAAGCACATCAGGATGAACTACTAGCAGAGCTCTCCTCCCTCTTATCGGCCAGAGCAGTTCAGCCTGTATCACCAGGGCAAAGAGGATGGGGGTTCTACTCCAGGTTCTTCTTGATTCCAAAGAGAACAGGAGGACACTTTTCCATCCTAGACCTAAGGGCCTTGAACAAGTTTCTTAAGAAAAGTTCAAGATGGTTTCCCTATGCACCTTGATCCCCCTTTTGTAAAAAGGGGACTGGCTATACTCCATCAACCTAAAGGATGCATACACTCATATCAAAATCTTTCCCAGTCACAGGAAAGTATCTCTGATTTGTCGTGGGAAAATAACACTTCCAGTACTGGGTGTTGCCGTTCATGCTCACGTCAGCCCCACGGGTCTTCACAAAATGCCTGGCCATGATGGCAGCACACCTCTGCAGGCTAGGAGTGCATGTTATGCCATATCTGGATGATTGGCTGGTCAAGAGCATGTCTCAGGCAAGGGCCACCAGGTCCATGCGCTTGACCATCTGGGTGTTGGAGTCACTGGGTAATTCAATTAAATGTAAAGTCCCATCTCAGCCCGTCACTTCAGTTGGACTTCATAGGAGCCCTGCTAGATATGTTTCAAGCCAAGGCCAAACTGCCTTGCCAGAGGGCCATCTCCTTGGTGACCATCGTGACAGAGATCCAACAGAGCCAGCAAGTGTCAGCCTGGCACATGTTGAGTTTGTTGGGCCATATGGCCGTGACTGTCCATGTCACTCCCTTGGCACATTTACAGATGCATAGAGCCCAATGGACTCCAAGGTTGCAGTGGCGCCAGGCCACTTAGAGCCTCTCATGGATGCATTGTGCTGGTGGCAGGTACTTTTAAATCTGGAACAGGGATCTCATTTCGAAGTCCCCCTACCCAAATTGTCCTAAACACGGTTGCTTCCATCCTGGAGTGGGGAGCTCATGTAGATGGGCTTAGCACTCAGGGTCTCTGGTCTGCCCAGGAATGCTTTTGTCAAATCAACTTCCTGGAGCTTCGGGCAATAAGGCTTTTAGAGATTGGCTGTCCAACAATTTGTCCTGATTCACACCAACAACCAAGTAGCTATGTGGTACGTCATCAAGCAGGGAGACTCGGGATCGTACCTCTTGTGTCAGGAAGCGATCCAGATCTGGTCGTGGGCCCTGTCCCGCAGGATGGTGCTTAGGGCTATGTACTTGGTTGGAATGGAGAATGTGGTAGTGGACAGGCTGAGTCGAGTCTTTAGACCCCATGATTGTTCACTGGACTATGGGGTAGAAAATCTTGATATTGCGCCTTTGGGGGAGCCCATATGTAGATTTGTTTGTGTCATCCTGCAACAGGAAGGTGGTGCTCTTCTGCTTCCTGTACAAGTCAAGACGCAAACTAGCCTCTGATTATGTCGCCCATCATTGGGGCAAGGGTTTGCTGTATGTGTAGTCTCCGATTCCCTTAGTGGCAAAGACTCTTTTGAAGCTTCATGAGGGCAGGCGGACTATGATCCTCATAGCCCCTCATTGGCTGAGACAGGTCTGCTTTCCACTCCTACGGGAGTTGTGTATCCGGAGACCAATCATCTGTGGACTTCCTTAGATCTCATCATGCAAGATAAAGGCAGGCTGTGACATCCCAACCTCCAGGCCCTGTCGCTCACAGCCTGGATGTTGAGGTTAATCCTGCAGCCACTTGATCTTTTAGTGGATATGTCTCGAGTCCTAGTGGCATCTAGAAAGCCTTCCACTAGAAAGTCCTGTTCACTGAAGTAGAAGTTTTTTGTGGTGTGAGCTGAAGGCCCTAGATCTGTTCTCCTGCCCCTCATAAAAACTGCTAGACTACCTCCTTCACTTATCGGAGACTGGCTTAAAGACCATCTCAGTGCAGTTGGCATATACCACCAAGGTGTAGAGGGTACACCCATCTCTGTATAGCCTATAGTTGTTGTATGTTTCATGCAGGGTCTCTTTCAGTTGAAGCCTCCCCTAAGGCCTCCCGCGGTGTCTTTGGACCTCAACATGGTGTTAGCTTAGCTAATGAAAGCTCCTTTTGAGCCGCTGTGCACCTGTGACCTGAAGCACAGAGTAAGCGAGCCCCATGCCAGTGACTTATCCACCTTACACTACGTTTTATCATGACAGGGTAGTCTTGCGTATGCACCCTTAGTTCAAGCCTGAGGTGGTGACGGATTTCCATCTTAACCAGTCAATCGTCCTGCCAGTGTTCTTTCCCAGTCTCCATTTCACACCAAAGCAAACGAGCCCTGCACAGTTTGGTCTGCAAGCGAGCCTTGGCCTTCTATGTGGAGTGGACAGAAGCCCAAAGACAGTCCATCCAAATTTTTATTTCTTTTTGACAAGAATAGATTAGATGTTGCCATTTTAAACAGACGCTATCCAGTTGTCTAGCGGATCCCATCTCCTTCAGTTATGCCCAAGCGGATCTGCATCTTGGGGGTAATGTCAAGGCTCATTCTGTCAGAGCCATGGCAGCATCTGTGGCCCACTTGCTAGCAGTTCCCTTGGAGATATGCAAGGCTGCGATGTAGAGTTCTCTCCACACATTCACATCTCATTGTCTGGATAGGGATGGCTGACGTGACTGAGTTCTGCCATCTGTCTTTCGGAATCTGTTTGAGGTGTAGAACCCAACTCTCCCGCCTAGGTCCCAGGTTTGGGTTCAGGCTGTCTCTCCCTCTGTTACCAACAATGCCGGTGATGTTGTGCCCATTGGTACCTAGTTGGTCCCCTTTTTGTGTAGGGGAGCAGCCTGTAGCTGGGGATTCACACGTGTGAGGACTACCATCTTGCTTGTCCTTGGAGGATGCAGAGGTGCTTACCTGTAATAAGTGTTCTCTGAGGACAGCAGGATGTTGGTCCTCATGAAACCTGCCCGCCACCCCTCAGAGTGGGGTTCTCCTATTTTTTATTTTAATCATAATTCTATATTAAGACTGAAGATGGACCCCACAAAAGTCTTCTGCATCAGGGCTCCATCTGAAGATGTCACCCATATGTGAGGGCTAACATCCTGCTGTCCTCGGTGAATACCTGTTACAGGTAAGCAACTCTGCTGTATCTCTGTCCTCAGGAAAATTGTCTTATTTACAGAGTCATGCACTTGCTTTCTGAATTGGAAGAGCTCTTAGACTGAGCTGGTATCGTCCTTTTCCCATAGACTTGGGAGAACTTGTGGAGATAATAGGTGATGGTTGACTGGAACTGTGTGTTTACTATGTTTGCTGGTGTGTCTTGGTGGAGCTTTTTCTCTTCAGAGTGCAATTTTTTGACTTGCAGGTGTCTGCTGTGCCACAGAGTTCAAGTAGTCACGGGCCTACTATTGCTGCTGTCCATAGTGGACACCATCACACCACTACACCAGTGCAGGCACATGGCGGCCAAGTCGTGCAGAGTCATACCCATGCAACGCCTCCGGCAGCACCTGTTCAAGGACAGCAGCAGTTCCAGAGGCTAAAGGTAATGCAGGACCTAGGTGCCTATACGTCTAGTGCTTTTCCTCTTGGGTGTATAAATTTATTATTTTGTTGTGGTCTTGATGCTTGCTAATAGGTGAATTCTGCAATGTGATTAAATAATGAGGCCATGTTATTGTGTTAATTTTCCTGTTTTGTAATCATCAGGTGAAAACATTGCAGTGACATTTCTTCATTTTGACTTTAAAAAATCAGCAGATTTGTAAAAATGTATCTCTGTTATTATAGTATGTAAGCCATTCAGTGTCATTTTACCTGGATGTTACATTTCTTGGATGCTTGGGGCATTTAACTTTTGGCCTCAATACACAAAGGCATGCTATAGCCAGTAGGGCACTCCAGGTTTTGGTTTTAGATTAGTTTGTGCAGTATGGCCTCACAGTTTGAGAACTGTGACACCATGTATAGATCATACGGCATTGGCTGTTGGTGTTCCTGCTGTCATTCTGTGTAAAACTGGGTTGTCTGACTTGTATTATGTATTACTTCATGGATTTTTACTATCCTGCTTGTCAGGTGGAAGATGCCTTGTCCTATCTTGACCAGGTGAAGCTTCAGTTTGGCAGTCAGCCTCAAGTCTATAATGATTTCTTGGATATTATGAAGGAGTTCAAATCTCAAAGGTAAGAGCAAAGAACACCAGCAGGCTGTCTACCTTCCCTCCTTCCTTTAGAGTAAGACTGGGATATTTTATAAGCTTGAAGGAAAAACTCATGTTTGGGGAGAGCGGGTACAGGGACTTTCTTAAGCGTCCAGCCAGATGAATCCAGAACAAGTGGGTTATGCACTTCTACCACCAGATGGAGACAGAGCAAACTGAAATCGGTGACATCAGCCTGCCAGTATTCTCCAGTGGAAGGTTGACATGCATTTCCGGGGCTTGCTTCAAATTGAAAAGGAGAATTAAGGAAAGCTAATTTGCCCCGCTCTCCTGCAGTGATACCAAATAGTCCGTCCCCCAGTTAAGAATTACTGAGGTGATTTCCGTGGTCCCTCAGATGAGCATAAACCCATTTGTTCTGGATTCCTCTGACTGTCCTAAAAAAAAAAAAAAAAAGAAATAATCAGGTAAGTAGTAATTTCTCAATCTTTGGCATATGTTTGAATTCGGAAGGCCTTTGAGTGTTTGTGTTCTGATAAAGTAGTTCACAGAAGTGCTTCAGGACCTCGTATTCTGGATTTTCTTCTGCATGGTCTGGTGAAGGGATAGCTCTTAATTTCTTGAAATAAGCAGCAGCCTGTTAGAGGGCACATGCAGGGCTCTTCCTTGCCTACTTATTCACATGTTTCTCATTTTTTGAGAGGTGTTAAACACATTAGATCACTTGTTAGGGATCCTGTTTTCTCTTGGGATTTAAACTTGGTTTTATCATTCGTAGCTGATTTTCCCTTTGAAGCCTCTTAAGATTTCTTAAAGGTTGCTTACCTTGAAGGTGGTGGTTTTGGTGGCGATTGTTTGGCCAGACGGGTTTCAGAGCTACAGGTCTTGTCCTGTAGAGAGCTCTTTTTGGAGATTACGTGAGATGTGGTCAAGATCTGTACGGTTCCTTCTGAAGGTAGTGCAATTTTTCATCCGACTCAGATGATTTGTTTGCCTTACTTTAGCAGACATACTAAAGGACATGGGTACTCTGCATTATTTAGAAGTCTGCAGACTTTTGCTGAGATATTTCAAGAGATCTCAACATTATTTGTTTTTGTACTGGTGTGCAGAAGAGTGAGGCAGCATTTAAAAACAAAGACTAAGCAAGTTATTACAGTAGCTTATTTTGATAAAGGAAAGTCCTTACCAAGTTAAGTCTGAGCACATTTCACTAGATCCCAAGTGACTTTGTGGTCAGAATTGAGATTCGTCTTTTTTTTTTTTCCCCAAAATTTTTATTAATAGGAAGATGTTACACAAATCTGAGATAACAATAGCAGATGCAAACAGAAAAAAAAACTGCATACAATACAAGTGTTGCACAAAAAATGTGTGGTTCAACAACCAATCCTCTGTCAACGTACTCCCTGGTTTTCCGTTTTTATATCCTCCATCCACTCCTGACCCTACCACCCCCACCCCAAATACCCAGCTCCAAAGCATCCTCATTCATACCGCATGCATACCACAGACAGACCACGCAACCCCCCCCCCCCCCCCCCCCGAACCTCATTTATGACCATATGGCCTTGTACCCAGTGTTATTAAGCTCAATTTGGAGAGCCAGAGGAAACAGGGCATAACATGCATTCCAACAAGGCAGTACATATCTTATCCGGTTTTCTCTTGCCAAGGAGAAAATCCATAAATTCCATCTGAAGTAGAGGCCATCCTGCCAAACCATGCATCAACTGAAGGCTGCGCCAAGGGGTCAGTTCAGATATCCAGTATGGTATGGCATGCCACCATAACCGCTAGGCGTTCAAATCTTGCTCTGGAACGCGTACCAGGAACCTGAGAGGACTGTTGGTGTGCCATCAAAAGCGACCCGTATGAGGGAGGACAATACCAGTACTTTTATTAATTACGTCAAGGACTGACTTCCAAAAAAGCGCCATGTGCGGGCACGCTAACAAACGATGATATAAGTTGCCCTCAACAGTGCCACACCGGCTACATAAAGAAGACTGGGTAAGCTTCGTATGAAATCGGCGAACATCATCACAGAAAATATTATGAAGAATTTTGAATTGGACCTCACGCAGCCCCTCGTCTGGCAATAACTGGTAAAGAGCCGTAAAGCAGCTCTTCAGGTAGGACGGGGCCAACTGTGAGTCCAACAAGGCAGTCCAACGAGTTGTAAGATGCTGTAATCGGCTTGAGTGGCCCAAGGACTGCCCTGATTTTTTCCATCCAGTAATTGCATTATGGAGGCAGGCAGTGTCAAAAACCTTAGTAGCAAACGTTTCCGCTGTCGGTTCCTCTACAGACCATGCGAGGGATTGAATACGACAGGCTTGCAGGTACACATAAAAGTACTTAGTAGGCAGTTGAAACTTGCTTGTCAGAGTAGCGAAATCTTGGAGGATATGGGAATCGGGTTCAAACAAATGAAATATGTATAACACTCCATTGTCAGCCCAAGCCTGGAATCCAGCCTGGCTATCCTTCCCTGGCACAAAACTTGCATTCCCTAGAAAAGGTAAAAAAAAGGGAGGCTATGCCCTTCAAACCCCACTGTTGCCACAACCTGCGCCAGGCTCGGGTAGAAGGTTGTAAAAATATTCGAGGGTATGCCATGGTACTCCGCAGCCCTGGGCGCATCTGAATAATACTTAAAGGGGGAGCTAGGTTGAGACATCTTATGTAACATCCCTGAATCACAATAAGAGTCAGTTTCTGTAATCCATTCACCCACATACCGCAACTGACCAGCCTCATTATAGAGTCTAAAATCCGGTAAATTAAGCCCTCCCTGCTCTCCCGGGGATGCTCCAGGACCGCATAAGCCAACCAAGCCCGTTTCCCCTTCCACAAAAACTTTTGTAAACTAGCGCGCAGTTGCCGAAGATCCTCCAGCTCTCAACCAACAGGGTGTCATGTGCAGCAGATAGAGAAGCCGTGGCACCATTACCATTTTAATAAGAGCACTTCTACCAAATAGGGAAAGTGGCATTGGGGTCCAGAGCTGCAGCTGCACCCAAAGCTTAAGGAGACATGGGGCACTATTTAACTCATAAAGCTGTGCCAGCTTTCGGGGTATCCAGATGCCCAAATATCTGATCTTGCCAGGGGCCCACTGAAAAGGAAAGGGACTGTCCCAGGATCCAGGCAGGTGAGCATTTAGGGCCAAAACCTCTGACTTTCCATAATTGATTTTCAGCCCCGCCACCAGACAAAAAGGTGAATAATAGTAGGCACACTGGTGCAGGATTGTCCCACAAGCAGAAGGATGTTATCTGCAAACAAAGTAGTCTTCAAAGGGTGGCCATCTACACTAATCCCAGTGAATCCCGGGTCTCCTCTTAGCCGAATAGCCAGGGGTTCCAATGCCAACACAAATAGCAATGTAGAAAGGGGACACCCCTGCCGTATTCCGCAGTGTAAAGGAAAAGGGTCGGTGGATCCCCCATTAAGCAAAATAGTTGCGCTAGGGTTACAATAAAGAGCCTTCAGCCATTGGAGATAGGCCCCTGAGAAGCCGTAACGTTGTAGAGCCCAGAACATGTATTCCCAGGATAAGGAATCAAATGCCTTTTCCGCATCCAGACTGAAAACCAGGGCCTCAGCTATCGATTGATAGCTTAATACTGCCAGCAAGCGCCGAACATTGCAGACCCCCTGTCGCCCCTTAACAAACCCCGTCTGATCTCTATGAATAAGGAGGGGCAAGGATTTTAATGTCTACGTTTAATAAGGAAATGGGTCTATAAGAACCCACTTTCAAGGGATCTTTTCCTGGCTTTGGGAGAACGACAATGACAGACCGGTTAGTCCTCAGCCAGGCGGTCAGTGAACAAAAGGTCCGCATAATATTTCTGCAATGGACAAGATTGAAAATTTCAATATCTTGTAAAATTCGGAGCCTAGCCCATCCTGGCCCGCTGCCTTGCCCAATTTAAGCTTGGAAATATCAGCACAGATTTCCCCCTCAATGATAGGGCTGTTCAATGCAGTAATCTGATCTACAGTTAGCGAGGGCCATGAGATCCCCTGAAAGAGGGACTCAGCAACATCAGCAGCCATAGGCTAAGAGCCATAAAGAGACATATAATAGTCCCGAAATCTACGGGCAATGTCAGGTGAGGTACTCAAGTGGACTCCCTGGCTATCCCTAATCCCTGTTACGGCTGCCCATTGCCCCCTAGGCCGAATAAGGTGGGTCATCAGTCTACCTGCCCTGTTCCCTTGTTTATATAAGTGATACTGATAATAACGGAGCGATTTAGATGCCCTTTGGTGTAGTAACCCATTAAGAGCAGCCCTAGCCCTGTCAGCCACCGCCTTGGACTCCCCCGTCATGAAGGTCATATGTTGTTGTCGAGCTTGTTTAAGAACAGCAGTTAACCTCAGAATTTCAGCATTGCATTTTTTATTTGCTCTAGCCACATACGCTATTATTGCACCTCGCATCACAACCTTACCAGCCTCCCACACAGTCGCGATGCTCATATCTGGAGTCGCATTATGTTTTAGGTATTCCAGCCATTGATTTTGTAAATAAGTCTGGAATACTTTGTCCAGATATAAATGGATCCACATTGAATTGTTGCCATCTCAGGGGCGTGATCAGAGATAGAAATAGTACCAAAAATGGCCTCCGTCACCCTCTGGAAACAGCTATCTGATACCAGCAAGTAATCTAATCGGGAATAAGACCTGGTGTGGGTTAGAAAAAAAGTAAAGTCAGAGTCTCTGGGATGCAATACCCGCCAGATGTCCATTAATTGCAATTTATCACATAAAAGATTGACACCTTTACTCCTGTCTTGAATTTGCATAGGCTTGGGGGGTCTAATATCTAGCTGCTTATTAGCCACTGTATTAAAATCTCCCCCCCCACCCCCGACTACCAGGTGATAGTTAGGGAACTTAGCCAGACGACTCACCAAGGAAGCAAAAAATAAAGGAGAATATACATTAGGAGCATAAATATTACACAACACCATTTTCTAATCATAGACTGTACCTACAGCAATCACATATCTCCCTTCTGGATCCTGGTATGTGCGCGCTAGCTGAAATGGTAAATTTGTATGGATTAGAACGGCGACTCCACGCTTCCTCGAACTAAAGGAGGAAAAGTAGCATTGACTCACCCAGTCTCTTTGTAGTTTATCTGAAAGGTGCGTTTCCTGCAGGAATACTACCTGGGCCCGCAGGTGCTTAAACATTGTGAGTAGCTTCTTTCGCTTAATCGGGGAGTGCACCCCGTCCACATTCAGTGAGACAATTTTAACCTGCGCCATACCTCGAGTCCAGAAGGACACTCAAAAAAAAATGTCATTATTCACATTTGGACTTCCAAGGCCTCCCAGCTTGGGCCTTTAGAAAACAGCTTGGCATACAATGAAACAGCCGCAAATACACTGCGTCCTGCAAACAGAAAGAGGTTCCCCCTACACCCCCCTTCCCCTCCCAGCCAGTTGCTCACTCACACACACAAATCACAGCCACACCCAGAACTCCTTGCTCCTCAAGAGGCACAAAGTACCCAGCGGCCCTGGAGGGTTCACTGGCTTTCCTCTGCCCCTCCCCGACACTGATCTTATAACGTCTGGTATTTAGAACAAATTAAAGAGAACATGGGAGGTGAAACTACCAACAGAACCAAAAGACAACGGCCCATTCCTCTGTATAGGACCAGAAACAGTCAATTATGCAATCCATTGGAGGAACAGAAGAGACTGTGGCACTGGCATAGCAAAGCCAGTATAACTCTGTCCTTCAAGTAACATTGCCTGGCTCTAGCGAAGAGATAAATGAGAGGTTCGTCTTTCTTACATTTGCTTTCAAAGCATTATCATTTGGAGTGTTGGCTAAAGAAGCTGTCCTTGCTATGGAGGTGTTATGAGCAAGCTTGGCAGTATCCCGACCAGATCAGATGTAGCCTGGGTTCATCCCATGTGACTGGATTGATTTTGTGCGGATGAAGAGGAAGGAGAAACTTTACTCGTCTGATAATTTCCTTTCTTTGAGCCCAGGCAGACAAGGCAAGAATCCACCCAATCTTTTCTTCCAAACTGTATATTTTCAGTGTACAAATGTATTGTATATATTTGGGGGAAAAAGGAAGGCGCTGGTGGCCGTTAGGTGTTGCAGGTGTGTATCCTTCTTTCTTCCAGTGTATGTTATAGTTGCAATGTTTGTGTATTGTTGGAAGCCCTTTGGTTATATTTGGGGGGGGGGTTATTAAATATTACATTTAGTATGTTATAGATAATACTGGCAGTCTGGGTGCAGCACAGGTGCTTAAAAGGGATGACTTCAGTGAACTGTTGATATGTCTCCATCTGCTGGTCGACGAGCATAACCCATTCATTTGGACTGGTCTTTGAGGACTCAAGGAAAGGAAATTTATTAAATAAGAGTACATTTCTGCTTTGTATTTAGTGAAATACTGTGTATTTAAACTGTTGGCTACTCCAGAATTTGACATGTTGAGTGGTGGTGATAGAATTATTTGGTTTTGGAGAAAATGACCCAACACATTGAGCATTTGTTTGTTCTTTATTTCTGTGTAACTATTTTATATAAATGTCTGTACTTTTTACAATTTTTCCAAATAACCATTTTTTGTTCTGTGTTGATTTTCAGCATTGATACCCCTGGGGTGATCAGTCGTGTGTCTCAGCTGTTCAAAGGTCATCCTGATTTGATCATGGGTTTCAACACTTTCTTGCCCCCTGGTTATAAAATTGAGGTGCAGACAAATGACATGGTGAATGTGACAACCCCTGGGCAGGTTCATCAGATACCCACCCACGGCATCCAGCCACAGCCTCAGCCTGCTCCTCAGCACCCATCACAACCCTCAACACAGTCAACCCCAGCTCCTGCCCAGCCAGCCCCACAGCCGACCCCTGCCAAAATAAGCAAGGTGAGCAAAAGGAGAAGCACTGGGACATTCTGTCAATGGGGGTGTGAGGGAGAAAAAGTGTCAGATTACAACTGAAGTCCCCCATGACACTACAAAGTGCAACTTAGCAACAGTTCTAAGAGCACATTGGAGTTTGACAGTAAGAACCCCTAGGCTAGTTTGTTAGTGATACAAAGAGACACAAAGCAAGGAATTCTGTTCCCCAGTCAGTCTGTAGAATAACCATATGTGGAACAAATGATACAGTAATTGGTTGACCTATTTTTGCATACTTTATTGAAGATTTTTTTATATTTATATATTCTTTTTATATATATAATTTCCTTTAGGAAATTTCATTTTTTATAGCCTAATTTTTTTAGGGTATCTAAAGAGAACTATATAACAATTCTCTCTTTAAGGTTAATGGTTGACCTATATTTGTATCCCTTATTTTTTTGCATTCCTACATACGGTTATTCTATAGATGCCTATATAATAAGCTTATAGCTTGGCTGTGTTTTTCCTGCTATCTATTTAAATTGAGAATAGGGAATAGTCAAGAAGTCTGATAGACGTTTTCCTTGGAATATAGTGTTCTGGTATGATTCTGTTCTCCATGTTGTTCATAACTGCTTTGTGCTGTAAGCTTGAATCTTGCTGTATGTCTGTAAGACTGCTGCTCTGAGTATTGCCAATTGAACTTTTTTTTTTTTTAAGTTTGGCAGCATATACCTGTTGTGCAGTAATGTATTATTGCTCAGTTAGTGGTTTATTGGCGTCCTAAGGTACTAAACCCTCATTCTTAGGATGTGACTTGAAGAACCCTCTTGTGGACAGTGTGATGGTCTCATCCTTCAGCCAAATGGTTTGCTCCCATGATCTTCCAGGGTTTGTGTCAAGCAAGTGAAACATTTAATGTAGACAGTGTGATTGACATTCACTAAAATTAATACTACAACTATTAATTCAAAAGTAGCTGATGATTTTCCTTTTTCATTCTGCTACACCAGCCCAGATGCGTGGAGACAGAGGACACACCTATACTGTGACCTCATTACTGGTAATTACCATGGTCAAAAGCCAGTATTCTCTGTCTCCAGCAGATGGCAGCATGTATTCATTTGGAGAAGCAGGATCTTGACTCATGTTTTGGCCTTTTTCTTGCCTGATGGAGTAATTTGGGCAGTTCTTGTCAGCTTTGGCTTGAGAACTGTGGGCCAAGCTGCTCAACCTATTCATATCAGTCCAGACGCGTGGACTCTATCTCCATCGCTAGTAAAAGCTTTTCTGACACTACTACATAAATAACATAGTGTGCCACCTGCAGTGCCTCAGTATTTCTCTGTCTCCAGCATATGCCAGAGGTGCAAACCTGAAGTCTGGAGAATTTAAAAAAAAAGTTTCCAGAGGGTTAGGTGCCTGGCAGGATCAGACTTCTGGAAGGGCAAGATGAGTAGGAGGTTGGTGATCCTCAGCTAGCTCTGTCTGGAATCAGTGGGGGGGACTGAAAGCCAGTGGTCTGGCTCCCTGGTGTATGTCCCTCCTTCCTGTGCCCTTGCCTGAGCAGCTTCAGGGAAGTGTTTGTTTTTCTTGGGGTTTGCTGGCTGGGTAAGTTAAGAGGTCCACATCTTGGCCGGGGGTGGGGGGGGAAGAGGAATGGCAAGAGTCAGACCACGAGGTTTAGGAGAGCCAGTGAAGGAGGTGTGGGTTGGCGGGTGCTGCAGAAACCAGGGGAGCAGCCCGGGAGCAGTAGGGAGGCTTGGGTACAATCCTTAGCAGCACATGCAGCAGGGAACCTGTGTGAGGCTGTGACCTGACACAGCTACTGCAGAGCACGGAAACATTTGCTGGGTGTGTGAGAACAGGCGCTCATGGTTGACTGTGTTGGGCCTGTGCAGTAGATATTTCTCCAGGGTGGGGGAGGAGGAAGTTTCCAGCAGCGGTGTCTCAGGAAAGCAGGAGAACGACCTGGTCGTATGGGGCAGGCAGATTTGGGCTCCTCTGATGTGGGAATAATGGCCATTTTACCTGCATGTGGGAGAGAGTAGGATTGTCTTGGGAGGGAAGGGACTCCCCTCCTCTGTTATCCCTGGTGGACTGAGGTGCCCATGCTGCATCCAGGAGAGCACAGAGATGGCTGAGGATATCTTGAATGGGTTAGCCAATAGATTCGGGGGGGGGGGGGGGGGGATTTTCCTCCCTTTCTTTTTTTTTTTTGCACTGCTTCTCCATAAGGCTTATTATCGAGAGAGCGCAAGAGGCAAGTGATCCCGACCACAGATGGCCCAGAGACAAGCCAAGGTGGGAAAGCTGAACACCAAAGGGGGTCAGGTGGAATTTCTCTGCCTGATTTGTCTTAAGGGCAATTGAGAAGAGCTTCTGAATATTCTGATGACCTTGAAGGGTCTGATGGGGGTTCTTTGGATGATGAAGGGGATAATGATCTCTCAGATTCAGAAAATATACCGGTGGCAGAGGGAGATGACCCCAAGGTGGTTAGATTGTCCAGGAAGGAGGAGTTGAGGCTTTTGATCCCATAAATACTGAAAACTGGAGGTTTAAGGTTCCTCAGGAAGAATCTGATCATGAAGAGGTGAAGTTTGTCATGGAAGTATTGCAGGGTCCGATGAAGGCCTTTCCTTTCCATAGAATGGTGAAGAAGTTGGTGATCAGGGAATGGGAGACTCCCGAGGCTGAGATGAAGATGGGAAGAGAAATGTCAAGCTATACCCCTTGTCCAAGAATGCTTTGTAACTCTTGATGTTGCCTAAAGAGGATGGTTCAATCTCTGTGATGACCAAGAATATCGCCATTCTGGTGGCTGGGGTGGCGGTGGCGTTAAGACACACAGGATCGGACATTGGAAATTAACTCAAGAGGATGAGTGAGGTTTCAGCCTTGGGCAACAGGGTGGCAGTCTGCTGCAGTTTCATGAAGAGGGCATGTTTGCGTTGGCTCCAACATTCACAGGCAACAGGCTCGACTCCTTCGGCCTCCACTAAGGCTGAACATCTGGAGTGGTAGATACTTTGCATGATTTGATTGGTCTTGGTAGGGTCAGCCTGAAGGCTCCTGTGGCTGTGGAATTAGTTGGCAGATGTTTGATCCAAATCACAACTGGGTAATCTCTCCCGTTTAAAGGCAAACTGGTTGGAGAGGACCTTGAACAGTTGGTGAAACACCAGGAAGAGTCAAAAGGACATAAATTGCCCAAAAGTAAGCGAAAGGGGGATCGAGGAGCTTATTGTATCTGCTTCAGTTTTGGGAGAGACAAAGATATTGTCCCAATAAAGGCTCTTCCTTGTCTCTGTGACAAAGCTCGGGCAAGACTTAGGCCTTTTGGGGACCATGTAAGCCTGCGTGGAAGTGATGAGACAGCTATGCTTTAGAACTTGCTTGTCCAGTACGAGAAGCCTTTATGGTTTCCCTTTCTACCTCCTGCATCAAGAAAGAGGCGGTTCCTGTTACATTGGACCGACTGCGATATCTGGAAGTGATAGTGCCCATCCCTCCAGAAGAAGGGGGAAGAGGAAGGTACTTCATCTATTTCGTGGTGCCCAAGAAGGAAGGAACTTTTCGGCCCATTCTGGACCTGAAAAAAGGTGAATGCAGCTCTCAAAGTAACACTGTCAGTGATTAGTGGCAGCACGCATACTACAGTTTTTATTTTCCAGGGTATGAGATTACTTTAGGTCCTAGGTTTTATGGTATCTATTCGAGATCTAATACTCTGGGTGTTTGCTCACATTAGACCACTTCAGAAGGTGCTTTTGTCCCACTGGAACCCACAATCAGAGGAGTTTCAGTTCCCCCCCTACCACTGTAGGGGTTAGCCAGATCCAGCCTCTCATGGTGGCTTTTTCGGGCCAATTTGAGGTAAAGGGTGTATCTGGAGATCCCAGATTGGGTGGTAGTGACCACCGATGCCAGCCTGAAGGGTTGGGGTGCTGTTTGCCAAGGGCAGACAGCTCAGGATAAGTGGTCAGCAGAGGAAACGTTGTGGTCTATCAGTCTTTTGGCGATGAGGGTGGTTCACATGGCGTTTTCCCTTCAACCTTGTCTGACGGTTTGGGACCTATCTAGCTATGCGATAGCTGTGGCATGGATCAATCATCAAGCAGAAAACCAAGAGTTGAATGGTATCTTAGGAAGCCCAGAAGCTGTTTTCTTGGGTGGAGCAACATCTAGTGACTGGCTGTGTCCTATGAGACCAGGGTAGACAATGTTCAGGTAGACTTTCTCAGCTGAAATGTTAGACCCCTGGGAAAAGGCAACTGTCTGTAGAAGTGTTGGCTCTTATCCAGGCCAGGTGGGGCATCCTACAGTTGGAATTGATGACATCGACACAGAACACCAAAGCTTCTCTTCAGTCTCATGCATGAGGTCGGATAAGGAGGACTGGATGCTTTGGACCTTTCGTGTCTGGCAGGGATACTGTTGTACGCCTTCCCACCGTGACCCCTGATAGGAAGGGTGTTACAGCAGGTCAAGAGGCATCGAGGAAAAGTGATTCACATGGCTTTAGAATGGCTACGCCACCCGTGGTTTGCGGATCTGGTAAATCTCACGATGGACAGTCCCTTAAGGCTGGGGCATCTGCTTCATCAGGGACTAATCGTCTTAGAACAGGAGAAATGCTTTTGTCTTACGACTTTGCTTTTGAGAGGGAGCATTTACGGGTGAAGGAATATGTTGAAGAGTTCATTGCTACTTTTTTGCAGGCTAGAAGACCATTGACCTCTGCTTATGCCCAAGTCGTGGTGTCTTGAAGAGGCAATCGAGCCCACTTGATTGCCAGTGTCACATGACTTTTTGTATAATAGTTTGCAGAAGGGTCTGATGCATAATTTCTTTCGGGTTCAAGTTGTGGCTCTGGGCTGTTTTTGGGGTAAGGTGCATGGAATATCCCTAGCTTCGTATCCAGATGTGTTCTGTTTCTTTCGTGGAGTGAAGCATTTGTATCATCCTGTACGGAAACTGTCCCTCCTGAAACCTTAACTTAGTGCTTTGGGTAGTTACTCTGTGGTTTGCTGTTTTGAGCTGTTGAGACAGATATTGTTGAAAGTAATTTACTTGGCCAAGAGGAACTCAGAACTTCAGGCCTTGTCATGTCTAGATCCATTTCTTAAGTTTTGTGAGGAAGGGGGTGTTGTTACATATGGTACCCCCCCTTTTTTTTTTTTTTTAACTGAAGTTGGTTTCTGCCTTTCACCTTGGTCAGACAGAGCTTCCAGCTTTCTGGAATCTGGGCTTGGCAGAACTGCATACAAGGGAGCTTTCTTCGTTAGACATCAGGCAAGCCTTGTTGTGCTATGAAGGTCAGCAATGGTTTTAGGAGGTCAGATCGCTTCTTCGTTCTGTTTAGTAGAGCAAAGAAGGGCTGTAAGGCTTCCAAAGCTGTAATTGCATGTTGGCTGAAAGATTTGTGAAGGGAGTGTCAGTTGGTTTCCCCTCAGGAGATCTGTCAGGCAGCAACTTGGTTTTCACTATGCACTTTCACCAGACATTATAGGCTGGATGTGCAGGGCCAGAGGAGGTGCGTTTTGGAGAGAGTGTGCGGAGCCGCTAGTCTCTCACTTTCCCGCCCAGTTTAGGGGGAGCTTGGGTACATCCCATGCGTCTGGACTGATCTGGGTTATGAACTGGAAAGGAAATTTTGGTTCTTACCTGCTAATTATTATTCCTGGAATACCACAAGTTAAACCAGAGCCCTGACCTATCTGGAAAGATCTCTCTTCTGTATGTAAATGGTGGAGAAGCTGTTTTTATCAGTTCAGTTTAGGAGATTTCAATTCTAGTTATTGATGTAAGAGCTCTAGTTGAAGGGCCTCTACTTTTTCCCTGCTTGATTTAGGAGATGAGAGGGGAAGTCAGTTTTTGAAGTGTTTGCATCTTGGCTTGGGCACAGGTGAATATTGAGGAATTGCAGGTGTGCTCTAGATTATGTAGCAGGGTCAGTAAAGCTTTTATTCTCTGCCTCCATCTGCTGGTAGGGATGAAAAAAACCACATTGTCTGGAATGAAAATGAGCAGGGAAGAACCAATTCCCCCCTCCCCCTATATTTCAGCGATCTTTCAGGAGATTCTTATGCTTTGATCTTTTGTCCTGCCTGGAAGAGTAATTTGGGCAGTTCTGTCCTTGAAATGCAGGCCAAGCTACTAGCTTTTACCAGTTCAGCAAGCCCAGTCAGACACTCACACTCAGCTCTAGGGTGTCGAATGGAGCTTGTTGGTTTTGAAATATCCCCTCAGATGTTTTTCCTTCCTACCTTCCTCCCACCTCCCTTTCTAACTTGTCTACAATTAAAAAAGGTAAAGGCAGACATCTGCTGACAGGAGAGGTAGTGCTTGGGGAATAGGGTTCCCCACCTCCTTTCCTCCATTAAGAAAAGAGCAGTTCAGGCTGGTTTCAGACTTGGCTTGGGGTGTCTTTATTTTTGGAGCCATTTTCCACTACAGTGGCTACTGATAGCTTCAGGGCCTCGTATACCAGTCTCGGGGTGATTCCTGTTGACCTGGGAGTTGACACTTAAGCAACGATGCTGGCTCACTTTGTGCTGTTTCTGGTGGCTAGCTCTGGCTTTTGGGGAAGCCTTTGAAGACACCCCCCCCCCCCCCATCCCATCCTTTGGTGCGGGATCAGCAGAGTCTGTGCTGCTTTTGACTTCAGCTTAGCAGCTGACCGCTGCAGTGATGCATCTGAGAGTGGTGTCGGGGATATCAATAATTTGGCTGATTTGTGGCCTGGGAAGGTGATGCATCTGAGAGTGGTATCAGGGATATCAGTAATTTGGCTGATTTGTCTCTTTTGTTACCGGATGCCTTTCTCAAGTTCTACGTGTGAATGCCCTGTTTTCGATGGGTACTCACAAAATAATAATTCTACTAGAAACTGGCATAGCCTTCAAAGACTTCCAGGAAAGAAGTATTGAATTTAAAGCCATTTAGCCGCAGATTGCTGTCTGGAGTTGTGGTGTTGGTTAGACTGCTGAAGGGCAGAAAACAGCTCAGCAGATGTTTTCACTAAGGTTGATCTTTTCAAGGGGCCCTTATGACCAAGAGAGCAGTCATTTGTTCCTCTGTGTCCACCCATTCCACTCAGTGAAGATTGAGTTGCCTCTTGCAGGTTTATCAGGCGTGATTCCACATGAATTCACAGTGGCATTCTTGAATTTTCCACTTCACATTTTGCTATATCTTGTTTTTCAACCATGGGAAAGGTGGTGGTTCTGGCTACATTTGAGTAACTTCAGCACTTGCAAGCAGTGGGTTACAATTACACTATGCAGGAACACTGTCAGTATTGCATTTACTTTATAGTCCCGTTTTGAACTGTTCCTACAGACCCATCGTCTATTTTATGGGATAACTAGCAGTATTTCCATTTAAACTTTCAGTATGGAATTCCTGTGGCCCTTATTGGGAGCCCTGGGCAGGGTGAGTTTCCCTCTTCTCTAGGAGACTTTCCTCTATTTTACCATCAAGATATTTGCTGCATTCTTTGAGCACTCCCTTTCAGTCTCTCCACAGCTTCCCAAACTTTTTCTAGTTTTTGATAGTGGTGGCGGCCAGGCCGGATTTAGGCGTAGGCAACAGAGACGCTTGTCCAGAGTGCCAAATTTTGAAGGCGCGAAATACTTGTCCCAAAGAGAGCCTTTTCCCTCTTGATTTACATTCGTGCACCAGTGCCACTTCAAAAAGGCATCAACTCTGTGCCAACAACTCCTGTGCGACACCCTCCAGCCCTTCCTGTGGGTGCCAAAATCTTAAATCTGGCCCTGGTGGCAGCTTTCTTATGAAAAAAAAGATTGTGATTATCCATACCTTGACAGTTGTCTGTGGCGAAGCTCACCAGGAAGACCTCACAGTGTCTGACCAAAAAAAAAATTAACAATTCTTACTTTATTAATTTATAATGAAATATCATGGAAAAATAACCTTGTACAGATACTTTTGGGAATATTCAAAAAGAACACAGCTCTTATTAGCTATAAAACAAAACAAAAAAAAAAAAACATCTAACAGAGCTTCCTTCAGATTCCAGCCCACAACATATGGGACCTAATACCACAAACTCAAGAAAAACGAATTCCTAGAAGAGCCAACAGTTGTGGGGAAAAAAAATAATCTGTTTTTATTAAATGCTACAAATAATATAAGGCATACCTTATGGAGAGAGAGAGTGCCACGCAAGACACCAGTAACAAGCCATCAGATGTTTTTACTGATAAGGCACTTCGTACATTTCCAATCCTTAAACCAATAACTGGGTTACACAATTGTCAAAATATTTCTGACTGGCCATTTATTATAATTTGTTCTCGCTATATATGCACATTCTGTTTATGAGCTTGCAATTAAGCTGAAGTACCAGTTCAACCTCGGTGTGTTGTAAACATAACTGTAATACAGTGGTGTAGTAACTTTCTGGCTTATGCAGCAGTTTCTATAGAGCTATAGGTAGACTGGGGCGCTTAACCCGTTGCAGGAAAGGAGACAGCGGGGTATGTATTTTAAGGCCTTTAGTTTCCTTAAAGACTTGTATCAATTCACTTTCTGGGGAGAGGGCATAATAAATCAACTACCTACAGAGAAATGTCTGTATGTGTGTTAGACAATGGGGTAATTACTGCAAGATCAATAAAGTTAGAGGCAGACATGGCGGAGATTAAACGCACACACATTGCAGTCAGGTATAAACAAAAATTAAAAAGGTTAAAAAAAAAATTAAAAATAGTTCTAGGAGTAGCTTTTCTAATATTTCTAAACTAGAAATTCTAGTCTATCTCTAAGCCTAATAGAAGAGGTTTCACAGAATGAAGTTCTCCTGTGTTTCTAGACTTATAAATGAAATACTAACAGATGTTAGTAATCTTAGGAGAAACTTTCTTTTTTTTTGTTAGTATAGCATTGTCACTTCTATTTGCTTTTATTTTCACTTGTGAGCGTTATATTTGAGTGTTTTTCTTAACTAGTGATTGCTGAAATAATATAGGTGACAGGTGAACTCTAAGAATTGTAACTAGTGAAATAACTAAGGAGTTGCAGGGTAAGAATAAGAAGGGTATTTAAGATGCATAGACAGATTAACTATATGTTGAGAAATGGGAAGGTTCCAGAATAACAATACTTGTGCTGTCTACATATTTATTCATTTATCTTCCAATAATTAAATCAGTTCTGCACCACCCCCGTTTTGTTCAGTAAATTGTAAATATGGAAAACAACATTAAATAGGCAAGAAGTTGAGGGCAATTAACAGAATGTATATGTTGGCACGATGATATTATTAAACAGTCTGAGCAATTTCAAATCTTGTGTTGAAGCATATGTTAACTGTTTTTATTGCTTCTAAGTTCAGCAGGAAATCCTTGTGATCTTGTCCCCTGCCACGTTGGCTGGTAATACAGTTGGGGGTTTGGTGGGGGAGATTGTAGCAAGAAATACACTGGGTGGTGTTGGCAATAGAAGTTGATCTTATTCAAGGAGTGAAATGCTCAGTCTGAATGCATATTCAAGGATGTGGGTTAAGTTAAAAGAATTGGCCCCATTTATTTTATAGGGTGTGGGTAGGCCAATAGCACAATAAGCATTCTGTGATATAAATGAAGTATTACATAGGGCAACAGGCAAAGGCGGAGGAATTATCATGCCCATTGCCCCTTCCTCTAGTATTCTTATTTGTCTGCTCCTCAGCCTAGTCTGTAACTTGGCTTTCACTCCTGGTCATGGTCATCTGCTTCCATTCCAAGTCTGTATATCTGCCTGGTCTCTGTTGCCATTTACTTGTACTCCTGGCATTGGCTTGCATGATGCTACTGTGGGAGTTGATCCTTTGTGGCTGAAGACATGGTAAGCAGTATGTGAACAGGTCCTCATTGAGCTGCATTGCTTATACGATATCCACTTTAACTGTTAGCAGCGTAGTACTGATCCATTGTAATGCTTAGAAATAACTTCAGTTTGTTTTTATAATATGAGATCGTTCAGTCATTAAATCAACACTGATTCATGTTTAGTTCTGGAGTTGTCACAGAATATACAAAAATTAAAATTGTCTTTAGTGTTGAAGTTGATATATAATAAAGTTCTTGGTAATATCTCTGAGTAATTGTTTTAGTTGCTGTTTCAGAACAGTTCAATTTTTAAAGTCAGTTCAATAAGAAAAAAAAAAGTAGCTTTTAAAATATCCACAAAGCTTGTGTAATCTGCACTTCATTGCAGCAGTCATTTGATCAGTCACTATATTGTGAATCTTAGGCTTTAGGTCATTAATAATATCAAAAGTCCTACTGCCATAGCAATGCAGTGATGTCAATCTGTTTACTAAATTACTTAATAACCTTTGGTTCTAACACAACTGCACAAATAAAACTCATGGTAGCGGTACAGGCTAATGTAATATCAGTATTTACAATATCCATTGTGTTTTCATTACAGCAGCAGCCTTTGGCAGGTCAAATATCTTTGTGTGCTTTGAAAGAGCACTTACTGCCAGCATAAGGGGGGTGTTGCTTTAAGGGCAGCGTTTTTTGTAGTGACATCAGCCTTGCACTTTCTTCTTGACACAGCAGTACAGCACGTGTAGTCATAGTACCAGAAGCAAAAAAAGTGAGAGAAACGAGCTAAGGCAAAAGCAAAGTTACTTCATGCATTGTTTAGTGCAGGGCTTCCCAAACCTGTCCTGGAGACCCCCATAGCCAGTCGGGTTTTCAGGATATCCCCAATGAATATGCACGAGTTAAATTTGCATCTAGTGAGGCTCCATGATATGCAAATTTATCTCATGCAGATTCATTGTGGATATCCTGAAAACCCAATTGGCTGTGGGGTCCCCAGGACAGGTTTGGGAAGCTCTGGTTTAGTGCTTGAAATTAATATGGCAAACAGTGTTGGAAAAGAGACACCTACAATCTTTATACATGGCACATAATTATAGTGCCAATAAGAAATGCCAGTTCATTGCTCCTCAGTCCTAATCTGATGTAATTATATAGATTTCAGAGCTGTATTGATGGGCAACTCACAAGCAAACGAGCTGCCACCTCAAGCTCCTGCAGAAGACTGTTCTGCTCTTTATGGGCGGAGTTAATGCTGTATCTTTAATATTGCTAGCAGAGCAACAGTCTGTCAGTTTAATTTGGTTCATCCTCCAGTTGATCAGTAAAATTAATGTTGATATTGCAGTGGATCCCTTTTAATATAGGTTTCTGTCCATCAACTAAACAATAGTTAACTTTTCTAAATTGTTAAAGTTCAGAGCAAATACAGAAAGGGTTTCAAAATCCAGTATGAAACAATAATTGCAGTTCTGAATTGTTGGAGTTCATTAAAGTCTGTGAGGTGGCCATATATTATAACTCTTCAAAAACTATCTTAGAATTAAGGTATATAATAAAATATTGGAATAATCAATTTAAAGCAAGTGTCCAGTGTCCTAATAGTTTTATCAATATCATATTTCCTAGGGCCATTGGGTTTATACTCCCCTGCAGATGGAGACGGAGTCAGGTTTCAAAGCTGACGTCACCCTAGATATACCCCTGCAGCGACCTCAGCCCTTCAGTATTTCTCAGTCTCCAGCAGTTGACATGCTTTCCCTATGGGGATTGCTGTATCTTTTGGAAGAAGAAATTCTACTTTTAAATTGGAGAAAAGATTGAGCCCCACTCTCCTGCAGTGATAGCTAAAGGTCCCTTTCCCCAGTTGAGAATTCCTGAGGTGTGCCTTGGTCCGGTAGCCGGTTCCCGGCATGGACTTTGCTGCTCAAGCAGCTGAAAGGCAGCGGGTACAGGAAGCAGAGGGCAGCAGTGACTGCCAAAACCCTCTCCCCCTGCAGCCGGAGACTGTCTCTGTACTCAGACAGTAAGCACTGAGCCCAGGTAAGTTTAAAAAAAAAAAAAAGGATTTCCTCCTGATTCAGAGACGTTGGAGGGGTTTTGATAAGACTTCCTCCAAACTTCTTGCTCGGCACACCGTACCAATGTCGTTCCCGATCCCATTGGGGTAAGGGGAAGTGGGCTTCTGAGCAGGTTGAGTGCCCCCCCTCCCCCCGTGGGCTAGGCCCTGCTTTAAGCTTGGTCGGCACACCGCGTGGTAGGTCGCGGCGGTGCCATCTTGCGCGTGGTTGTTTTGTGCCTGTATTGCCCACCGTAGAGCTTCAGTACGCGCAATGCGCGTCAGCTCTGTGCACATACTTTGCACATAACGCCGCATGTGTACATACTCGTACAACTTACTAGGCGCAGAATACAAGTAAAACCAGGCACATGGGCTGAGTGTGCGCCTTGCTGTGGCCCACAAAGGCGCCTGAAATTTTAAGTGCGAGCCGTCTGAACACGCAGTTACCATTGCCAATGGCTCCGGCAGCAGAGAAACATAAATGCATTTCTTTCTGCGTTGCTTGTCATATTAGGGCTGCACAGTCTGATCTGGATTCTTGCAGTCAGCATTGTGAGAGAGCCCAGGGAGAGTTGGCCTCCCCGGACTTTGCAAAGCCCGGCTCCTCCCATTCAGAGGATAGGTCAGCCACAGCCTTAACTGGAAGTGCCCTGGATCTGAGTAATCCCAGGACTGAGTCTTCCATGGGAGGGGGAAATTTAGCAGCACCTACCCCAGTACCTCCTAACTAAGCATGGACCTGGCAGTCTTGGGTGGAATTCTTTCAAGGCCTTCAATCCTTTGTACATGCACAGTCTGCTCCTGTCCGGACAGAACCTCAGTTGGTAAGCTCTCCCAATCCTATTGGTAGATCTCGAGGCATGCCTCAACTCACCAGGGGTATCCCTGGCAGGTACCCAGACGGCATGGATGAAGAAGAGGATCCATATTTCTTGGAAAATGGGGAAATCCCCCCTGGTTTAGAACCGTATTGGACCATGTTATGGTTTTTCCATAGAGATGAATTGCTGGCCCTGGTTTCCCAGACCCTGAAAATGCTGGGAGTTCCTGGGGTGAACTCTGACAGAACCAAAGAAGAATCCCATTCTGATTTCCCTACGGAAAGCCTTTTGCTACTTTCCAGTACTGGAGGCCATCCAGGAGTTGATTGACCTGAATGGGATGGCCTAGAAGCAAATTTTAAAAGTGGACAAGCGATAGAAGCTCTATATCCACTGGATCCGGCAGCAAGAGAATGTTTGCGTTTCCCTAAAGTGGATGCACTGGTCTGTGCCATCTAAGCGACCAGCTATCCCAGTGGAGGAGTGGCCTTAAAAGATGCGCACGACAGGGGGATGGAGTCCATCCTTAAACAGGCCTTTGACGCAATAGCAATGACCTTACAGATTGCTTCTTGTTGTGCACTGGTAGCTTGTTCGTGCCTGCTCATCTCTTTGAGGGTGGATGACTTGGGAGCGAATTCCAGAGCAGTTATGGAACCCGCCGCTGCCTTTTTAGCTGAAGCAGGCTCAGACCTAGTCTGTAGCTCGGCCAGAGGAGTGGCCTCAGAGGTGGCGGCCAGAAGACAGCTATGGCTGCGAAATTGGTCAGCAGATGCAACCTCCGAGGCAAATCTCACAAAGATGCTCTTTAAAGGATCACTTATCTTCGGAAGCGAATTGGAAAAGCTGGCCAGTAAATGGGCAAATCTTCAGTACCCCGGCTAATAGAAGATTAAAGAAAGCAGTTACTGCGCCCCTTGCCCATGAGGGGTCAATCCAGGAGCTTCCAATTCTTTCGCCTCTACAGAAACTCAACATTGCAGAGGTCTCTGTCATTTGGGAGGTCTCAGTCCTTTCGGAGTCTGCAGCCCAAGAGAGGGTCAGGTTCGGGATCAGGTTCGTCCCAAACCCCCCAATGAAGTTTTGCCGACCCATCTTTGGAACGAGGGCATCAACTGTCCCTCTTCTACCAACAGTGGGCCGAGATCACTTCGGACAAATGGGTACTGGAGGTCATATGAGAAGGATATGTGCTAGAATTTCGTAGCATTCCTCGGGACATATTCATGATATCTCCTTGCCACTCCTGACACAAGGAGCAGTCAGTGGAGACTACCCTGTTTAGCCCTTGTCGTTAGGAGCCTTTAATCCTAGTACCTGTGCCCCAGGAAAATACGGGGCATTATTCCATCTATTTCATCGTATCCAAGAAGGAAGGTTCCTTTTGCCCCATCCTGGACCTCAAGAGCATCAACAAACATCTGAGTGATCCATTTCTGCATGGAAACGGTAAGTTCTGTGATAATGCTGTACAATCAGAATTCTTAACCTCCCTGGACCTATCCAAGGCCTACCTACATGTTCCAATCCGGCAAGAACTTTGTTTCCTATGCATTGTTGTACTGAGTTCTGGGCACTGCTCTTTGGCCTGGCCACCACCCCCAGAACATTTTCCAAGATTATGGTGGTCGTAGCAGCAGGTTTGAGAAAAGAGGGAATCCTGATGGACCCATACTTGGACGGCTGATTGATCTGGGCAAAGTCCGCGAAAGAGAGTTTCTGGGTGACCTCCTTGCTTTATGAACTTGGGTCAAAAACCTGGTCAAAAGCAGTCTCAAATCCTCCCAGTCCTTGAAATATCTGGGAGACCGGTTCGACACCAAGCAGGGCAAGGTCTTCCTAGGGACCACGCGGATAAGGAAGTTGATGTCCCAAGTGCGTCTGTTGATGAAAATGATATGCCTGACTGTGTGGAGCCATCTTAAAGTCCTCTGTTTGTTGGCGGCAACCCTGGAAGTAATGCTGTGGGTGAGGGCACACACAAGACCACTTTAACGCTCTGGACTCTGGAACATCTGACTACCCGGGATTCCAGGTGGTTTATGTTCCAGAAGGCATCTCTGAACTACAGGCATTGTCATATTGGCAACCGTTCCTCCCGATGACTCCAGGAGCATTACAGCTTCGTACCGTTCCATCCTTCTTGCCTAAGGTAGTCTTGGAGTTTCATTTGAATCAGTCCATTTCATTGCCATCCCTAGATAAGCACAAGGATGCAGAAGAATTCCGCTTCCTCCGCCATTTCAATGTCAAATAGTCTGGAAGTTTCAGAACCAGTTCAAAAGATGTTTGTCCTTCACGGTGGAAGGAAGCAGGGCAAACCAGCTTCGCGGGCTACCATAGCTCGCTGTATTAAGGAGGTGGTCGCAGGAGCCTGTGTGGAGGCAGGAAAGCCATTACCCCTTCAAGTTAAAGTTCATTTCACTAGGGCTCAGGCAGGCTCATGGGCAGAAGCTAGACTGCTGTTTCCCATCGACTTCTGCCGAGCAGTGACATGGTCCTCCTTGCACACCTCCAGGTTCTATCGCCTGGGCGTTCAGGCCCAGGAGGACACAGCCTTTGCAAGGGCAGTGTTAACCGTACCGTGGGCAGCCTCCCGCCCCGATCAGGACTAGCTTTTGTACATCCTATTGGTCCTGAGTCCATCTGGCTACACGCTAGGAAATAGAGAAATTACTTGATAATTTCGTTTTCCTTAGTGTAGACAGACTCAGCATCCCGCCCACAGCTGCGCAAGAACGGTGCCGTGGAGTGGATATCGATTCCAAGAGATTATGTGTAAGCAGTCATCCAGTCCCTAGATCCTGGCATCTATAATCTTACTGGGGTTCAGTGTTTGGTTGAGTACAGTTATGGTTATCTGTTTTTAATCAACTTTTTTCGATAATATGTCCATAGTGGCTTTTGAAGAGAATACTGAAGGGCTGAGGTCACTGCACAGGTGTATCTAGGGTGATGACAACTTTGAAACCTGACTCTGTATCCATTTGCTGGCAGGGGAGCATAAACCCATTGGTCTTGAATCCATCTGTCTACACTAAGGAAAATGAAATTATCAGGTAAGTAATTTCTCCAATTAAATAAAATCCAATATTTAGTCACTTTCTAAGAGTCCATGCCATGTAAAAAATATTTAAGCCAATTTGAATTTGTCACTTCTGAAGGGAAGTGTATAGTAATTTTGTTATCTATAATCTTGGCAAGAATTCTTAACTTTGCATATTGATAAATGCTAATGTAATGGTAACGTCAAATGAACAAAAATTAGATACAGTACCCGTGCTAAGAATTCATTTTCTGGTATTTTAAACGCATAAACTTTTCTACAGGTCCTTCATTTAATTGTTTATAACTGGTTCCCTTTAATTCAGAAATGAAGAAAAGTATATTATTTTCTGTGTTCAGATCAGAGCAAACTAAACAAATATTTATACTTGAAGCTTTTATAAATGTAATTATTTCATATGAAATTTGTTCCTCAAATAAGCACACTGTGAAATGCTGAGCGTTCCTAAGATTTGTTAATGTTTTTCTTTTATAAATCTAAATAGAGCAAAGTAAAATAAACAATGTAACTTAAACTTTTAACTTTGAGTGCTGCAAGCAGATGAAAATAATTCACATATCTGCATCACATGTTGCAAATAAGTTTCATTATTCATTTACCTAAATAGAGAAGTGCTTCTATATAGCACTGTACAATTAATATGAGAGAAGGGGAAAAAAAACTCTTAAACTGAGCTCAGGTAAGGTAAACAACTTTTGAAGAAAAATTAGATCTCAAAATTTACTCGTATGCAAATGTGTTTGCGCTCGTGGCTGCATATATCAAAATTTTAAAAATATTTAAGTATCTTCAAATCAGCATTGGTTACACAGTTATATTTTAATACTTCCTCCAGAAAATAATTGTAGCTGAGACTGAGAGGAATAAAAAAAACACGGGGTGGATTTGAGGATTTCTCCTTTCCAGCAATTATACAAACAATCCCTGCACAAAGAAGGCGAAATAGAGACACATTGCAGGATTAAAAAGTATCTGAGCCATGCACTGCTGACTCTTATTGGTTATTGTAGCCTTCCCCTTAAAACAATACAAATCTATTATTTTTTCTTCTGCACACCTGCAGAAGTTTCTCTGTGTATCAAGAGAGAACACTGAAAGCAAAATTGCAGTGCAACCCCTATATCTGTTGTTTCTTAATGAAGGCAAATCCCACACGAAAGAATCGGATGTGAGCATTATTACTTCTAAAGTTTCTGCCATAACAGATTATTCAAATTGATGAGCTCTCTTAACTCATAAATGCCTATATTGCATTTAATTTGTTCTTTTAAATTCCTCTGCTACTTTGCTATTTAATACAAGAATAAGGCAACCTACTCATTCTCGTATTCTTCTTTACCTTAAAACACTTAAAATATTAACATGATTAATAATAGTTTAAACTGAATCATAACTTTGATACCATATAATTGATGATGTAGGTGACAAGCTGTGTGTTTTTTTTTCCTCTCAGCGGCAAAGTGAGACAACATAACATAAGAAATTGCCATGCTGGGTTAGACCAAGGGTCCATCAAGCCCAGCATCCTGTTTCCAATAGAGGCCAAACCAGGCCACAAGAAACTGGCAATTACCCAAACACCAAGAAGATCCCATGCTACTGATGCAATTATTAGCAGTGGCTATTCCATAAGTAAACTTGATTAATAGCAGTTAATCGACTTCTTCTCCTCCAAGAACTTATCCAAACCTTTTTTGAACCCAGCTACACTAACTGCACTGATCACATCTTCTGGCAACAAATTCCAGAGCTTAATTGTGCTTTGAGTGAAAAATAATTTTCTTCAATTTATTTATTTATTTAGTGCTTTTTTTATACCGGTATTCATGATACAATCATATCATGTCTATTTACAAGGAACTGGGGTAGAATAACATAACCTTAAATTTTAAACTAGAGTTGAGAAGCAAAAGTTACAATTAAACAAGGGTAATGGAACTGGGGGAAGAAGAAGACTGAGCAGAAAGTAACTCAGTGGTAGAAACAAATATTTACATTATGCTGAAAGTTCGGTAATGGTAGTTATTTAATTAGTCTTAAATGTGCTACTTGCTAACTTCATGGAATGCTCCCTAGTCCTTCTACATTCCTGAAGTGAAAGTCATTTTTCTCAGGTGCCATCTTTAGTCTATTAACTACCTCAGCAGAGAAAGCCTAGACCTGGGGGAATGGTCGCTGGCAGACACAGCCTTCTAGCTATAGCTAATAGTAAATCGATGGGGTCTCCCAGCAATGGACCTACTAGCAACTTGTCGCAATGCCCGGGTCCCCAGATTCTTCAGCTGCAGACGAGAACCACAAGCTCGGGGAATCGAAGCTCTCGTCCAGACCTGGCCGGAGGAAAGCCTCCTGTATACTTTTCCACCCTGGCCATTAAAGGGCAGGATCATCTACAAGATAGAACATCACAGGGGACTAGTCCTACTAGTTACCCTGGATTGGCCAAGAAGACCATGGTACGCAGACATGCGAAGACTATTATCTGGGAATCCTCTGCGTCTACCACCATACAGGGACCGATCTTCCACGAAGACCCGTCTCGATTCTCTCTTTCAGTATGGCCCTTGAGAGGACTAGCCTAAAGAAACGCGGCTACTCAAAAGCTGTGATTGACACACTGCTTCGGGCATGCAAATTCTCCACATCTCTGTCTTACATACGGATGTGGAGAGTATTTGAAGCTTGGTGTGAGGACCGCGGTCTCCTCCCGAGGACAGCCAAGACTCCCACGATCCTAGAATTCCTACAGGACTGTATGCAGAAGGGGTTGTCCCTCAACTCCCTCAAGGTCCAAGTCTCAGCACTGATCTGTTTCAGGTCCGAAGTGGATGGTATCAGACTATCGGCTCATCCTGATGTGTCTCGTTTCCTGAAAAGGGTCAAACAACTCCGACCACCTCTAAAGTGGCCAGTGTCTCTATGGAACCTCAACCTAGTACTAGAATTCCTAGCAGGGGAGTCCTTCAGACCAACAAGTGCCCTGTCTCTACGTCTCCTGACCTTAAGACAGTGTTCTTGATCGCGATATGCTCAGCCCGGCGCATCTCCGAACTTCAAGCATTATCCTGTCGGGAACCATTCCTCAGGTTCACTCTGGGCACCATACAGCTGTGTACGGTACCATCCTTCCTTCCGAAAGTGGTTTCCCATTTCCATATGAACCAGACCATATCCTTACCATCACCAGATGAGTACAGGGATTCGGAAGACTTCTTCACCACCTGAATGTCAGCAGAATCCTAGTCCAGTACCTGAAGAGATCAGAATCCTTGCGCAAAACTGACCACCTGTTCGTTCTTCACCGTGGGAAGAAACAAGGGGAAGCGGCATCGCGGGCCACCATAGCCCGCTGGATCAAGGAAGTTATTAATGCTGCCTATATAGAGGCAGGAAAACCATTACCTCTACAGGTCAAAGCGCATGGTACAAGGGCCCAGGCAGTCTCCTGGGCTGAAACCTGGCTGCTTTCGCCAGCCGAGATCTGTCGGATGGCAACATGGTCCTCCCTACACACCTTCTCCAGTTCTACCGCCTGGATGTTCAGGCCAGGGAGGATACAGCCTTTGCAAGGGCAGTACTAAGTGGGCCACAGGCAGCCTCCCACCCTATAGGGGAGTAGCTTTTGTACATTCCATTGGTCCTGAGTCCATCTGGCTACATGCTAGGAAATGGAAAAATTACTTACCTGATAATTTCGTTTTCCTTAGTGTAGACAGATGGACTCAGCATCCCACCCATGGCTGCTCCAGAAATAGAGAACCTTGGATATCAAATCTCGAGACCGAACAAGTACAGGTAAACCACGGCCTACCTCTAATCCAAGACACCCACAGTTGCCCAGGTGTCTGCGTTTGTTTCAGTGCACTGGCGGTCTCCAGTTCAAAAGTTTTATATATATATATATATATATATATATATAAAATCAGTTGAACCAGTTCAAGGTTAATAAAGTAATAAGCAACATATAACCACACTGGCTTTTCGAAGACAATACTGAAGAGCAAAGCACGCTGCACGGGTATATGTAGACTGATGTCAGCTTTGAAATCTGACTCAGCCTACATACAGCTACATACAGCTTTGAAATCTGACTCAGTCTCCCATCTGCTATCAGGAGAGCACAATACCCATTGGTCCTAAGGAAAATGAAATTATCAGGTAAGTAATGTCTCCATTCTCTCTGAGTCAGTAGAGCTTTGCTATACTGAACATATGTAGGAGTTCCCATACGAACACCTCATCATGAGCTGTTCCTCTCTCTCCCCCCCTCCCCCAGTCATTTTTTGTTGACTAAAACTCCCTGATTGACCAAATTGGGTTCATGTTCAGCTGCTCCAAAAAAACGCAAGGTTTCGGCAGACAGAGCATTCAAAGCACTCCAAACGGGCTCAGGACTTCTCTGGCACAGAGACTGATGCACTTGATGGTCCTACTGCAGTGGGCGTTTCGTTGATGCAGTCTAGATTGGTGTGATTAGGCCATCAATGCTCATCTTGGCGCAGGTGGTGCTATTGGTACACTTTGGTGCCCTTGTCCTGGAGGAGCCTGGTGTCATAACACTTAAGTGCCATTGATGTTGCCCAAGTATATGCCTGCAAGAACCATCAATGCTGTTTGGTGTGATTGATGTAAAACCTGAAAAAGGGGCCTTGGCTAGCTGTGGGAGATAACTTAGTGCAAGCCCTTCCTTGATGTAAGCGAAAAAAAAAAATTGCGATGCCTCCCTCTCATCTCTTTTGTCTTGACCTGAAGTAGAAGGGATTGACTTCAGTGACACCAGGGAGGAGTGTACATCTGAGTGGATCAGGACAGGGTCAGGAAGAACTATCAGGAGCCCTTATGCAGAGCTTGGGAGAACTTCCCAAAGCAAAGACCTTGTGATGTTCTTGGAGAAGGATATATCTGCTCTAGTACCTCCACAGGAAGCACAGCTGACGAGTCACATGTTAGAAATTTTTAGGGTTTGTTCACATCACTGACCATTTGCAGTTGGGGGACACTGCAGCCATTGTTGCCTCAACTACTTTTCTCAAGGGGGGGGGGGTCCCAGCTACATCCAACATTAGGCAGTTACTAGCCCTCAGGAATCTGCTCCATCAGTGGCCTCTAAGGAGGCTTACCATATGTCAGAAGAGGAAGAACATAGGGGATCTGGATCCTGGGTATTTCCACACTTTTACCACTGAGACTCACTTTTCACCTCTCCTCTGAGGTCCTTGACATCTTCTTTGGTGTGATGGGTAAGTGTCCTGGTGGTGTTGGAGTTGGTGGAGGTCTCAACGGGTGTATCTGCCAACTCTCCACCAGAGCATGCTTCACCACCAGAAATTCTTACTCTAGGTTTTTGAAGGACAACTTAGTTAAAAGGTCGGAAACAGAGGGTGGGACTAAATGGTCAGTTTTCCAAATGGAGAAAGATCGTTGGTGAAATACCAAAGGGATCAGTATTGGGACATGTATGGTTTCAACATATTCATAAATGATCTGGAAAAGGGACCAACAAACGAGGTGATCAATTTGCAGACGATACAAAATGATTCAATGTTAAAACAGCAGTGGATTGTGAGGAACTGCAGGAGGACCTTGTGAGACTAGGCAACTGGATGGCAGATGAAATTAATTTGAAAAAGTACAAAGTGATAAACCTAGGGAAAAATAATCCCACCATGCTGAGTTATGTGTTGGGAGTCACTACTCAGGAAAAGGAACTTGGAGTTCTTGTGGACAGTACATTGAAATCCTCTGCTCACTGTGCGGCAGTATGCAAAAAAGCAAATAGAATGTTAGAAATGATCCAAAAAACAATGGATAATAAAATAGAAAATATATTACCTCTATATCAAGCCATAGTGCAATCGCATCTTGGTGTTGTATGCAATTCTGGTCTCTGCATCTCAAAGATATAGCAGAATTAGAAAAAGTACAGAAAAGGGCAAACAGAATGATAAAGGAGATGAAAAAAAATCCCCATATGAGGAAAGGCTAAAGTGGCTAGAACTATTCTGCTTGGATGAGAGATGGCTGAGGGAAGGTTTGAGATCTGTAGAATGAGTTAAGTGCAAATGGGTTGTTTACTCTTTCAGAAAGTGCAGACTAGGGGACATGCAATGAAGTTACTAGGCAGTACATTGAAAACTGGAGAAAATAATTTTTTACTTAATGCATAACTAAGCTCTGGAATTCGTTGCTAGATGATGTGGTAAAACTTAGTGTAGCCGAGTTTAAAAAAAAAAAAAAAGGTTTGGAGACAATAGAGAAATATCAACAGCATAATGGGGACCAAACGTCAAATCATTGTATTGGGAGTGTTTAAAGGCTGTCCTCAGGGGGAAATTTATCTCAAAGCCTCTTACAAGAAGGAGAAACAAGCTCGTAAAGCCCTATTGACTACAGAAATCGCCCAGTTAGAAGCTCTGCATAAAAGTTCCCAGTCTCAATATGTTTATCTAAAACTACAGAGGGCCAGACAAGCACTTAGTGCACTACAACTCGATGCAATCTCATTACAGTTAACTATGGTGAAACAATAGCATTTTGAATGGGGCAACAAGGCCAGTAGACTGTTGACCCTTAAGCTGAAAAAGCAGCTCAAATAACTAGGATACGATCTGCAGATGTCTCACTGCTGTCCTTTCCTGAGGAAATTCGGCTTCTATTTCAACAATTTTATGGGAATTTGTATACGGTTGAATCAAGTATAAAGAAGGAAGGGATTGAGTCTTATTTAGATCAGGTGGCACTCCCCCAATTAACAGATGAAGAAAGGCAGTTCTTTGAAAAAGAAATATCACAAGTGGAAATCAGGCAGATGATAAAAGAGCTCAAAATCAATAAAGCCCCGGGGCTAGATGGATTTATGGGCCACCTTTACAAGAAGTTTGTAAATCATTTGACCCCCCATCTAACGGAGATGTTTAATGCTCTCCGCCATGGAACCCCTCTATTCCCGGGATCTAATGTCGCCGGGATCACCATATTGGCCAAACCGGGCCGTGACCCCTTGGAGTGTGGCTCTTACAGACCCATATCATTGATCAATAGTGATCAATGATATGGTTCACCAAAATATTAGCCAATCGTTTGAATAGAGTAATGGCAAAGTTGATACACCCTGATCAGGCAGGCTTCATTCTGGGTAGAGGGAAGAGAATTTTCATCAAAACAGATAACCAAGTAGCTGATTTATATCAACAAGTAAGGAAGCACAGGGTAATGGATTCTCTGCTAGGAGGTGATAAGGATTTGAGGAATGGGTATGCAACCTTAAAGCTGTCCTGCAAGTGATCTATCTTCCAGGGATTTCGAACACATTGGCACATCACCTCAGCAGGGTGCTTGCCTCACAAATGGGTCATGCATTAGTCAATAGCCATCAGGCTGTTCAACCTTTTTGGGGGCATCCCTCCATCAAACTCTTCATTACAGAGGAAAACAAAGATGGATAGTCTTTGTTCCATTCTTCCAAGCAAACTCAGATCTGCTCAGGACGCTTTTATGCTTACCTACACTGCAGATTTCACATACGCTTTACTACCAATTCTGCTGACAGCCAGAACACTACAAAAAGGACTAGGTCTACCTGATAAGTATTGCACCAGTGTGGCCAGACAAAGCGTGTTTCTTGTACCTAGAATAAATAACCCTCAGCCCCCTGATACCTCTAGGGCCTGACCAGTCATTGTTGACTCATGAAAAGGGTCATCTGTATCATCCAAACCTCTTCTCCCTCAGCTTGACAGCCTAGAGGTTGAACATTCACTCATTGCATCACTTTCCTTACCCAAGGAAGCTGAAAACACATTGGGGTCCATATTCAGCTCCTGTCAGATAGCAAGGTTAGCTAGATAAATGTATCTAGTTAACGTTGAAGGTATATTCAATAGTGGAGCTGCACTATTTAATGTAGCCAACCAAAACTTAGATAACTTTATCTAGCTAACTTTAGGACAGCTCATCCGCACGACCAGACAGCCAGATAACTTATCTGGCTAACTGAATTATCAGAGTTATGCTAGTTGAATAAATTATCTGGTTAACTCATTCAGCTAACGTGACATAAAATATCTGGCTAAATGCCCATATAATCATTTATAATAAATCAAAAAGGGGAACAAAATGTCCAATCACTGTAATTATCTTACAAACAAGAATAACTTTTATTTGAGTGATATAATCAAAATTTGCTTCTTAAATACCACTATCAGGGATCATATTTTTTTACATTTTTTTAAAATAATTTTTCACCATATTAAAAAAAGGAAAACATTTTTTTGGGGGTTGGTTGAAAGTTTCTTATATTATTTCTGTGGGTGTCCCAACACCTCTATCTGGATTTTAATCATTAATTTCCAACCACCTCCACTAAAGTGATTTTATCCTATGTCTTTAACCAAGTGAAAAAGTCCCCAAAATAATTTTGTGTTGTAAAATCTTTAAATATAAGATTTTAAGATCTTTTGTGTTGTAAGATCTTTTGTGTTGTAAAATCTTATATTTTTTTATTACAGTGATTGGACATTTTGTTCCCCTTTTTTGATTTATTATAAATATTATATATTATAAATATAGATCACTGTTTTGTGGTAGAGCATATAATCATTAGCCAGATAATTCTGAGTTGGGCTTGGGCACTTCCAATATGTGCACTGCTGTAGCAGGATATGGAAGGAGAAATTTTTAGTCTTGCCTGATAATTTCCTTTCCTTGAATCCTCCTACACCAGCCCAGCACTTTCCTGGGAAGTTAATCTCTGTAAACCAAGATAGGTCTGCGCAGTTAAGAGGCAAATGGAGGTTTACTTTTCACTTTCCCTTTTTCTTTTCATGAATCCAAGAAACAATTGGAAGGATCATTTCTTTGGAGGGTTTGTGTTTCAAATTATGAACCTGTTTAGGCATTTGAATCAATTAGTTTTTTTCTTCCATGGCTTTAACTTAAAAATACTGGCTTTTTGCTGGAGCTGCACCATAGTAACTATAAGTGATGTCACAGAAGAAAGTGACCCGTCTGCCCCTGTATGCTGCTAGGGGGAGAAAGCACACACATCAAGACTGGTATAGTAGGATTGAAGGCAGGGAAATTATTAGGTAAGACTAAACTTCGCCATACTTTCCACTTGTTGTCTGTCTGGTGTTAAATGTACACAGTTGTCACTGTTGCAAGTGTAGTCTGAATGTACAGTTCCAAAACTAAAGCAAGACACCTCTGTGTAACTAGTAGAGATCCCAAGGAAATCGTGTTGAATGTCTGCCATGAACCTTGACCTAACTTGATCAATAATAAGTAACATGATTCATAACGTCTGCTTAATCCAGTAAAAGCATAGTATGGTGAATCTGGCAAGGATTTGGTTTCTTTTTCTCCTCTCAGCCAATGCAATCACAGGCACATACCCCCAGCAGCCAGCAGCCACCACAGATGCCTCCCTATCCACCGCGTTCCCCACCTGTGCAGCCACATACGCCGGCGACTATTGCCCACGGAACCACCCCATCCCTGCAGAATAACCAGCCCGTTGAGTTCAATCACGCCATCAACTATGTCAACAAAATCAAGAATCGCTTCCAGGGGCAGCCGGATATTTATAAGGCGTTTCTGGAGATTCTGCATACGTACCAGGTGAGGGGGTGTGTCATGGTCACGGATGCCTAGAGTAAGGAAGACAGATCTGGGAAGAACTGCCAGTTCCTTTGTCAGTTTACTATTAAATATCACCAGGTGTGTTTAAACTAAAAAAAAAAAAAAAAAAAGTGTAATTGTGAAAGTAAGTTCAATTACAATTCATGATGCATTTTAGGAAATGGCATGTTAGATTCTCTTTAAAACAGTTGCAAATGCTGTTCAGGTAACAAAGATGAGGTCATGAAGCATAGGTACTGTTGCTAAGTGTAAGTAGTATGCTTTTTAGTGTGAAAGCAGTTAAGATAAAAGAAGTCCATACCCTTAATTCCTTCGCCAAGAGTTTTTTTGCTTTTTTTTTTTTTTCCATGCTGCAGAGCTCTGTGGGAGAATCTGCTTCAAAACTAATCTGGCATTCAAAAAATTGATTTTATATGCTTATATTGTGGGTGTGGAGGTTTACAATTTTTCTGAACCACTAATAAGCAAGTGTCACCTGGAAAGCAACTGTTTTGTGAGCAGCTTTCTGGTTGGTAGAGCAACTGCTTTTCAGCAGTGTTTTTTGTGCTTTTCAAAATCTGGTTTTCTTTATATATGTCCAAATAAGACCTTTTCTGCTCTAAAGTTTATTCCCTGTTTCTAAGGAGCCAGTTTCATATGGTCCAACATTATTTTTGGCTAACAGTGAATATCATCTTTCAGCAGTTAATGAAAATTACTCTCCCCCATTTGTCTAATTTTTTGAGTCAAATTGAATTGTGCTTGTGGGAACTTGCGCTCTGATTGCTAGCCTCATTTCTGGCTGTTGAGATTGATTTATATTTGTCTTCGTCTGTCATTTATATTAAGAATGTTTGTGTTGTCATCTGCTTAGACCAAACTGATTTTGAATTGGGCGGAATAGAAAACTTTTAAATAAAGTAACTTGACAATCTCTGGGAGGAAAGATATGCCATTCTGAATGGGTTTCTATTCCTCTTCCTGTTTATAATTCTCCTTTCCTTATTGTCCCCCAGATCAGTCCAGGTGCATGGATTTTTCTCTCCTACCAGCAGATGGAGACAGAAAAGAAAAGCTTTTACTTTACCAGTAGTACATTAGGACAGTATGCCACCTGCAGTTGCTCAGTATTCTCAGTCTCGAGATGCAAAACGTGCATTTGGGCTGATGAAGATAGAAATTGCTCATGGGGATGTTATGCTCTGTCTTGTGGTTGCCCCTTTGGTATAGAAGGAGCGAGCAGTAGTTGGTGGTTTTTGGAGGAGTTTTACTCTGGTTACATGGGGAAGCTCCCTCAGGTCTGTCTTTTGCCCCTCCCTTGTCGTTCTGGCCTGGTGATGACATCCAGAGAAGGCCCTGCAGCAGGAAAATATGCTTGTGCCTTTTGTTTCAAAGTGGGAACTGTTTCTTTAAGGCTTTAAAAAAAAAAACCAAGGTTGGCGATTTCCCAGATAGGGGGAGCTTGTGTGATGGAGAGAGGCTGTGTCTCTGCAGCTAGTCAGGGTCGTGGAGCAGCTTTCATTTTGGGTGGCAGTGATGATTGAGGACTGATGTTAGCTGTGCTGATACAGACTGCGTGGTGCAGGGCAGTGATACTCCCGTTGAGTGAGGGATGTGCTGCTGAACTTGTGGAGACAAGTGCACAAAGCACAAGCTGTGGGCCATGTATGGGCGAGCAGAGAGGGCAGCTTGGTAGCTGGAATTGCCACAGCAGAGGGGAGTAAGCCAACGAGGAACAATCAGAGACCCCCGGGCCCTGTAGGAAGGCACTGCAAGTCTTCCCTGCAGTGGGGGAACCGCAGCCATCTTGTTCACTGGTCCCGTAGTGAAGGGGATTTCGGGGGAGAGAGCTGCATTTCCAGTGCTGTCTCCTTCTCTGGAGGCTTTTGACAGTAAGCTGGAGGGCTCTGAGGAGGCAGTAGACTCTCTAGATGAGGGATCTGGTTCTGAGAAGGTTGTGTGTTTTTTGTTTTTTTTTGTGTTTCTGATGCACAAGGCATACCTGGCCAGAAAAGGAAGGGGGGTGGTATTAGTAAGTGGCCTCCCAAAGTGAAAAAAATGACCCTGGGTAGGTGGTCTGGATCTGTCTCTCCCCTCCAAGCGAAAGCAGCTTCCAGAGCCAGGCTTGGGAAGGGGGGTCACAAATTCTAATGGGGATAGAGAGGGCAGGATTCCTCACCAGAACTTCTTAGGTGTGAGGAGGATGGTAGGTATCCCTCAGAAGAGAGGGAGATCCCAGTGACCGAAGGGAATGACCCAAAGGTGGTTCAGCTATTCTGCAAGGAAGAATGTCACTCTATGATCTCCCAGGTCTTATAGGAACTGGAAATTAAGCAGGTGGTAGAAGAATCTGAACATGAGGGTGAAGATCCCATCATGGAGGGACTTAGAAATCCTGCTAAGTCATTCCCATTCCACCTTACCATGAAGCTTATCTTTAGGGAATGGGAGGTGGGCTTAAAGGTTGAAAGGGCGATGGCGAAGTGCGGCAGTGACAAAAAAAAACACCATTCTAGTGGCGGGTTGCATGGCACTGAGGGATGCGTAAGATTGCAAAATGGAGTTGCATCTGGAGGAGATGTTTGAAGTCTCAGCCTTGGGGATCCGGGCAGCGGTATGCAGTAGCCCCATGGTGAGGATCAGCTTGCGATGGATTAAACAGGTTCCAGTGAGGGGGCAGGGAGCTGCCCTTTCTTCCAAAGGGGCAGAGTGGTTGGAGGTTGCTTGGTGTTTATAGCAGATTCTTTTATATGATTTGCTGTGTACCTCAGCCCGAAATATGACGACTCTCTTGGCCAAACAGCTTCTCAAGCTGCATAATTGGTCGGCTCATGTCTGCTCCAAGTCTCAGCTCGGCAACCTTTCCTTCAAGGGTAGGCTGTTAGGATAAGGCTTGGACAGCTGGTGAAGCATCTTGGGGAGTCCAAGGGACATAAGTTGCCTGAAGATAAACCCAAAGGGAACAAGAAAGATCTTCCTAGTAGACTAGTTACCAGGAAGAGTGGCACTATCGGCCAGGGAATGGAGCCTGCTTGCAGTGTCTATTTTTGGGCAAGTTGCAGTCCTTTTGGGGGTCCAGAAAGCCCACTTGTTAAAGTTCTAGATCTGATTCTGGAGGTTTTTAAAGTAGCACAATGTAATACGCTTGGCCCGTTCTTAAAGCGAGAGCATTGGGGGTTGTTTGGCCCTGTTTTTCAGAGTGGGCCAAGGTAATGATGAACCAGTGGGTCCTTTCCATTTTAAAAGATGATTATGCTTTAGAATTTGCTCACGTTCTGTACGAGGCCTTCATGGTCTCTCCGTGTGCCTCCCAAGATCAAACAGGCTGCAGTTCAAGTCATAAAAGAGAAGATTCTAAAGTTAGAAGTGGTAGTTCCTGTGGGTGAGCGGGTGCAAGGAAGATATTCCATCTATTTTGTGGTCCTCAAAGTGGCGAGCACTTTTTGGCCCATCCAAAATCTCAAGAAAGTGAATACCTTGTTTTTGAATGTATACTCAGTAGTCAGCAAGGGAGAATTCTTGGCGTCTCTAGATCTCAGAGACTTATCTGCAATATTTCTTCTAGGAATTATGAGACTACAGGGGAGATGATACAACCTGTGTCCTTAAAGTGTACCTCCTTCACTGCAATGGTATCGATGGAGGTGGAAGCAATTATTTCTGGTCTCAGGAAAACTTGTTGCCCTTTAGATCATGTCCTTTCTGGATAATATCTGCTCTCGAGAGCTTTTTAGAGATATTGGTAAAGCTGGATAACAGTTATCTAGAAGACAGATGCTTCCAAATGATCTCAAAAAGGCTGCCATCAGTCCAATACCAAAAGGGTCAGGCAGCGATTTGGCTAAGGCAGACCCCTCAAATTACTGTCCTGTTTCAGTATTGCCCCCGCTGGGGAAGATAATTGAGAAGATAGATAGGTCACAAGCTGTTTCATTACTATCTTGATGAGAATAATGTTCTTCATACACATCAGAGAGGCCTCCGTTGAAATTATAGTACCAAAACTGTGTTAATTTCTATTTCTGATTTTTATTTTATAAAAGCTTGACAGAAATGGTCAGGTTATTGCAGTATTTCTAGATGTTTCAGCTGTATTTGACTCTGTCTCGCATAATGTCCTTTATTTATTTATTTATTTATTTATTTATTTATTTAAATGCTTTTAAAATATACCGACATTCATAGGACATATCATGCCGGTTCACAATCAACATTGTAAAGGAGGAAGAGGAAATTACAAATAACAGGGAGGGGGGAGGTGGAGCAGTGAAGGAAAAATGAGAGGATGGGGGTCAGGTGACAGTAAGCGCAGAAGTTGCGGGAAGGAGAAAGGTAGTGAAGTGCTAGGGGAGAGAGAAATTGATAGGAACTGTGTTAAAAAAACTGAGAATAAAAAATTAACAAATTTACAAAATCAGCAATTCCCTAGGATGCATCAACGGATTAGAAGGGGTAAGGGAATTGGAAGTGGCAGTGGAGGGGGTTTAGGTCTGATTGGAGTCAGGGTATGCTTGTAAGAAAAGCCATGTTTTGATGCCTTTTTTGAAGTTGGGTAAGGAAGGTTCAAGGCGGAGATACGTGGGAAGAGAGTTCCAGAGGGAGGGGCCGGCTATGGTAAAGGCTCTCTCTCTGGTAGTTGAGTGGTGTGCTATTTTGAGGGGTGGGATGTGTAAGGTGCCAGCCGTGGAGGCTCTGGATGGACGATTGGATGTACGGAAACGTGGTGTTTCCTTGAGCCATTCGTGGTCATTTTTGTGAAGCATGTTATGGAGTATTGTAAGGGTTTTGTATTTTATACGGAAAGTGATGGGGAGCCAATGCAGTTCTTTTAAAATGGGTGTGATGTGTTCTCTCTTACGAGTGTCTGTGATGATTCGTGCCATGGAGTTCTGCAAGATTTGTAGTGGTTTAATTGTGGCGTAGGGCAGGCCTAGGAGAAGTGAATTGCAGTAGTCTAATTTTGATAGGATTGTGGACTGCAATACAAGGCGAAAGTCTTGAAGGTGGAGGAGGGGTTTGAGCTTTTTGAGGATGTGGAGTTTATAGAAGCCGGTTTTTAGAAGGGATTTGATGTGTGGATGAAAATTAAGGTGTTTGTCTAATACAACACCTAGGTCTCTTACAGATGGCAGGATGGGGAGGGTTGTGGGGGGTAGTTTTAGTAGAGGCCTGTGAGGTAACCTCGAGTTTGTTGGAAATGAGGATGATTTCAGTTTTTGCTGTGTTAAGAGCGAGTTGGAGGCTGTCTAAGAGAGAGTTAATGGAGGCAAGACAGGATTCCCAGAAGTTTAGAGTTTCTTGTAGGGTTTTTTGCATGGGGATGAGGATCTGTACATCATCCGCATACATGAAGAAATTGAGACCGAGGTTAGAAAGTAGATAGCAGAGGGGAAGAAGATATATGTTAAAGAGGGTGGAGGATAAGGAGGATCCTTGGGGGACACCCTGGAGGAGGGGTATGCGTGGGGACTCAGAGTTGTCAATGTTGACCAGGTATTCTCTATGGGTGAGATATGAGGTAAACCATGATAGTACAGTGCCAGAGATGCCGATTTCTGATAGCCGGGATAGGAGTATTTGGTGGTTGACAGTGTCGAAAGCAGCAGAGATATCTAGTATAGCGAGTAAGAATGAGGTTCCTTGGTCCATGCCTATATGTATGGTGTTGGTGACTGCCAGAAGGAGGTTTTCCGTATTGCGACCTTTACGGAAGCCGAATTGTGCGGGGTGCAGAATGTTGTGGTTTTCGAGGTAGTCAGAGAGCTGGGTATTGACAACCTTTTCAAGTATTTTAGATACAAAAGGGAGGTTGGATATAGGCTGGTAGTTAGAGGGGTCTTTGGGGTCTAAGGTGGGCTTTTTTAGGAGGGGCTTGACTATTGCAAGTTTGAGTGGGTCTGGGACCTTGCCATATGTAAGAGAGCAGTTGATCAAGTCAGATAGAAGTCTGGATATGGATGTGGGAGAAGATAGGAGGGTCTTAGAGGGGATGGTGTCAGCAGAATGGGAAGCAGGTTTCATTCTTTTTAGAATGGTTTCAATTTCAAGGGTAGATGTTTGTTCGAACGTTTGCAGATTGGTTCTGGATGTTTTGGTAGGTAGGTGGAAAGTGGTGGGGGGCCTTTAATTGGGATGACAGAGATTGAGCAGCTGGTTTGCTTCCTTCTTGAATGAGCAATTTTCTTTCAAGTTGGGAAGAACCGTGACTCCTGATTAGATACCACTGTTTTGGGGTGTGCCACATGGTTCATATTTGTCTGCTACACTCTAATATTTACTTGCTGTTACAGAGCATGAACATACTTTACTAATGAGGATGTTGGGGAGATACCAGTTCCGGAGATGGTTTTCAAGAATGATGAGTCAGATGAACTGAAGCAAATCACTGTGAACCTGGAAGATGTAGTAGGCCAGATTGACAAACTAAAAAGTAGCAAATCACCTGGACCGGATGGTATGCATCCAAGGGTTCTGAAGGAACTAAAAAATAAAATTTGTAACCTAATAGATGTGAAATTTCATCATTGAAATCATCCATTGTACCTGAAGACTGGAGGGGTGGTCAGTGTAACCCCAATATTTAAAAAGGGCTCCAGGGGTAATCCGGGAAGCTATAGACCAGTGAGCCTGACTTCAGTGCCGGGAAAAATAGTGGAAACTTTTCTAAAGATCAAAATTACAGAACATATAGAAAGACATGGATTAATGGAACACAGTCAACATGGATTTACCCAAGGGAAGTCTTGCCTCACAAATCTGCTTTTCTTTTTGGAAGGGGTTAATAAACATGTGGATAAAGGTGAACCGGTAGATGTAGTTTGTTTGGATTTTCAGAAGGTGTTTGACAAAATCCCTCGAGAGGCTTCTAAGAAAACAACTAAAACGTCATGGGATAGGAGGTGATGTCCTTTCATGGATTACAAACTGGTTAAAAGACAGGAAACGGAGTAGGATTAAATGGTTAATTTTCTCAGTGGAAAAGAGTAAATAGTGGAGTGCCTCAAGTATCTGTACTTGGACCAGTGCTTTTCAATATATTTATAAATGATCTGGAAAGGAATACGACGAGTGAGGTTATCAAATTTGCACATGATACAAAATTATTCAGAGTAGTTAAATCAAAAGTGGATTGTAATACATTGCAGGAGGACCTTGCGAGACTGGAAGATTGGGCATCCACATGGTAGATGAAATTTAATGTGGACAAGTGCAAGGTGTTGCATATAGGGAAAAAGAACCCTTGCAGTATTTACACGATGTTAGGTTCCATATTAGGAGTTACCTCCTAGGAAAAAGACCTAGGCATCATAGTGGATAATACATTGAAATAATTGGCTCAGTGTGCTGCAGCAGTCAAAAAAGTAAACAATGTTAGGAATTATTAGGAAGGGAACGGTGAATAAAACAGAAAATGTCATAATACCTCTGTATCGCTCCATGGTGAGACCGCACCTTGAGTACTATGTAAAGTTCTGGTCACCGCATCTCAAAAAAGATATAGTTTCACTGAAGAAGGTACAGAGAAGGATGACCAAAATGATAATTGGGAATGGAACAGCTCCCCTGTGAGGAAAGGCTGAAGAGGTTAGGGCTGTTCAGCTTGGAGAAGAGACGGCTGAGGGGGAATATGGTAGAGGTCTTTCACATCTACCCATTCTAGACCTCTCATGATTTTAATCGGTTATTTACACTTTCGGATAATAGGACTAGGGATCACTCCATGAAGTTAGCAAGTAGCACATTGAAAACTAATCAAAGAAAATTCTTTTTCACTCAATGCTTGATTAAGCTCTGGAATTTGTTGCTGTTAGTGTAGCTGGGTTTAATAAAGGTTTGGATAAGTTCTTGGAGGGAGAAGTCCATTAACTGCTATTAATCAAGTTGACTTAGGGAATAGCCACTGCTATTACTGGCATCGGTAGCATGGATCTTCTTAGTATTTGGGTACTTGCCAGGCTCTTGTAGCCTGGTTTGGCCACTGTTGGAAACAAGATGGTGGGCTTGATGGAACCTTAGTCTGACCCAGTATGGGAATTTATGTTCTTATCTACATGCCCATGATTTGTAGCTATTTTTTTGAGATTACAGGAAATATGGATGAGACTGTGCGTGATATAATTTATTAATGCAATTACTTATGGTTGCGTCAGAATAATTTGTTAGTAAATATAAAAAAGACAGAAATGATCTAATTTACATGCAATATAAACCCATTGCAAATATCTTTACAGGTAGGGAAGGAGAGTGTGAAGGCTTCAGAATTTATTCGGGACGTAGGAGTTGTTAGATGCTGGATTTACCTTACATTGACAGCTGTCAAATGTTGTAAGGAAAGGTTTTTTCAAATTAAGAAGACTTAGATGGTTAAAATATATATTAAATAAGAGCAATTTTAGAACAGTAATGCAGGCTTTTGTGTTATCATGCTTAGATTTCTGTAATGGGCTTTATATGGATTTTCCAACATATTATTTACAAGCATTACAACTGCCGATGAATACGGTAGCTCGAGTTGTTGCGGGTTTTGCCTTATCAGCTCACATTATTCCGATTATTGAAGGACTTGCACTGCTTCCAATTCAGTATAGATTCCAATTTAAGATCTTGACATTAATGCATAGGATATTATATGGGAAGTGTCCTCCTTACTTACTGGGATTAGTACAAGTGCAATGTTCGACTTGTAATCTTCGGTCATGAGAGTAGCAGTTACTAAAGATTCCAAGTGCCAAAGAAACACACCTAAAGATTACATCTAAGCACACTTTTTTTCACAATTTACCCCCATTTTATGAAATAAGCTTCTGCAGGAAATTCGTTTAATGTCAGATTACAAGTATTTTATGAAATGTCTGAAAATCTTTTATGTAGTCAGTATGCAATTATATATTTAACTTTATTGTTAATTTTTTATGATAGTTTTTATGACATTGGTGGTGTTCACTGCTGCGAATGATAGTGGTAATGCTGTGGTATAGAAATGTTTGTAAATAAATAAAATATCCCCATTTGGGAAGGGCACCAAAGTTTCCTCCTGTGTGCAGTGCTTGGGAACCATTATCAGTTTTGAGGAGGAGTTCTTTTTGATTTCACTATGGTGCCTCGCGTGTTTACCAAGGTGATGGTGTTCGTGGTGGCAGCCCTCTAGAGGGAGGGCATCCTGATATACCCCTATCTGGACGATTGGCTTATTGGGATGAAATCTTGGGAGGTTTGCCAACAGTTGGTACAGTGGGTGTGTTAGAACCCCTAGAGTTGGTTGTCACCTGGTTCCCTCACAGACACTGGAATACCTAAACACACAGTTTGAAACCAAGGTAGGCAAGGTCTTTCTCACTTAAGAGTATGGTCAAGTTACAGGACCAGATTTTACAGTTGCGCTATGCCTCTGGAGTCCCAGGGCCTGGGACCACTTGCAGGTTATTGGCTGTATGGCATCTATGATGGATTTGGTGCCCTGAATGTTTGTGCATGTGCATCTGCTTCAGAGGACGTTGGTGATGCACTGGAAACCCCCAGTTGGAGGATTTCAGGTTCCATTTACCCCTTCTTGCAGAGGTCAAATCAAATCTATCCTGGTGTTTTCGCAGGACAATTTGGGAAGGGGTATGGGGCTGGAGATTCCAGATTGGGCGGTGGTAACGACGGATGGCAATCTGAAAGGATGGTGGCCATCTGTTGGGGTGTCAAATAGCCAAGGGGCTATAGTTTTGATAGAAGCATCCTGTTCCATCAACCGGCTGGAAACTAGAGTGATCCTAAAGGCATTATTCCTGTTTCTATTGCTTGTCCTTGACCAGGCAGCAAAGCAAGGGTCCTCTCTGACAATGTCATGGCGATAGCTTACATAAATCTGCAAGGGGGCACCAGGAGCCAGACCATGTCTTTGGAGATTCAAGAGTTGTTTTGTTGGGCGGAAAAGCATCTCCTTGTTCTGTTGGCATTTCATGTGGCAAGGGATAGAAGGTAATGTTTGTTTATTTGCAGATGATACTAAGATCTGTGACAGAGTGGACATGCCGGAAGGAATAGAGAGAATGAGATGTGATTTAAAGAAGCTTGAACAGTGGTCGAAGATATGGCAGCTGGGATTCAATGCCAAGAAGTGCAGTGTCATGCATCTGGGGTGCGGTAATCCAAAAGAGCTGTATGGGATGGGGAGTGAAAGGCTGTTGTGCATGGAGCAAGAGAGGGACCTTGGGGTGATAGTGTCTAGCGGTTTGAAGATGGCAAAGCAATGTGACAAGGTGATAGCTAAAGCCAGAAGAATGCTGGGCTGCATAGATAGGCCGATACAATACAGTGCACTCAGCTGAGCACACTGTTTAACCCACGGTTGGACGTGCGTCCACAAACCCTTATACCATAAGGGATTTAGCATGTCCAAAACACGCTTTAAACCCCCCCCCCCCCCCCCCCCCCGAAACTAATAGCATTCATCACATGCAAATACTATTCTGTACATCCTGTGACTTAATATCATGGTGATATTAAACTAGAGGAACCAAAAGGTTTAAAAAAAAAAAAAAAAGTGCCGCGGTCAGGTTAGGAAAAGGGACACTCAATTAATGAGTGTCCATGTTCCTAACCCATGGTTGTGCACAGGTTAGGAAAACAGACACTCGTAAAATTGAGCGTCTGTTTTTCTAACCCGCTGATAGCCACCTCTCCTGATTGTCTGCTGCCAAGAAGGTGCTAGGGGTGCACAATTGTCCCTAGCACATCCTCTTTAGTGTGACCCCCTCATTTAAACATTATATCGCGCCCCCAGGAGAGGTGGCTTGGCACGTGTTAGGAAAGCGGGCGGTTAACACTGAGCGCCCGTATTCCGCGTGTCTTTATTGTATCTACCTGAGAGAGAGAAATAACCATTAAGAAAAAGGGGATAATCGCCTTGTATGGGTCCTTGATGAGGCCTTCCTTGAATTACTGTGTTCAGTTCTGGAGACCATATCTCAAAAGGGAGAGAGACAGGAAGGAGGCGGTCCAGAAAGTGGCAACCATAATGGTGAAGGGTCTCCATCAAATGAAGGTTGAAGGTCCTAAATATGTATGCTCTGGAGGTGAGGAAGTGCAGGGGGAGATAAGATACATATCTTCAAATAACCGAAAGGTTTTAATGATGCACAATCAACAAACCTTTTCTATTGGAAAGAAATCAGTAAAACTAGGGTTCACGAAATGAAACTCCAAGGAGGACGACTCAGAACCAACGTCAGGAAATATTTCTTTATGGAGAGGGTGGTGGATGCCTGGAATGCCCTTACAGAGAAGGTAGTGAAGGCAAAAACAGTGTGAGAATTCAAAGGGGCATGAGAGAAACATTGTTGATCCCTAAAGGCTAGAGGATGGAAATGAAGAAGAGTGCATGGGGGGGGGGGGGGGGGGAACTTGCTGGTGTGGCAGTTACTACCCTTAACTAATAAGCCTTCATATAATTGATGCAACTTCATCATTGCTGTCTGTTTCAACGACAGGAGGAAAAGGGAAATTGGATTCAGACAGCAACCAACAAAGGCCCTGACTTTTATGGTCTGGGAAACTAAGTATGGGGGTAACCTGTACAGCGTGGCAGATACTGCCATAGGCTTGCTGGGCAGACTGGATGGACTTTTTGGTCCTTTTCAGCTGTCATTTCTATGATTCTAAGGGTGGAGAATGTGTAGATGGATTTTCTCAGCAGGTATAAATTGGACCCTGGAGAGTGGGAGTTGTTGAGCGAGGTTGTGTGTCTCATCCATGCGAAGTGAGGAGTGCCTCCGATAGACTTGATGGCATCAAGGGCAAATGCCAAGGCTCAACGCTTCGTCCCTTCTGAACGTGATAGGCAAAGTCCTCAAGCATATAATCTCATCGCGGAAATGTAATCTTGGTGGCATTGGTGGCCATGGTTTGTGGATCTGATAAACCAGGTGGTAGACGGACCTAGTGGTTTGGACACATTCTCAGGTTATTGCGCCAGGGCCCAATTTTCTTGGATCAGGTGGATCGCTTCTGTCTCACAGCCTGGCTTTTGAGTGGGGTCACTTGCAATTAAAGGGATATTCAGACAAGGTTATTGCAATTTTTCTTCAGTCGATGAAACACTCTTCTTCCATAGCACCTGTGGAAGGTGTGTGAGTCCTTTGATTCTCCCTTGTTTGCAGAATGGTCTTCAAAAAGGGCTGGCCCTGAGTTTTTTCTTCGAGTGCAAGTGGCGGCGTTGGCCTATTACAGAGGGAATGAGTCTATAACTCCTCCCTCGCATTGCACCTTGACATTGTGCGGTTTGAAGTTGGTCTTTTTGGTGGCAATCTGTTCAGCGCGGTGTATCTCGGAGCTACTTACATTGTGTAGGTATCCTTTCTTTCAGTTCTCGGAGGCCGGGATATTCCTTCACATGGCACCCTCTTTTTTGCTGAAGGTGATTTCTGCTTTTTATTTGAATCAAGCTGTGGAATTACCTTCTTTTGAGAATTTGGAGCAGTCTTCTCTACATTCCAGGGAGCTTCGTTTATTGGATATATGTAGGGTCCTCTTTGCATTATTTGAAGTTCACTGAAGGTTTTCGTACAATGGATCATCAGTTTGTGCTATTGGCAAGTCATAGCAAGGCAGAGAAGGCGTTGAAAGAGACCATTTCCTGATGGATAAAGTAGGCTTTTGCTTCTGCTTACAAAGGGAAAGGAATCCTGGTTCCGGAAGGGCTTTGGGCTCATTCCACAAGAGCTAAGGCTGTGTCCTGGGTGGAATGACTAGTGTCGCCACAAAAAATTTGCTGGGTGGTGACATGGTCTTCATTGTACACTTTTATTAAGCATTATCGGCTAGATGTCTGACTCCAAACTCCACTGGTTTTGGCAAGAGCTCCCTTATGAGGAAAGGCTAAAGAGGTTAGAGCTGTTCAGCTTGGAGAAGATATGGCTGAGGGGGGATATGATAGAAGTCTTTAAGATCATGAGAGGTCTTGAATGAGTAGATGTGAATCAGTTATTTACACTTTCGAATAATTGAAGGACTAGGGGGCATTCCATGAAGTTAACAAGAAGCACATTTAAGACTAATTGGAGAAAATTCTTTTTCACTCAACGCACAATAAAGCTCTGGAATTTGTTGCCGGAGCATGTGATTAGTGCAGTTAGTGTAGCTGGGTTCAAAAAAGGTTTGGATAAGTTCTTTGAGGAGAAGTCCATTAACGGCTATTAATCAAGTTTACTTAGGGAATAGCCATCGCTATTAATTGCATCAATAGCATGGAATCTTCTTGGTGTTTGGGTACTTGCCAGGTTCTTGAGGCCTGGTTTGGCCTCTGTTGGAAACAGGATGCTGGGCTTGATGGACCCTTGGTCTGACCCAGCATGGCAATTTCTTATGTTCTTAAGAGTGTGTTGCAAGCAGGTCTCTCTGGTTCATGCTCAGGTTAGAGGAGCTTGGGCATATCCAATGCATTTGGACTGATCTGAGGGACAATAAATAATGGAAAATTGATTCTTACCTGCTAATTTTCATTCCTGTAGTCCCACAGATCAGTCCAGAGTCCAGCCCTAGATTTTTGAAAACTGCTTTATTCTGTGTTTGTCATGTAAGGAAAGTTGAACAACAGTTTTTTCTCTTGTTTGGAGTGAGAATGGTTGTAATTACCGCTATATGTTTTAGGCTTGGGTACAGGTCATACAGAGCGACTGCAGGTGGCACTTTGTTTAATGTTCTGCTGGTGCAGGAAAAGTTTTTCTTCTGGCTCCATCTGCTGGAAGGGGAGAAAAACCTATTCATGTGGACTCATCTGTGGGACTCTCGTAATGAAAATTAGCAAGTACCAATTTTCCTTTGGGCTACATTTTGCAGGAGAGAGAAGAAACATTTTCCAAGGATGACAGTTTCACGATGAATAAACAAACATGCCAGCCTGGTGGCATGGGGAATAGTTGCTCTGTAAGGAACTGTTCTCTTCAGTCTGAAGACTGTGCTCTTTTGACTTATAAGAGGAGATGTGGAAGATAACTTGAGAAATCCTGGAACTGTGAAGGATACTCCTCAAGTGAATGGGGAGGAGTACAGAGAATCATCTTTATAGATGTCAGTCAAAATAAAATTGAAAATAGATTTCACTTTATTTTTCACTTTTTTCTGCTTTTTTTTTTTTTTTTAATTTATGTATTCAATATGTGACAGAAGGAGCAGCGGAATGCCAAAGAAGCAGGTGGGAGTTACACGCCAGCTCTGACAGAGCAGGAGGTGTATGCCCAGGTGGCACGTCTCTTTAAGAACCAGGAAGATCTGCTGTCAGAGTTTGGGCAGTTCCTGCCAGATGCCAACAGCTCAATGGTGAGTACAGAGAAGTTTGTGAAGCACTTGTAACAGCCCAGCCTGCTGTTGCACTCATGCTCTACTGAATCCAGAACTGAATTTTGTACACGATCCTATTAACCTCATTCCTCCATTTCCAGGCACACCAAGATCCACACATATTGCAAACTGCTCAGAAAGGGATCATGCAGAAATGTTACATATGGCAGAACAGAATTTTGAAGCACTTAAAAAAATAAATAAAAAAAAATAAAAAAAAAAAAATTGGAGGTTTTAATTTTGTCGGGTACAAAATTCCAAAATTAAATATTCCAAAGCAAACAGGTGAATCCAGCTATATTCAATATACACCTCAGATCATAACTGTGAAGCATATCTTGGAATTTTTTTCTGGATCCCTGCTAACTTTGTGGCTCCACTCTTGGTGCTTTTAATGATTTAATATTTATACATTTTCTCTCTCTCTCTGCCATACCACCTTTTTGATGTGCAACATAATGTTTTTATGTTTTAAGAACACATACATTTTTATATAGACTGAAATAAGAGCAATTCTATTTGCCTTGGCAGTAGATAGTATTGGGAGAGACCTTGAGCCACAACATATACATAATAATTGAGATGAACTTTGTCAGCCAGAGCTGTGCAGAAGTTTTGAGTCCATAGACTCAAACGTACATGTCCACCCAATGCATGCTCTGCAGCAGGGCAAACTTTTTACTGATAGTAAGCAACTGTGTCTAACTATTAATATACCGTATACACTATTCCACTATGTTAGATAGCAGGTGTTGAGAGGCTTCTTAGTTTATAATGATAGACAGATAGCAAATTGGAGATGGTCTGCATATAAGGTTACTTATTTGTATGTCTGTACATGCCCATATCCCTTGTAGCCCTGTCTTTGTATAGTATGTGGTTCAATTAGTAGCAGAAATGAAGTACTGAATTTTGAAATGCTAGAGTGATCTGACCATGTATTTCACCATACGGAAGGGGCTCTTCAACGACTGTATATCAGCATGAATGATATTCTAACTCCTGCTAATTTTATATTCAGCATACAGTGATTTAAAAAAAAGACAATTTTGTATTTTTTCGTGGAAGGTTATTTCTAATGATGATCAGATAACCATTGATAGTAAACAGAACCTTAATGGTTCAAGATCTTCATTTATTCCAGTTTTGAGAGTCTTATCACTAGATGTTGTTTTTTGCCCTCTCTGTGTGCTAAGCTGTTAGGTAAGACGACGGCAGAAAAAGTGGAATCTGTCAGAAATGACCATGGAGGCACAGTGAAAAAACCTCAGCTGAACAACAAGCAGCAGAGACCTAGCCAGAATGGCTGCCAGATCCGCCGACATGTGGGCACTGGAGTAACACTTCCAGTGAAGGTGAGACCATGTGTCGTGCTCTGGAGATGCCAGAAGTAGCCATATGTTGGTAAAAGTAAGGCCCTGCTTCATGGGAGGCTGTGTATGGATTTTCAGTAGATGTGTGCTCTCTCTTTTGGATGATATTTGTTGTCGTGATTCAATGGAGAAGGAAGAGGCTGGTGCTGGAGGTTTCATAGGATTGCATGATGCTTATGTTCTGAAAGAGATGTCAGCGGGTAGGCTGAAATTGTAGATGTCCAGAACCTTTCTTCTTTTAAGTGCATGTCCTCTAAATTGTTACGGCTTTAGCCAATGGTCAATTCTATAGATTCCTAGCCACTTGGAAGTATGAATCATCCATAGAGTACTTTACTCTGAATGTGCCAGAATTGAATGGGAATGTCTAAAAGCAAAACTATTTTACTCATTTTCATGCTGTGACTCAGGAGATATCTATCCATGACCATTGATGTTGCTTTACTTTCATCTCGATAGTTGCATGTTGAGAAGATTTGGGCATAAACTGCAAGGCTCAGAATTAGCTAGGTGGCTAATGATTGGGATATTCAGCATGCTATATCTTATGAGACAGTGTTGTCACCTTAGCATGGTTCTTCTGTCTTAGAATTGCATTTCTGTCAATCTAGATCTCTCTCTTGGGCTGTTGCTTACAGGTCAGAATTGCATATTTGCTTTTCTTTTTATTTTGTCGGGCTCATTTATTTTCCCCTTTTTTTTTTTTTTCCATTCCCACAGAAAAAGCCAAAGCTGCTGGGTTTAAAGGATCCATCCTTTGCCGAAGCCAGCAAGTATGGGGCTGGCACAGAATCCTTGTTCTTTGAGAAGGTGAGAAATCTGTCCTGAGCAAGGCTTGTATCCTAAATGACTTTTAATAGTTTTTGTTTTGTCATGACTTAATGAATTGAGAGTTTTCATGTTTTGTTGTTTTAACATCTGAATTTGATGTTTGTATGTGTGATAAGGCTATGTGGAAGAAAACCCAGGGAAGAATGGTTGGGTAATTGGGGAAGGAGAAGGTGCAAGGCCTAAGATGCCATAAGCTTTCCCATAATCTCTCATTCTGTACTTATCAGTTTACTGGACAAACTTCTTCCTTTTTCTGTTCCCTCTGCTTTGGGACCCACAGCAAGTTCCTGAAAGAAACTTTGAGGCCCTTGCTTGAAAGAGAAATAACTTCCATTAAAGCATATGGGCAATACATTTCACTGCTTTACTTTGAAAGTTGTATGATTAGCTGATTTTTTTTATTTTTAACCATTCGCCTCCAGGATGTCATGTTCTAGAGGTATGTATTGCTCCCATGAACATACTAGTATCGGCAGTACACAGATTGTATTTGGATTCTTTGTCCCCTTAAGTGACTAGAATGCTGAACTCTCTGAGGACCAGCAGATGGCAGTCCTCACATTTTGGGAGACATCATCGGATGGAGCCTGGCACAGAAAACTTATATCAAACTTTCTAGAACTTTGAGCCTCATTGATCATGCTCACGCATGCAAGATACCATGCATCCACACAGGCTACCTCAGTCTCTTTTCTGCGGAGTCTCGTGTCTCGCGGTCTGGTGAGCCTTACTTTTTCCACGAGTTTTGTGATTTTTTTTTTTTGTTTTGTTTTTTCAAATGCAGTTTTTCACTTCTTCGTTAGCGCACTCTTTGGTCAGTTGACAAGGGGGCCCCCTAGTTCTTCCATTAGCATCCTAAATAGGTTTCTCAGCATTTTAGGGTAAGTTTATTTTCGTTGTTGATCTCCCAGAGCAGCAGTGTGTTCTGTGCCCGCCGGTAATCGACAACCACCGCCATCGATTTTGATCTTGCTTCCCTTTTGTTTCGTGACGACATGACCACTTTTGGTTTTAAGCGATGCCCTAGTGTATGAGGACCATGTCTATCGCAGATCCCCATGATAGATGTGTCCTCTGCCTTGGGGCATCATATGGCATCCAGGGTTGCAGTAAGTGTGCCGAGATGACCCTGAAGGGATGTAAGATCTAACTCGACAAGATGGAATGCCTCTTCAGGCTGGACAAGACCAATCCATCGGCATCAGAGGCATTGGCATTGAGGGACCTTGAACCATCAACATTGGCAGGGCCACTGGTTCTGTCACTGTTGTCAGCTGATAGGGACGCCAGAGATTGGCCATCATTGAGCTGTTCCAGGTTGTGGAAGGTCAGATCTGAGCATCAAGGGAAGCCAAAGAGGCATTGGCATTGGTTCCCATTGATACATGGTGCTGGGCTCAGGTATGATGTTTTCAAAACTGCATCGAAGGAATTGGCACCTGCAGGCTCACATTGCTGCGTGTCTCTGATCTCAGACTGGAGGTGCAAGAGTGACTTGCTGATATGCCATGTACAGGAGAGAATCTCTTTGGGGATAAAGTGACGAGCGTGGTAGGCTGGGTCCAGGACACTTAAGCAGCTTTCCACTGGCATTCAGGACGCGTCCTCTTCAGCCAGGAGGCCATCAAGGGGTTTGGGCCCAGGAAGTCCTTCTTCCGCCCAAAGAGGTACTACCTTCCACTACTTTGCTCCAGTCAGCAACATCAAGCCCCTCGTAGCCATTCTAGGTAACAGAGGGCTCTGAAACCCAACCGGCACCTCAGTCAACTCTAGGGACGGGGTTTTGACTGGATTGCAGGAACATAGCCAAGTCACCCGTACACAAAGCGATGGACCAGCCAGTCGGGGAAAGGCGGTTGTTCTTTGCGAACCAGTGGCCTAGTGTAACCTCAGACCAGTGGGTTCTGTCCATCGTTCGCAAGGGGTTCGAATGAAACCTATTGAGTACTCTGCTAAATTTCCCTCTGGGCCCGGTAGCACATCAGTAGGTACTAGTAGCGGAGTTCTTCTCCCTCTTCTGGTCAGAGTGGTCGAGCCTGTTCCACCAGGACAGAGGGCAGGGATTTTACTCTTGGTATGTCCTGATACCAAAGAAAACAGGAACTCTGTCCCATCCTAGACCGATGGGCCTTGAACAAATTCTTCAAAAGAGAAAAGTTCAATATGGTTTCCCTGGGCACTCTGATCCCCTTCTTAGAAAAAGGGGACTGGCTATGATCCCTGGCTCCTTCACTCACATCGAGAACTTCTCAGGCAGCTTCGTGGTAGGAAAGTAGCATTTCCAGTATCTCATTCAGCCATATGGGATTGCATCAGCCCCATGGGCACTCTGATCCCTTTCTTAGAAAAAGGGGACTGGCTATGATCCCTGGCTCCTTCACTCACATCGAGAACTTCTCAGGCAGCTTTGTGGTAGGAAAGTAGCATTTCCAGTATCACATTCAGCCATTTGGGCTTGCATCAGCCCAATGGGTCTTCGCAAAAGGCCTAGCCATGGTTGTGTATCTTCGCAGACTGGGAGTTCATGTTTTCCTGTATCTAGATGATTGGCTGATCAAGAGCACCTCTCGGGTGGGGGAAGGTGAATCCATGCGCTCAACCATTCGGGTGCTGTAGACACTAGGGTTCTTGTCAGCTACCGCATCTCAGCCCATCACCTCAATTGGATTTCATTGGAGCCCTGCTAAACATGGCTTATGTGAAAGTCTTCCTGCCCCAGCAACAAGCCATCCCCCTGATGACTATCGCAGTGAGGATTCTACAGAACCAGAAGGTGTCAGTATGGCACATGTTGAGGCTGTTGTGCCATATGGACACTAAAGTACACATCACTCCCTTGGCACTTTGCACATATTTAAGGTCGCAGTGATGGCAAGCCACTCAGGACTTCCAGGATTGCATCAGAGTTACACCATCCCTCCAGATCTTTGTCCTGGTGGTGAGGAAACTTCAGATTTGGAAAGGGGGGTGTCCTTCCAAAGTCATCCTACCAAATAGTCCTAAATATAAATGTATCCATCCTGGACTGGGAAGATCATGTAGATGGATTCTGCACACAGGGTCTATGGTCTGCCCGGGAACATCCTGTCAGATCATTTTCTTGGAACTCCAGGTGCTCAGGTATGTGCCATGGGCTTTCAGAGATCAGACAGGCAACCAAGTGGCAATGTGGTATATCAACAAGCAGGGAAGTACCTGGATCATATCTCCTGTGTCAGGAAGCGGTCCAGATCTGGTCTTGGGTTCTCTCCCATGGGATGGTGCTCGGGACTATGTACCTGGCTGGAATGGAGAATGTAAGAGTGGACAGTCCGAATCATGCCTTCAGACCCCACAAATGGTTTCTGGACAAAGGGGTCGTGAATTGGATCTTCTATCTCTGGGGAAGCCCAGATCTCTATCTATTTGCTGTGTCTTTTAACAAGAAGGATCCTCAATTAAACACTCTGTGCAGGACATGGGGTAAACCAGCCAAAGATACCTTCACCTGTCACTGGGCAAGGGTTTCCTGTATTGCATTTCCTCTAGCTTCATTGATGGCAAATACTCTCTTGAAGCTTTGCGAGGACAAAGGGACTATGATCCTCATAGCTCCCCCATTGGCTGAGACAGATCTGGTTTCCATTTTTCTGTGAGATGTCCTTAGCCTGATCAGTTTCATGATGGACTTCCCCCATAACCCAAAGATCAAGGCTAGTTGTACCATCCCAACCTCCAGGCCCTGTCGCTCACAGCCTGGATATTGAGAGGTTGATATTACAAACACTCGATCTCTTGGAGGATGTGTCTCTGGTCCTGGTGGCTTCCAGAAAGTCTTCCACTAGAAAGTCCTACGGACTGAAGTGGAGGTTTTCCATGTGGTGTGAGCAGAAGGCCCTAGATCTTTTCCCCTGCTCCCCACAAAAACTGCTTGACTACCTTCTACACCTATCAGAAGCTGGTTTGAAGACCCACTCTTTTAGAATTCATCTGTCTTGGGATCTCAACGTGGTGTTAGCTCAGCTAATAAAAACTCCTTTTTGAGCTACTGTACTCTTGTGACCTAAAGTACCTGACCTGGAAGGTTATATTTTTAGTGGCAGTCACTTCAGTACGCAGTGTCAGCAAGCTCCAGGCCTTAGTAACTTACCCACTTTACACTAAGTATTTTTCATGACAGTGTGGTCTTAAGTACGCACCCTAAGTTCCTGCCTAAGATGGTGTCTGACTTCCATCTTTAACCAGTTCATTGTCTTGCCAACATTCTTTCCCAGGCCCCATTCACACCAAAGTGAACAAGCCCTGCACAGTTTGGACTGCAAAAGAGCCTAGCCTATCGGAGTGGACAGAAGCCCATAGACAGTCCATCCAACTTTTTGTATCTTTTGATAGAAATAAGTTGGAGATCGCCATTGCCAAGCAGACTCTTTATAATTGGCTAGCAGACTGCATTTCCATCTGTTATGCTCAGGCAGGACTGCATCTTGGGGACCATGTTCGAGCCATAGCAGTGTCGTCTGTGGCCTACTTACAAGCAGTTCCCATGGAGGAGCTCTGCAGAGCTGCGACGTGGAGTTCTCTCCACACATTCACATCGCATAATTGTTTGGAAAGGGATGGCCAATGCAACAGCAGGTTTGGCCAGTCTGTCCTTCAGAACTTGTTTGAGTTTAGAACCCAACTCTCTTTCCTCCTAGGGCCTATTCTTTCTGTTCCAGCTGTCCCCCCCCCCCCCCCCTTTCTGTTACCAACCCAACTTTTGGTGGTTGTGCCTATTGGCACCTCTTTTGTTGGTCCTTTTTTGTTTGTTTTTTTGTTGGGAGAGCCATCAGTAGCTAGGGATTCATCTATGTGTGAAGACTACCATCCTACTTGTCCTTAGAGAAAGTAGAGTTGCTTACCTGTAACAGGTGTTCTCAGAAGACAACAGGATGTCAGTCCTTACAGAACCCACACGCCTCCCCACAGAGTCGTGTTTCCACCTCATATGTAGTATTATAATGTAGAATGCAAATAAAATAATAAGACTGAGGTAACCCCACGTGGACGCGTGGTATGCATGTGTGTGAGCATGCTCAGAGAGGCTCAGTCAAAATTCTGTCGGATGATGTCGCCCATGTAAAGTACTGACATCCTGCTGACCTCCGAGAACACTTGTTACAGGTAAGCAACTCTCCTTTGTTGGCAGCAGCTTCAGGCTTTGTGCCTGATTAGAAAAGGAATTTTGAACTATTCACCTAGAGCCCTGACTTGCAACTGAGCAAACTGGAGTGAAGTTTTAAAGGAGTTCCACATGTAAAAAAAAAAAAAAAAAAAAAAGCATATGTAATGTAAGTAGCATGTATATGCGTATATACTGTTTTATAAACATTGAGAGTATGCATGTATTTTTGACCGTGCATGCATTTTATGGGGGGAAGGGGGCAGTATTAGGAGTGTTCTGGGGCAAAGTTCAGACATGCGTATGGTAGTCACTGTTTTGTGAGAAAGATAAGCGAATATATTATCAAAATATATTCGTACACTTATGTCTACTAACTGACTCTCACAAGTGAAATTGAACTTGTTTGTCATCTGCAATTTTTGGGTGGGAAGTCTGGGAAAACTAGTGGGCATTCAAGGTTTGTGGTCTGCTCAAGAAGCTCAATGCCAGATCAACTTCCTGGAGCTTTGGGCAATGCTCTGGGCGTACCGAGATAGCTTGCCCAACCAGGCGGTCGTGGTACAGTCAGACAACCAAGTGGCGATGTGGAACATCAACAAGTAGGGGGAGGTCCAGGATCGTTTCTCCTGTGTCAGGAGGTTGTCCAGACTTGCTCCTGGGCTCAGTGCCAGGGCATGCTGCTCTGGGCCACATCCCTGGCTGGGATGGAGAATGTGGTGGCGGACTGGCTGAGTCTAGCGTTCCAACCTCATGAGTGGTCCCTGGATCAAGCAGTGGCAGATCTCATCTTCCACCTCTGGGGTATCCCGGACATGAACCTCTTCGCCTTCCCCTGCAACAACAAGGTGAGCCACTTCTGCTCCCCGTACAGAGGGGACGGATAGCCAGCCTCGGATCCCTTTGCCTGCCATTGGGGCAAAAGCCTTCTGTATGCATATCCTCTGCTTCCTCTTGTTATGAAGACCTTCCTGAAGCTCCGTTAGGACAGGGGGGAGGGGAAACAATGATTTTCATTACCCCTTGCTGGCCGAGACAGGTCTGGTTCCCGCTCCTGCAGGACCTCTCTGTCAGAACTGATCAGTTTGGGGACTTCCCCAGGCTTGATTTCGCAGCCCCTTGACCTCTCTGACAGCGTGTCTCCAGTTCTTGTAGCTTCTAGGAAACCTTCCATCAGAAAGTCTTATATCCTGATGTGGAGAGGTTTTCTGTCTGGTGTGAGTCACGGCTTGGATCCGTTCTCTTGTCCCACTCAGAGGTTGCTTGACCACTTGTTGCACCTTTTGGATGCTGGTCTGAAGACCAACTTGGTTAGAGTACACTTGAGTGCCATCAGGGCCTACCACCAAGGTGTCTTCGGTTCACCTGTCTCCGTGCAGCCCATAGTGGGCCAGTTCATACGGGGCCTGCTTCAGCTGAAACCTTCCCTGCGGCCTCCTGTTGTGTCCTGGGACCTCAACATGGTGCTGGCTTGACTCATGCGAGACCCTTTCGAGTCACTGCGCTCCTGTGATCTGAAGTACTTGACCTGGAAGGTCAGGATAAGCGAGCTTCAGGCGTTGGTGACATATCTGCCCTACACAAAGTTTTTTTGTGTTAGGGTGGTCCTCCATACTCATCCTAAGTTCCTACCTAAAGTGGTGACTGATTTTCATATATATTTTTAATCCAATATGTTGAATCTTCAGTAGTTTGGGGCTTGAATATTTTGGACCATGTATATTTCTTGATATTGTAAACATTTTTGTGAAAAATTCTTGTGACCAGATGTTTCCAGTGAATCATCCTGCCCACCTTTTTTCCCGGGCCTCATTTGCACCAGGGTCAAACGGGCTCTGCACAGCTTGGATTGCAAGAGGGCCTTTAGCTTTCTATCTCGAGCGATCAGCAGACCACAGGCAGTCCATGCAGCTCTTCATCTCTTTTGACAAGAATAGATTGGGAGTATGCAGTTACCAAACAGACACTGTCAAACTGGCTAGCGGATTGTATTTCCTTCTGCTATGTGCAGGCGGGTCTTCTGCTTAGAGGCAACGTCAAGGCAACGTCAAGGTTCAGACCCATGGCAGCTTTGGTGGTCCACTTGCTAGCGGTCCCTGTGGCAGAGATCTGCAAGGCTGCGACGTGGAGTTCTCTCCATATGTTCGCTGCCCATTACTGTTTGGACAGAGATAGACTGACATGATAGCAGGTTCAGCCAATCTGTTCTGCGGAATCTTTCAGCTATAAAAACTCAACTCTTCCTGCCTAGAGTCCTTTTTTCGGGTTCAGGCTGTCTCCCTCTATTCTCCACAGCACTGCAGTTGTTGTGCCCATTAGGTGCCTGTGGGTTTAGTAAAATTCGGGAGCAGCCTGCAGCTACATTTTCACCCATCTGATTGCTATCAGAAGATGGATACTGGAGTATAGACGTATCCTAGCTCTTGCTGTTGATGTGACTTGTATTACCTGCTGCTAGACTTGGTACTTGGGGCAGTGCCCTAAGAAGCCTCTGCAGTGCTCCTGTCTTGGTTTGCATATAGGGCAAGAATCGGAGCAAAGAAACAGTCTCTGCTCCTCTTGTATGTATACACAGTGTTAAGCGGTTTGCTGTTTAAAGTTTTTCCTTTTCAGCAAAGTACTTTCCACCTGCTTAGTCAAGTACTAGTGGCATTTTTTTCACTGACATTTGGGAAATTACTTCAGAAAAGATTCAATATCTTTTTTGCTCAATTTACTAGTTATAACTTGTTGCTTAAAGAAATACCTGGTGAACATCTAGCTGTACTTATTTTTTTGTGTCTTCCTACAGTGCCTGCTAGCAATCAGCAGCTTGATGATCAGACATCTTTTTCTGTTGCCACACCTGAATTTATTTAGACCCACTGAAACTTTTTTTTTTCTTTAGTGATCCCTCATAAACAAATAGTGAAGAATTCCCATTTCTTGGATTAAAGTGTATCTTGGCGTCAAGCGGTGTTGTGTAGGGAGGATAATGTGACTATTAACATTTCTCCTTTTGGTTTACATCTTTTTCTTTGCAAGGTCCGCAAAGCTCTTCGCAGCGCCGAAGCATATGAAAACTTCCTGCGTTGCCTTGTGATTTTTAATCAAGAAGTGATTTCCCGGGCTGAGCTTGTGCAGCTGGTCTCGCCATTCCTAGGGTAAGTGTTACCATTGTGAAATTGCTTGGGTGGAGAGAAGCGCTTTTGTAGTATTCTGTGATATAACTATATAGTGAATTTTTACATTTGTTGCTCTGCATCCAACCAGACTGAATCCCAAAAGATTACAGACATGACCACTGAAAATGCAGCCTCTTGTGATGAAGAATGAGGGATGAAAATTGTGCATGATTCAGCTTGCTGTACAGCAGCAACGATGGTGGATGAGAGGCAATTTAAATCTGAACTCAGGGACCATTACCCTTTACTGCAGTGGTTCCCAAACCTGTCCTGGAGGGCCCCCACGTAGTCAGGTTTCTCTGTTCGTACCCGGATCAGTCCAGACTCCTGGGGTATATTCATCCCTGCCAGCAGATGGAGACAGAGAAAGTTTCACTGACACTGCTTCTTAATCCTTTGTGCTACATGTGGTTCCTCAGTATTTCTCTGACTCCAGCAGATGGTGGCTGGTGTATAAACCTGCAGTTCTGAGGTCTGGGGAACTTTTTCTTTTTTGGCTGTGAGCCTTTCCTCCCAGGGGTGTTTGAGTCCTGGTGGATCCTTCCCTGTTTGGTTGTATGCTCACTCCTTTAGTCCATGGGGTGTAAATCTGGTGGTCCAGATCCCTCCCCTTCACGAGGCTGCCCAGGTGGCTGTAGGCTCAGGGCGGCTGGTATTATTTTTTTTTTCTTTCATCAGCTTGCCTTTCTTTCTTTAAATTTCTGGTTTCAGTCTCTCTTTATTTCTTTTTGTCTTTTGCTGACACTGAGCTGAACAGCTCCAGGTTCTCTGCAGAGGAGAGGCTGATCAGAGTTTTAAAGTTGTTTAAAAAAAAAAAAAAAAAAAAGGTAAGGCTGTCTCGCGGGCGTCTCTCTCCTTCTGGTCCCTGTTTGTAGCGGGTGTGCAGGCTCTGTTTTGGTTTTTTTTGTTCCCGTTCGCGCTTTTGTTCGGGGCTCGGGCAGAGAGGCTTTCCCACCAGTGTCAGCATGGTTTGCGGCTCTCTTTGCCGCGTGTGTGGTGCAGGATCAGTGCAGCTCAGCCACTTTAGTTTATGTGCAGCCTTCGTTTTGGGGGGGGAGAGGGTCCGTTGGAGGCTCTGGTGACTGCAAGAGGTAGGAACCATCGTTCGTGCTCTTCCCCGGGGGTTTCTGTGAAGTGCTGATGTGTGGACTGCGGCAAGCCTCCGATTTCCTCTGACGCAGGAATGGCAGCCATTTTGGGTCCCCTGGCAGTGCGGTCTGTTCATACGGACGATGGGGGAGATTTGCCTCTGCATCTTTCTCCGGCCCACCCGACCATGGTAGAGGGTCTAGTGGGGGCAGATGAGGCAGTGTGCTTAGATCTGCCAATGCCTGCATCCGCGGAGACTGCGCCCTCACTGTTCTCTCAGGCTCCTTGGACCTTTTCTGCTAATTTTGTTCTCCTGCTGCACGAGGTATATTTAGCTCAGCAGGAAGGTTTGGGTAGCCAGTCTCACCCTCTAGGGGGTCAGAGAGAGGTACTCTGGGGCCTGAGCAATCTTGACGTTGGAACCCTCTGCTGGGACAGCGTTCGCTATGTCCTGGGTTTGCTGAGGCAGATTCGGATGACTCTGTTGGGTCTCGGGGGACCCCGGGATGCAGGAGGCCTTGTCGCAGGATCAGGTTATTGATCCAAATGACGTCTGCATATCTCAAGAAGATGATCTAGATAATCTTCCAGTCTTGGAGGTGATGATCCTAAAGTACTCCACTTGTTCCGGAAGGAGGAGTTAGGCACTTTGATTCCTCAGGTTTTGGAGGAACTAGGGCTGAAACTCCCACAGGAAGACTTAGATATGGAAGGTGCAGATCCGTTCTGGATGGGCTTTGGGCTCCCCCTCGAGCTTTTCCCTATCATAGGTCTGTGAAAAAGATGGTGGATCGAGAATGGGGAGTACCCGACTCTGGCTTGAGAGTGGGAAGGGTGATGGCTAAGCACTATCCTTTGCCAGAACAGACGTTGGAGCTCTCTTCCCTTCCAAAGGTGGACGCTGTGGTTTCGGCGGTCACAAAGACGACAACTATCCCTGTTGCAGTTTCCTCGGCATTGAAGGATGTTCAAGACCGGAAGTTGGAAATTCAGCTCAAAAGGATTTTTGAGGTATCTGCCTTGAGTCTGCGGGTGGCTAACTGCTCCAGCTTCATGCAAAGTGCTTGCCTGCGCTGGGTTTAACAGCTTAGGTTGGGCAGGCAAATTCGGGTGTCGAAGCAGATAAAGCAGAGCACTTGGAGCAGTCGGTTGCTTATGTGATGGATGCCTTGTATGACTTGGTCAGAACTTCTTCCCATATTATGGGTTCCGTGGTTTCAGCCAGGCGGTTATTGTGGTTATGCAACTGATCGGCGGATATTGCATCTAAATCTCATTTAGGCGCTCTGCCTTTTAAGGTGTGCCTTTTGTTTGGTGAGGATCTGGAGCACTTGATGAAGGACCTGGATGAGAATAAGGGGCACAAGTTGCTGGAGGATAAGCCTAAGGGCAAGCGGCCTTTTCAATCTTTGTTACGTTTTCGGGATATTAGGAGATTGCGCAAGGCAAGAGGAACCCCAGCCTCGCAAAAGCAGTTCTCTTTTTGAGGTTAGTCCTGGGGGCAGTCCTTTCGAGGTTGTCGATGGCCATTTAGAGCTTCCTCCAATAGTGGGGACTGCTGGAGCCAAATCCTCATAATGAGGCAAGGCCAGTTCACTCTGCCAATCCTTTTATAGGAGGTCTTGTAGCACATTTTTACGGGGAGTGGACCAGGATCACTTGGGATCAGTGGGTCCTCAGCGTAAACTGTAATAAGAGATGGTTATGCATCAGAATTTGCTCAGCCTGTTTGCGACTTGTTTCTAATTTTCCCCCTGCTGGTCATTGGAAAAACGTCAGGCAGTCCGGGGAACATTAGGTTACAGGCCTTGGGAGCGGTGGTTCCGCAGAGCAAATGAGGCAAAAGGTCAGTATTCCATCTACTTTATAGTTCCAAAGAAAGGCTCTTTTTGCCCCATTCTGGATTTCAAATGGGTAAATGTGGCACTACAGGTCCCGAGGGTTCGGATGGAAACTCTGCAGTTGGTAATCACAGCAATGCGCAAGAACAAGTTCCTGGCTTCTTTGGATCTGACGGGGGCCTATCTACATATTCCATTCGTCCGGATCACCAGTGGTTTCTGAGGTTCATGGTACTGGGTCAGCATTTCTAGTTTCAGGCTCTTCCCTTTGGGCTGGCCACGATGCTCTGCACATTCACCAAGGGGTAATGGTGGTGGCAGCGACGGCATTGAGGCGCGAGGGGGTCCTGGTACAACTTTATGTAGATGATTGGCTCATCAGAGCAAAGTCGGAAATCACTGTGGTACAGCAGGTAATCACCACCCTAGAAATCTATAGGCTGGGTGGTGAATTTGGCGAAGAGCCAGCTGATCCATCTTGGACTCTTAGACTACTTGGGGGCTCAATTCGACATGCTGAAGAGCAAGGTGTTCCTCTCAGAGGAGAGCGCCTGCAGGTTACAGACGCAAGTCTGGCATCTGTTGGCTTTGCAGGTTTCCAGAACTTGGGATTTTTTGCATGTTCTCAGCTTGATGGCCTCAACGCTGGAGTTGGTGCCGTGGGCTTTTGTGCATATGAGACCGCTACAGAGAGCTCTAATGGCACAGTGGAATCTGTTGTTGGAGGAGTTTCATATAACCCTCTCGCTCTATGGTCATGTGTTGGACAGTCTAGCTTGATGGCTGCAGTCATCCAATCTGGTCCGTGGGGTTGATCTGGAGGTCCCGGATTGGGAAATTCTTAATACCGATGCCAGCCTTTCTGGTTAGGGAGCAGTATGCCAGTGACGGTCGGCCCAGGGCGTTTGGTCGTTGGAAGAAGCCTCTTGGTCTATCAATCTCTTAGAGACCAGAGCAGTGCAGTTAGCGTTGCTTGTTTTTCTACCTTTGGTTCAAGGCTGCTCGCTAAGGGTCTTGTTGGACAATGCGATGACCGTGGCATATATCAATCGGCAGGGAGGAACCAAGAGTCATGTGGTGGCCCAGGAGGTTCAGGAGTTAATTCTTTGGGCAGAGCAGTATTTGATTCAGATAGCAGGGTCTCATATCGCAGGGGTTGAAAACATCCAAGCAGATTTTCTAAGTCACACAACGCTAGGATCCAGGGGAGTGGGAGTTGTTCGAGGCAGAGATGCAGCTCATCTGAGAGAGGTGGGGCTGATCCCATGTGGATCTAATTGTGACGTGTCTCGGTGCAGAGGCATCTCGTTTTTTTCAGTTGAAGATAGGAGTACGGGGCCAAAGGGGTAGACACTCTGGTAATATCCTGGCCTCGAGGGGTGGTTCTTTACATATTTCCCCCTTGGCATCTGATAGGCAAAGTGTTGCATCGGATAGAGAAAAACCTGGGAGAAGTGGTGTTGGTAGCCCCGGAGTGGCCTCGTCAGCAGTGGTTCATGGATCCGGTCAACATGGCAGTGGACGGACCATTATGCTTCAGTCATCTTCCTCGTCGTCTTCAGCAGGGCCCCATATTTTCAGACCAGGCAGATTGCTTTTGTCTAGCAGCCTGCCTTTTGAGAGGCGGCATTTAGGACAAAGAGGGTATCCAGAGGCGGTCATAACTACTCTTCTGCAAGCTAGACGGATGTCTACTTCATTGTTGTATGTCCGAGTTTGGAAGGACTTTGAGGCATGGTGTATAACTAAGGGGTACAGGCCTTATGGTCTTCTGTGTCTCAGGTTTTATCTTTCCTTCAAGAAGCTTTGATCAAAGACCTAGCTATCAAGTTCCTCAGAGTACAGGTAGCGGCTCTGACTTGTCTACGTGGTAGAGTTGAGGGTCACATTGTCCTCTCATCCCGATGTGGTTCAATTTCTTGGGGGGTGGTGGTTAAGAATTTGCACCCTCCAGTTAGGAGAGTTTGCCCATCCTGGAATCTTAATCTTGTTCTCCGAGGTTTGTGTGAGCCACCTTTTGAACCTCTCCGCAGAGCAACTCTTAAGGAATTGACCCGGAAGGTTGTTTTCCTGGTAGCCATTTGTTCTGTGAGGAGAATCTGAGTTGCAGGCTTTATCTTGCCACGATCCATTCCTTCAGATCTTGGACTCAGGAGTGTCCTTGCAGATGGTTCCCTCGTTTCTTCCCAAGGTGATATCAGCTTTTCATGTTAATCAAAACAATAGAGCTTCCGGCTTTCCCAGAATTGGATGCTTCTGCGCCTCATGCACAGTAGCTTAGGCTGTTGGATGTCCATAGGACCTTTCTTGAGCAGAAACCCTAGGTAGTTGACTTGCTGTATATTGCACATGAGAAGTTGATAAAACAAGGAGGAAGGCGATCTAAAAAAGCCATTGGGGCAACACAAAGGATAGATGCCAAGCAATGTCCGTCAAGATGCTTTATTAGGAGACTTGTCAATCCAATGAAAAGACGCCCGACTCAGGCCGAGTTTCACCCCCGCACGGGGGCTGCCTCAGGGGCTGTATAAGAGATATCTTATATACATTTGATAATTATCTTGTACGCCGGTCTCCTTCTTAATGTTAAGAAGGAGACCGGCGTGCCGTCTGACAAAGTATTCTGACCTGAGAGCTAGCCAGCTTCGGCGCGCAGCACTGCACATCAATAATCAACTGTCTCCACCGAAACCTTGCAGGAGACCTGGTTACGGTGTTTTCATACTACTCCAACTCACAGTTTTGCAGAAAAATTTATCAGTACAAGATAATTATCAAATGTATATAAGATATCTCTTATACAGCCCCTGATCGTGCGGGGGCGAAACTTGGCCTGGGTTGGGCGTCTTTTTATTGGATTGACAAGTCTCCTAATAAAGCATCTTGATGGACATTTCTTGGCATCTATCCTTTGTATTGCACATGAGAATCCATTTGGCCTCTCACAGATGGTGTCTTTGGAGAAGAAGTTTCTACCTGCACTTTCCTGTTTCTTCCCATCTCAGAATCTTTAAGATGGGTGTGCAGCTTTGGCTGTGTGCTGCTAGGCCAAGATTTAAATAGCCCCCAGGTTCCACAAGATGTCCCTAGCGTGGAGTAGGAAAAGCTCTGCCACCTCTTCCCAGAAGGTGCTATGATGGCCCTTGGCTTCCCGATCCACTAAAGCACGGGCTTTCTCCTTCAAGGTGCTCCCCAAACTTTGTTTTTAAAATATATTTTGTAAGATGCTTTGGACCATGCCCCCTATATGACCAATAGTGAGTAAACAGAACTTTTGACCATAATGCATAAGTTAACTAATCAATTACCTATTTTATTTTTGGGCCTTTGGGAAAGATAGCATATTAAATCTAAGAATAAAATATTCTTTAGATATCAAAATCTAGAAAGCAAATTAAAGTCACAAAAATTAATTTTGTAAGCTCTTTGGTGCCAAGGGTTCTCTCTGTTCATGTGGAGAATTCATCCCTTATTTGTTGAGTCCTTTTTTGATAGGTCATTTTGAAGTGGATTTGTTGGCTTTTTTTCTCAGTTTGTATCTTGGTTAGAGTAACCAGGTTGTGTAATAGAAGCAGTGGTATGCAGCTTGTAGTCCATGCTACGACCAGCAATTTTAAGTGCTTCTTAGCTGATAAAAGCTACAATGTGAAAATTAACTGCTTGGGTTTAATGTTTGGCTGCGCCTATAATCGTTCATATGGACTTTCCCCAAACTCTTCATTGAAAATGAATGTTCAGTTCAGGCTGTGTTCATTTATTTATTTTTATTTATTTGTTGGGCTTTTATATACAGTTGTTTAGACTAGCCGTCAGCGGTTTACAAACATTTCAAACTTATGCAAGTTCCAGTAAAATATATCAAAACAAAAGATGTAATCATAAAACACTAAAATAAAAACATAAAAAGCATAATACAAATCTGTGGTCTTAAATACAATTAATAATCAATTAAAAATGTACAAATAAAGTAGTCTATAAAAAAAATAAATTGTGGTTATAATATCAAACAAAGATAATGCAACTGGAGCTTCATTGCACCATAAATGGAGGAGTGAAAAATGGCCTCGCTGGCGAAGGGATTAGTTATTATTTAGAAACCCTTGTATAGGAGTAGAACACAAGTATCTCATTCACACAACATGCATGTACACAGTCTAGGCAGTGTGATCTCCCAAGTGCTTGTTTTCTGTTTTTCATTTGTTAAATTATTTCCCCACAGGAAGTTCCCAGAATTGTTCACCTGGTTTAAAAATTTTTTGGGCTACAAGGAATCGACTCATATAGAGCCATTCCCTAAGGAGCGAGCCACTGAAGGATTTGCCATGGAAATAGATTATGCTTCCTGTAAGAGGTTGGGCTCCAGCTACAGAGCATTGCCTAAGAGCTACCAACAGCCCAAGTGTACAGGGAGGACACCACTTTGCAAGGAGGTAAGTGGCATTTCAGAAGGGGAGTGCGGGTGGTCACAGTAGATGCTATGTGGTAAAGTAACATAGTGCTTGTTGGCAGAAAAACCCCAAAATGGCCTATCTAGTCTACCCAGCAAAGGGTGTTTGGGGTTGTAGCTGCTGCTCCGTGCAGGTTACCTCCTGGGGAAAAGCAAATTGTTTAAATGGAAAGGATTTTTCCCTGTAGGTACCCAGATCAGCCCAGGCTCCTGGGTTTGGCCTCCCTTCCAGCAGTATGAACAGCTTTTCTCCCTTCCTAAGATTGATACTGCGGTTTCGTCTGTTACTAAAAAGATGACCATCCCAGTAGTGAGTTCTGCAGCATTGAAAGACATGCAGGATCGGAAACTGGAAGTACACCTCGATGGTTTTTGAGGTTTCAGCCCTGAGTTTGCACTCTATTTGCAGTAGTTTTATGTAGCGTGCGTGCCTGCACTGAGTGCAGCAGGTGCAGGAAAGTCCAGAAGTCAGGCGAAGAGGCAAACAGGGCTGAGCGTGTTGAGGTGGCAGTGGCTTACAGGGCGGATGCTCCGTATGATTTAGTTCGGACGTTGTCCTGGATTATGATGCCAGCAATCTCCACCAGAAGGTTGCTTTGGTTGCGTAACTGGTCAGCAGACATATCTCAGGTTCGCTTCATTTTAAAGGCCAGTTCCTATTTGAGGATCTGGAGTGCTTGATGCAGACCTTAGGTGATAAGGTTCTCAGATTGCTGGAAGATAAACCTAAGTACAAAAGGTTTATTCAGGTCCGTTGTCATTTTCGGGATGTTCAGTCTCATCTGGCAAGGGCAGCGCAAAGTCCGCAAAAGCAGTTTTCCCTTCGGGGCCAATCCTGGGGTCAGTCCTTTCGAGGTGCCCAGAGACCATTTAGGGGCGTCGCCGGTGGTAGCGCAACAGGAATTAAGTCCTTGCAGTGAGGCGAGGCTGGTCCACTCCGTCATTCCTATTATAGGGGTCGCCTGTCGCGGTTTTACACGGAGTGGTCCAAGATTACTCAGGACCAGTGGGTTCTCAGTGTGGTTAGAGATGGCTACGTTTTAGAATTTGCTCATCTGGTCCAAGACTTCTAGTTTCCTCTTGCAGTTCTGTAGACAAACAGGTGGTGGTTCGAGAGATGCTGGACCATCTGCAAAGACTGGGGGCGGTAATTCTGGTTCCCCGCAAGCAGCTAACGGAGGCGTATGTGCGCATTCCCATTTGGCCCACTCTGTGTTTTTTCTGCTGTTCATGATTCTGGGTCAACATTTTAAATTTCAGGCTCTTCCTTTCGGGTTGGCCACAGCACCACATACCTTCACCAAGGTGATGGTGGTGGTGGCAGCAGCATCTTTGCGTCAGGAAGGGATTCTGGTGCATCCTTATCTGGACCAACTGGCTTATCAGGGTGAAGTCGGAAGTTCTTTTCCGCCAGTCGGCTCAGAAGTTTATCTAGCTTCTTGAGCCGCTCGGCTGGGTCGTGAATTTGACGAAGAGTCAACTGCAACTGTCGCAATCCCTGGAGTACCTGGAAGCTTGATTTGACACTGGTAAGCAAAGCATTTCTCTTGAAGGAGCGTGTTCGGAAGCTGCAGGGACAGATTTGGCACCTGTTAGGGTTAACGATGCCCAAGGTCTGGAACTATTTACAGGTTCTGGGTTCTATGGCTTCGACCGTGGAATTGGTACCATGGCCGTTGCTCATATGAGACTCTTGCAGAGGGCTCTTTTGTCACGGTCGAACCCAGTCTCGGAGGAATTTCATCTTCCTTTGCTGCTCGAGGGAGTCGCTCGGGAGAGTCTGTACTGGTGGCTTCTAAATTCCAATCTCATTTGGGGGATAGACCTCGAAGTTCTGGATTGAGTAGTGCTTATTACCGATGCCAGTATCTCTGGTTGGGGAGCAGTTTGTCAGCAACAGTCTGCTCAGGGTTGCTGGTCCTACCTAGCCCTGTGGGCTTTTCTGCCTTTGTTGAGAGGTCGTTCAGTGCGGGTCCTTTCGGACAGTGTGACGATGGCAGTTTACATAAATTAAAAAAAACAAAAAACCTAAATTGACAGGGCAGAACCAAGAGTCGAGCAGTCGCTCAGGAGGCGCAGGAGTTGATTCTTTGGGTGGAACAGCACCTGGAGCAGATAGCGGTGTCACACATTGCCGGGGTTGAAAACATTCAAGCAGATTATTTGAGTCGCATGACGTTAGATCCAGGCAAATGGGAGTTGTTTGATTTGGCGATGCAGCTCATTCGCAAAAGGTGGGGCTCTCCACACATGGATCTAATGGTGACTCGTCAGAATGCCAAGGTGTTTTGGTTTTTCAGTCAGAGAAGGGAGCATGGGGCCGAGGTGTTGATGCCCTAGTAGTACCTTGGCCTCGGGAGGTTCTGCTTTGTCTTTCCTTCCTGCTTTCTTGTGGGCAAGGTGTTGCGTCGCATAGAGAGGCCATCAAGATGAGGTGCTGTTGGTAGCTCTTGAATGGCCACATCGGCCTTGGTTCACGGATCTGATCAACTTGGCACTGGCATTCGCTTTGGTCACCTAGCAAACCTTCATCAAGGTCCCATATTTTCAGACCAGGCCGCTCGCTTTTGTCTAGTGGCATGGCTTTTGAGAGGCAGCGATTGAGACGTAAGGCCTCTCCTGATGTGGTCATTTCTGTGTTACAAGCTAAGAGAAGATCTACTAATCTCTCGTAAGTACGGGTATGGAAGGTTTTTGAGACTTGGTGTTACTCTAAAGCAGTTCAACCTCTCAAACCTTTAGTGTCTGACGTTTTATCTTTTCTGCAAGAAGGCTTAGTCAAAGGGTTTGCCTCTGAGCTTGCTTAAAGTCCAGGTGGCAGCTCTGGATTGCCTTCGAGGCAAAATAGAGGGCTCTACTTTATCGGCTCATCCAGATGTGGTTCGGTTCCTTCGGGGGACAATGAATTTGTCCAATGATGCGGAAAGTTTGTCCATCTTGGAATCTTAATCTGCTCCTTACAGATTTATATGAGGCACCTTTTGAACAGCTTAAAAGAGCTACTCTTAAGGACTTGACTCTTAAAGTGGTTTTCTGGTGGCCATATGTTCAGCTCGAAGAATTTCGGAGTTGCAGGCCTTATCTTGCCGTGATCCATTCCTTTGGATTTCAGACTCGGGGAGGGGGGTGTCGTTGCAGACAGTGCCTTCCTTTTTACCTAAGGTGGTGTTCACGTTTCACGTGAATCAGACAGTGGAGCTTCTAGCTTTTCCTGAGATGGACTCCTCTGTGCCCACGCATGAGAGGTAGCTCAGATTGTTTAGATGTGAGGAGGGCATTGTTGAGATATCCCAAGGTAACTAATGACTTCAGAAGGTCAGATCATCTCTTTGTTCTGTGGAGTAGTTCGAAAAGAGGTTTGAAGGCATCTAAGGCTACTATTGCATGATGGCTTAAGGAGGCTATTGAATCCACTTACATTACTAAAGGTTGTCCGGTTCCTGAGGGTTTGTGTGCACATTCTACACGTTCTCAGGCAGCCTCGTGGGCAGAGGCTCAGTTTCTCCTCAGGAGATTTGCAATGATGTGGAAGTCGTTGCATACTTTTGCAAGGCACTATCGTCTGGATGTGGGGGACATGGGGTTCGTATCTTTTGGTGAAAGTGTTCTGCAAGTGGGACTCTCCAGGTCCCACCCCGAGTAGGGAGCTTTGATGCATCCCAGAAGTCTGGACTGATATGGGTATATATAGGGAAAGGAAAATTGGTTCTTACCTGCTAATTTTCGTTCCTGTAGTACCACAGATCAGTCCATAACCCGCCCGATTGGTAGAGGGGAGAGTAGTCTGCTCATTCTGTTTGTATAGTAATCAATTCGATTAATTAATTTGAAGAGAGTTCTGGATAGATTTTGGTTGCCTGGTTGTTTTTTTTTGTGTTTTGTTTTTTTTTTTTTTTGTTTGTTTGTGTGTTTTTTGTTTTTTTTTTGGCTTGGGTACAGACTAATACTGAGGAACTGCAGGTGGCACATGTGGTTAAGTAGCAGTGTCAGTAAAACTTTCTCTGTTTCCATCTGCTGGAAGGGAGGCAAAACCCAGGAGTCTAAAGTGATCTGTGGTACTACAGGAACAAAACTTAACAGTAAGAACCAATTTTCCTTTCTTTAACATATGAAGTAAAGGACACCTTGTCATCTGATGGCATAAGATACCATCAATCTGTGAATAATTAGAACAGGGAGTCAGCAATGGTTTTTCGCAAACTGCCAAAAATTCTTCATCCAGTCAGACCAGTGGGTTTTGCACATCAACAAGCAGATGGAGACAGAACTAACAGACTTGCTTTGATTACTTGTTATATACCTCTGTGCTGACACCAGCCTGCCAGTATTCTCGGTTTCCAGCAGATAAGCATACGTCCTGTGCTGTGGACCAGGGCCTGGTAGGCTGAACAAGGGAAACATTTCAAAGCTCCTGAGGTGAAAGACTGGTCTTTCTCTCCCTCAGTGGAGCATAGCCCTTAGCTGTCCAAGAGCTTCTAGTACACAGAGTGGACAGAACACATCCAGAGGTGTGATGGCTTTTGCTCCCTCCTCCTGTGGAACAGTTCAGATCCAAGGGGGTTGGTGAAGATATGCTCTTCCTTCCCCCTTCACTACTTTTTCTTTTCTCCCTCTTGGGAGAATTAAGTACATGCCGTTTTGAGATGACTGGAAACCGAAAGTAGAACTCTATAATGTCTGTCTGTTTCTGGACTCCGTGACTTGAAATAGGCATGTTTCAATAGAGATCAAATGCCCCTGAGAAAGAACGGAAACATGTAGCGTGTCAGGTTGTTTTATGGTTTCACATCCATAGGCTCCACAATCATTCTACCTTCTAAAGAAATGGGATATTTCTGTCGTTACTTTCAAGATAAGTGACTGTTTCTTGTATAATACTTTTATTAGGTATTATACAAAGCTTTGACTTGAGACCATCATAATTGGGGATTACAAATATTCGTTAAATGGCTGTTCTATAAAGACATAGAACACTTTTTTTTTTTTTTTTTTAAATCATTGGTCTCAAAATGTCCAAGAATCTTTTTATTTATGTTGGTCTCAAGTGAAAGCCCTGTTTACCTTTGGTTTTGTTGTTTTGGTCTTGAGTGCTATGTGCCATCAAGCCCTGCGGATGCCAGGAAGCACCATGGATGCCCTTGACACCCTCGAGAGCCTTGACAGTCATCAGGCACCAAGATTACCCTCACTGCCATCGAGCACCAGAGGTGCCATCAATCACCTCAACATGGTGCACTGTGGTCACAGTCATGTGCCATGGATGCCATTCGATGGCGTGGGTAGCTTGGATGCCTGTGGCGCAGTCATTTTCCTATCATGTGCATAGATTGCCATGTTTACCACAAGCACCTTTGGGTGCAGTTGAAGGCCAGAGTTGCCAGGTGTGTCGGGTGCTGGAGGCACCTTCTACATTGAGTGCCTTCCTTGCCATTGGGCATGTAGGCATCCCTGAATGCCGTCGATGCCAGCAAGTGCCAGGGACACCATGGAGGTGCCTCCATTGAAGGACACCTTCAAGCGACATAAGGTGATAGTCGGCACCGTTGCCTTTGTTTGCACACGGTGAACACTGCTGCCGCCATAGTGCACCATTTGGATTGCTGATGGTGGGCTTGCCATTGGCGAGGGTCGTCTATGCCTCTGTTTGCCAGGTGCACCACCAGGTCGGTACAATCACTGTGGATTGCCAGGGTGCCATTTATTTTATTTATTTATTTAAGGCTTTTATATACCGGTATTAGTAGGGACATCATACCGGTTCACATTTGAACAGCAGGGTTGAAAGTACATAACAGGGAGGAGGAACTGGGAGAGGGATAACTTAAGTGCAGCATGGAAGGATAGGTTAACAACAACAAGAAGTGAACTTAGAAGAACCTTAACATACGGAGAGTAGTGCCATGAGTGGGGGCACTATACATTGTTGCAGGTACGGTCACAGACATTCTGGTTGTGGGTGAAACCCATTGCATGTGGTAGGTATCACACAGGGAATCCCTGGTATTGCACAAACAAACATATACTTCCATGCTGGATTGCCTGTGCCAGATGCATTTGGCAGTGACTCTTGATTGCTATCAGGAGCCATTGGCAGGTGGCACCAAGAGCGCTTTTTAGTACCTTCATGTGTCTGGCACTCAAGGGTGCTACACCTCACATGCGGTCCACCACTGCTGTTTTGTGCCCACAGGTGCTGTCTTTCTATACATATGCGTCGCTGTCTGCATGACAGAGAACCACGGTGTGGGTGCACAGCACTGCTTTGCACAATTCAGACTCAACAGAGAGGCACTACGGTTACTAGGTTCCCACTGGCGTGTGTGCGTGTGTTATTTTGATGCCAGCAGACATCCCATATCGGTGTGCTGCAGTTGCTGGGAGGTCTTTGCCAAGAATATGATTCTGTTCACTCCATTTTGTGGTGGATATCAGGGTACATTCCCCTTTCAGGAGGGGATGGGACCCTCATTGGCTTACGCTCTGGATCCCCTTAAGGGAGAACTTCCTTGGACGCATTCCCTCTCCAGTGTGTGACGCTGACCAGGGTAACGCTATAGCCTTTGAGTCGCATGAATCAGTGCAGCAAAATGGGCCAGCTGGGTGACTTTTTGCTGATTTTTCCTTCATCTTGTTGCCATGTTGGCCCTAATGTCTGCCTAGGCAGCCACCAGCAACTATTCTGGTTGCTCTGCGGACCTTATAGATCAACAATTGTGCCCCACAATTGATCCGATTGAACAGCGTGCGCTCCCTCCGCATCGGCGGTGAGAGGTCTGACTTTTCAGAAGTGCCTTCATTATGTTCCCTCTTAGTGCCCTTGTTTTATGATCATAGAATGGGTTATTTTTCACATCCTATCCTCTGGATTGGCTTCGCCTCTGAGTGGCAGCCACTAGGATCTGAAAACCACCTATTGGGAGCGCTTGCTTTCCTGTTGCACTATTGCGCAGTGGGGGTGCCTTGTGTCTGTTGATGAGCTATGCAGATTGGGAATCCTTGTTGGGTTGTGAATTCCTGGAAATCTTCCCAGTAGCAGATGAGGATTCCTATTGCATGGATAGAGTGCCTCTTTGGATGCCTGATGAGTGCAACGTGCATAGTTTCATGTCGTGCTGCTCCTACTCATCTGTGTTGTTGGGTGGCACTCTACCTCTGAGGGGAGGTTTCTCCACCCTCTGTTTCTTCACTGGCATGTTTGTCATCCAACAACTTCCCCTATCTAGGGCAACTTGGGTCAGGGTGGAGGATCCCATAAAAGTGGCTTCCCACCCATATTACTGTTATGGGTTCTTTACTCCTCTTTCAGAAGTGCCCCTGTTGGTAGATGTGTTCGTTGGCAGACACGGCAGTGCCTATCCATGTGGATGGTTCCGCTAGTGTGCAACGATGTTATCAGGTGGAACAACAGGTTATTCTGAGCCATAGGTTTGATATCTAGGCTCGGTTGTTGGACACTCTGTGCATCAGACTGTTCCTTTTCTGGTACCCTCAGGGTTCCCAAATTGGTGAGAGCCTTCTTGCAAGGGGCTGCCTCTGGCAGCATTCCTTTTTTTGCCATCAGCAGAGAGGTTTACAGAATTCTTCTCATGTTCTCGTCATGCTGAAGCCTAGGACTCTCTCAATATCTTTACTGAGGGAAGATGGGTCATGTGGGCTATACCTGCCTCAGCGGCAACTCCCTGCTGGGATTGGCAGGGGGTTCGTATGGTTGGGAAGTCTCACATCTGTATTTTCTACAGCTGTCTCCTTTGTCTGCCTCTTTATGTTTTTACCTGGGAGTTGTTTTCTTCTTGTATTTGCTATATCATGGACTGAGGTGGACTATACCCGAGACAGGGAGGGGCACAGTAATGCTCTCAGTAGAGCATGCTGAAAGCTCTAGAATCTTTGAGATCAAAGTTCCGTGCCGGGCTCCATCAGATGATGTCACCCATGTGTGAGGGCTGACATCCTGCTGTCCTCTGAGAACATCTGTTACAGGTAAGCAACTCTTCATTTTTGCTTCCTGATTTTTCTGGAAGTTCACTGGTTAAAAAAAAAAGGTAACATTTTTAATTTGATTGTGTTAAAGTTGTCCACAGTTACAGAAATACTGGCAGGATGGTGTCAGTACGGAGGTATATAAGGAGTGACATCAGAGAGCTTCAAAACAAGTGTATTATGATATTGGCCCTACCTGTAAGCTGAGAATGATATGAGCACAAATTCTCATTGAATGGATGCTCTTATGGGATGTGTCATGATTAGCTGAGACCACAATTGAAGCAGAAGTTGGAAAAACAATAGTGAAAAGTGAACTGACTGCAGTTTGATAATATAATAATTGAGATTTTAGCTGCATATTCTCAATCTCAAACTTTACTTTTTACAATTATAAGAAATTTTTACGATGGGTCTTTTTTATATTTGACAGTGATGGGAGATTTCTGGGAAACCAAGTTCATATGACTAATCCCTTTTGAAGAAGTAACCAGAGGGTCCAGAAACATTATTGGAGACTTGGAGGGAGAATAAGATAATTGGCAGGAAGTTCATCATCTATCTCCATTTTCTCTTTCCTTCTTCCCAAAGGTTTTGAATGACACATGGGTTTCCTTTCCTTCATGGTCTGAGGATTCCACTTTTGTCAGCTCTAAGAAGACCCAGTATGAGGAGCACATCTACAGATGTGAGGATGAGAGGTTTGAGGTATAAATGTTAATTATGCATTTATAATAGATTTTACATGAAAGAATATTCTAAGAAGAGTTTTCTGAGGTTTAAAAAAAAAAATCACATGTATATATTTACAGGCACTGCTATGGTGCCAACCAGAAAACCCTACATAAAAAAGACACACAGATCCTATATGGCATTAGGACTACTGTAACGGGAGTGGGCTTGACCCTCAGAAAGCCATGAGTAAATTACAATTAAAATATAATAAACCACCTATACCAAACTGCATTGACTGCTAGCATTTTAAAAAGTAAGAACCCTATCAATGAAAAGGCAACCCTGAAAATATTACACTAGGCCCTAAAACATCAATACACCTCCTATTAGGAAAACAGGACAAACCAAACTGCTGTGGATTCCCAAATGCTAGGAGAATACCTCTCCTTGGTCACACAGGCAGACCCTCACCAGATAAGAGAGAAAACTGGAAACCATTTCATCAGACTCTGTATGCAGTGCTACAGTGGAAAAACAGAATCATCACTAGTCCTCAGCCATTAAACAATAAAATCAAGAAATATAACAAACATAAATCATAATAGTATAAACATTCTAATAAAACAAATTTTTCAAAACAGCAGATCAGTCCAGACAATTGGGTTTTGCATCCCTACCAGTAGATGGAGGCAGAGAATGAAAATGTTTCAGGCACTGCTACTTAACTGAGAGTGCCTCCTGCAGTCTCTCAGTATTTCTCTGTCTCCAGCAGATGGTAGAGGTGCAAACCTGCAGTCTGGAGTTTTGCAAAAAAAAAAAAATCTAAGGAAGAAGAGAGATTCCTAGTAAGAAGGCTCCTTGAGGTATTAGGTTCCTTTGTGAGCCAACTCTCGGGTAGAGCACGGTGAGCGGGGGGCTTGGTGATCCCTGAACTAACTCAAACCTTGTCGATCAGGGGGTGCGAAAACTGGGAGTCTTGGTTCCCTCACCCCCCTCTGGGTCCTTGCCACCTTCAGCAGTTTCCTCCTGGCATCTAGAGGCAGGGAAGTATTTATTTTAGTTTTCCTTGCTTGCTGTGTGCTTTTTTGTTTTGATGGAGGTTCCTTTAAAAAAAAAAAAAAAAAAGTAAGAAGGAAACTCTGTCAAATGCTGATCGGCCTGACTGCCGGGAGGCAGGGTCGGGTGAGTGGCCCGGGCAGCATCGGGAACGCACTGCCGGCAGTTTCAGCGGCAGGGGCTATTTCTAGGCCTGATCGCGTTGACATGTCATCTTCTGCTCAGCGTGGGAAAGTTTGCCATGACTGCGGCTCGAAACAACTGTGCCTCAGAACCGTGTAGTGGGTTGGGAACTGCTGTCTTCTTGCCGTCTGGCAGGTTTGGGACTGCCAGCTTGGCAGTAGCTGCTTCCTGATCTTGACCTCTCGGTGGATTTGGGGGTCCAGTGGTGGTGGCGTCAGCTACATTGTCTTAATCTTGGAGCTGACTGTTGCTCCCAGGTTGCTGCCCCCTTCAGGTCGCCACCCAGTGCAAGTGCATGGCCTGCACAGTGAGTTGTGCCGGCCTTGAATTTATCTTGTGCTTATTCATTATGGATATGCTGAAACCTGACTGGTTGGTTCCTTCAGGATAGGTTTAGGAACCACTACTGTAGAGAAAATTATGCAATTTTTTGTTTTCCCATTTTTTACTTTGTTTTGTGACTGCTGTAAAGCTGTGTAGAGAGGAACTTGCTTACTGAGATTGAGATTGCCTATGTCAAATGATTTATGTACTGCATGTTTGAAGTGTGTGTAAGAGAACCAGATTTTTATGTGTTGATAGCAATAGGAATTTACTGATTTCTGTAATTTTTGCCTTTTGATGTCAACTTTGTCTTCACTTTTCTTTCTATTCAAGGGCACATAACATTAAGTGACATTAGTCTGGTATTTAATTACAGTCCAACCCTTGTTCAGAAATGCTTTGTTTTTTAAATTTTTCAGTTTTTTTTCTCCTGCAGAATTTCTCTAGGAACAGAAAAGTAAATAATTGCTGAGGCTTTATTTGTTATAGCTGATTTTTTTTTTTTGCAGGAATTAATATCTGAATCACATTTTATAGCATAATTTTTACAGTATTAATTGTATGGAGCAGATGTGACTAGGAAGTTCAATTTAACCCGGGTATTCTCTTCCCAGCTGGATGTCGTCTTAGAGACAAATCTTGCTACAATCCGAGTTCTGGAGACAATTCAGAAGAAGCTCTCTCGCTTGTCTGCGGAAGAACAAGCCAAGTTTCGACTGGACAATACCCTGGGCGGCACGTCTGAGGTAATCCACCGCAAGGCCCTGCAAAGGATATACGCTGACAAAGCTGCTGACATCATTGATGGGCTGAAGAAGAACCCATCCGTCGCTGTTCCTATTGTACTGAAAAGGTATTCTGAGGGATACTGTTTGTCACTTTTCTGCACTTGTTAGGTCCAGGGATGTTGCGCTTATGGGAATGTAGCTTGATTTTAGCAGTAACATTAGGTGGAGTCCTTGAGCAGGAGGGTGAGTGTATGCTTCATGCTTTAGTCCTACAGTTCTGAAAACTCTTCTGATTTTCTCTGGCTGGCTCAGTGTGGCCAAACCTTTTTTTCTAGGTGAAGTTAATTCCTTCTGGAGGCAAGTGAAGGGCTCCGTCCCAAGCCTGTACTGAGGGAAGACTTACTAAAGTCCTCCTTCCTTTCCTTCCCTTGGGACTAGGTTTCTGAATGCTAAAGAATTTCATTTTTCCCCTGATGTAATAAACACACAAATACGTACAGGCCGATGCAATATGGACGTGCTGTGCGTCCAAACTTGGGCGCTCGCTTTCCTGACGTGCGCCCTCCACCTTTCTTGAGTATGCGATGCAGTAGGCAAATGAGCCGCTGCGTTAAAAAAAAAGAGGACGCTAGGTACAATTATGCATCCTAGTGCTTCCCCAGCGTTGGGCGCCGATGAGAAGTGGCTGTGCACAGGTTAAAAAAACGAGTTAGAGAAATGGATGCTTATTAATTGATTGTCCGTTTTCTTAACTTGACCATCAGCAAGCCTTTTTTTTTTTTTTTAATTTTATTTTTTTTTTTACCTTATTCTTTTCTTGGTTCCCCCAACTTAATACCATCGTGATATTATGTCAGTGGAACTACAGAAAAGCAGTATTTCTTAGCGTCCAGACAGATGAATTTGGAACCAATGGGTTTTGCACCTCTACCAGCATAAGGAAACTGAGCAAAACTGACATCACAGTATATATACACCCCTGCAGTGACATCAGCCTGCCAGTATTGTCTGTCTCCAGCAGATGGTGGACGTGCATCTCCCTACTGGGGATTGGCTCAAGTTTTAGGAGGAAAAAGAAAGAAGGAAATCTAATTCACCCCACTCCTGCGGTGATACCAAATGGTCCCTCCCCCAGCTGAGAATTCCTGAGGTGATTTCCGTGGACCCTTAGATGAGTGCCTTGGCCCGGTAGCTGGTTTTGTCAGCTGGTGTGGACTTAGCTGTTAAAATAGATGAAAGGCAGTGAGCGTGGCGGTGACTGTATATGCCCTTTCCCCTTGCAGTCGGAGACCGTCTCTGTCCTCAGCTGGGACAGGCTGAGCTCAGGTAAAGCTTTAAAAAAAAAAAAAAAAAAAAAAAAAGAGGGTACTTTGTAGGGCTTCCTCCTTCCTCTGGTCTCCATGTTCGGTGTGCTGTTCCAGTATTCGTTCCCACCCCTGAGGGAGGTTAAGGGACATGGGCAGCCTGGCGGGTTGAGCAGCCCTTATGAGCTAGGCCTCGCTCTTAGGCTTTTCTTTGTGCCCCGTGTGGTAGGCCGTGGCAGCATTTTTGCGTGCTTTTCCCTCTGCGATAGACTGCCCTCTTCAGGACCATTGGTTCGTGCAAGAGCATCTGGCTGTGCAGCCAGGTTGTGCGTTCAGTTTTTGGACGCTTAGTTGGACGCCTGCTTGGGCATCCAGGTGGTAGCGGCGTGTGTGTTAGGCACGCACTTACCTGTACGCATAATTTGGGCGGCATTTAAGCATTCTTCAAACACGGGTTCTGCGCTTAAGTTTAGGACGCCTAAGTTTTGGATGCATTTATTTTACAGTGCAAATTCAGCTGGACGCACACTTTTCAGTCGACGGTTAAGCATTCTGACAGACCGATGGCGCTCATAGCTAAGAAACCTAAGCGCCTTTCCCTCTGTGCTGCCTGTCATATTTGGGCATCCCTCTAACTTGTGCCAGTGCTGCTTAGAGGCTCAGGGAGAATTGCCTTCATCCGATTTTACTAAGCCTGGTTCTTCCCAGCCTGATGAGGGCCTGAGTAAAGACATGCCAGAAGGGGTGCTTGACCTTGGAATTTCCTTAACAGGTTCATCAGCAGGGGAAGGAAGCTCAGTGAGGCACAGCACAGGTACCTTCTGGTTTTGGCATGGATCCTTCTGCCTTTTCTTGGGTGGAATTTCTTTCAAAGATTGCAATCCTTTCCTCAGGCACAGTCTTCAGCCTTGCCAGGTCAGAGTCGCAGGTGGTGGGTGACCTCTCACTCGCCCAGTACTGTTGTTAAGTGCCAAAGTACACATAGACTGGTAGCAGGTCTTCCCAATAGGGATCCGGATGGCACGGATGATGAGGCTGATCCTTACTCTCTGGAGGATGGGGAAATTCCTCCGGGACTGGAATCATATAGGACTATGTTGCGGTTCTTTCATAGAGGTGAGCTACTGGCTCTGATTTCTCAGACATTAAAGATGCTGGGAGTACCTGGGGCTGATTCCATGTCTGAGCCAAAGAAAAATCCCATTTTGGTTTCTTTGTGTAAAGCCTCTTGTCTTTTTCCTGTTATGGAGGCCATTCAAGAATTGATCTTTACTGGGTCCCCGCAGAGGCTAATTTCAAAGGTGGTCAAGTCTTGAAAGGCCTTTACCCCCTGAATCCGGTGGAGGGAGAGCATTTTTGTTTTCTGAAAGTAGATGTGCTTGTCTGTGCCGTCTCTAAGTGGACGACTATCCCCATGGAGGGAGGAGCGGCCTTGAAGATATGCACGATAGAAGGATTGAGTCCATCCTTAGGCAAGCATTTGAAGCTGTGGCAGTGACCTTACAGATAGATTCTTGTTTTTCCCTGGTGGCTCGCTCTTGTTTACTTCTCTCTCAGGAGGTTGATGAATCTGGAGTGAATTCCAGGCAGTAATAGAGCCAGCAGTGCCTTTTTGGCAGATGCAGGCTGCGATTTGGTCCGTACCTCAGCCATAGGGGTGGCTTCGGTAATAGCAGCCAGGCGTCAGTTATGACTGAGAAATTGGTCAGTCGATGCAATCTCCAAGGCTAACTTTACAAAATTGACTCGCTTAAAGGTTCGCTCTTGTTTGGGAGCGAGTTGGCGAAACTGGCCATTCCTGAACATACCCAGATCAGTCCAGACCAGTGGGTTGTGCATTCCTACCAGCAGATGGAGTCGGAGAACAAAAACTTTGGGCACTGCTACATAACAGAGTGCCACCTGCAGTCCCTCAGTATTTCTCGGACTCCAGCACATGGTAGAGATGTAAACCTGCACTCTGTTAAGTTACTTTTTTTTTTTTTTTTAATCTATTAGGAAAGTTTTTTTCCTCTGTTAGGCTAGTTAGGACTTAGCTGTATAGCTTTCTGAGCTGTTAGGCACCTTCGTGGGCCATCCCTCAGTTGAAGCCGAGAGACCGGGGGGTTGGACACCCTTGCCTGAGTCTCATCCGCAACAGTCCAGTGGCTTCGATAGCCAGGGGCTCCTGGTTCCCTCGACCACTGAGGAGGCTCCCCTCAGTCCTTTCTTCAGGCTCCAGGAGTTCCAGTGTAAAGTTTCTTTAAAAAAAGAAAAAGTAAAATAAAAAGAAACTGAAGCCTTTTCAAGGTAGGCAGAGTTGCTTCAGGGGACAGACCGTGCCGTGCCGTTTTGTCGGCAGGCCAGTTGGAGTGGGGAGCTCGACCCCCGCGGGTCCTAATGACGGCCCGGGGCTTCGGGTAGGTCGGCAGGGGGGAGGGAAGGCCTTCGTGCGTGTGCTAGGTCGCATTTTTTCATGCTAGCAGCTCTCCTCAGAGTTTTCACGCCTGCAGGGAGTTCGTTATTTTTAGCTCCTGCAGCCGCGCAAAGGTTTCCCCAGATTGATTTTTTTTCTTGCTTCTGACGACCACGTGGCTGCTCGGACTGGTGTATGGCACACTGACCGAAGATGGGGACCTGCTGGGCGTGTGGCACGTCAGGGCAGGCCCTAAACACTAGTTCCCTTTGTACTGCCTGTTCCAGAGGGAAGGAGGGAACTTCCTCATTGGGGGTGGGGCATCAGGCAGACAAGGGCTCCGTGCCTCTGGGCCGCGGGCATCCTCTGCGAGGGAGGGTGGCTCGTGGCGGATGCCGCGGGAGGAGGATGCCCCTCCCATTCTTTCCCTGGTGGACCAGATTCCCATTTTTGTGGATGACCCTGGGCTACCGGACCCTCCTGTTGGGGGGGGGGGTACTGATTCAGGGGAGTTCTGTTCTGAGTTTGCTGCTGCTACTGCACCAGGCATTCCTGGCTAGGAAACAGGCGATCCTGAAGAGAGCAGCACAGCTGGATGCTTTGGTGGAGCCTCCACTAAAGCGGGTATCCACGGGGTCCACGGACCTTAATCAACCTTCAGGGGCTCGACAGAGGGCTCCAGGTGAGAATAGGTTGCCGGCCCCACTCGGGGATCCCTCTGGCTCCGGGGCGGATCAGGATCCGGGACTCACCCAGGATATATGGGTGATGTGGACCAGGACGACCTCCCACCTTCAGAAGGTGATGATCCCAGCGTGGTATGCTTGTTTAAGCGAGAGGAGCTTTGACCTCTCATTCCCCAGATCTTGGATGTCCTGGGGATCAAGGTTTCGCAGGAAGAATCAGGCAGCGAAGGTGTCAACCCTGTCCTTGATGGGATTCAGGGTCCGACAACTTCCTTCCCGTTACCTAAGAAGGTTCGCAAGCTGATGACCTGGGAGTGGGACTCGCCGGATGCTGGTTTGAAAGTGGGAAGAGCCATGGTGAAACTTTACCCCCTGTCGCAGGATATATTGGATCTTCTAAAGATATACCGAAGGTGGACGCGACTGTGTCTGCCGTGACTAAGAAGACCACCATTCCTATGGCCGGGGCAGCTGCACTGAAGGACATTCAGGATCGCAAACTGGAGATACACCTTAAGCGAGTCTTCGAGGTCTCAGCGCTGAGCCTCAGGGCTGTGATTTGCACCAGCCTCGTGCAGAGAGCCTGTCTTTGAGTCCAGGAGGCGTCCGCAGCTCCCAGTGCCGAAGGCGGGGGGGCCCTTGCAAGCCGCACGTTTGGAGGCAGGAGTTGCCTATGTTGCTGACGCGTTGTATGATTTGGTACGGACCTCGGTGTGTAGCATGGTGTCTGTTGTTACGGCTCGTAGACTACTCTAGTTGTGTAATTGGTCAGCAGATTTATCTTCCAAGTCTCAACTCTGTAACTTCTCTTTTAAGGGCAAGCTTCTCTTCGGGGAGAATCTGGACCAGTTAGTGAAATTGCTGGGGGAGTCCAAAGGCAACAGACTGCCGGAGGATAGGAAACCTTCTGGGAAGGTTTTTCCCCCTCCAGCTCGTTTTTGGGATTCTCGCAGATTTCGCCCTGGTGGGCCCCGCAGGAGCTGAAGACCTAGTCCAAGCTCGGGATGTCAGCAGTCCTTTCGTGGAGGACGGCGCCCAGGCAACCCTCCTGGGCGCCATCCTCCCATTGAAGCCAGGGCACCCAATCCATCGTAGACTCTGTCTGAGGCAGATTTTCTCAGGCAGAGTCTAGACCAAGAAGAATGGGTATTGACAGATGAGGCATTTCAGCTGATTAGTGGATCATTGTGGCTTTCCATTTCTGGACCTATTGGTGACTTTTCGCAATGCATAGGTTCCTTGATTCTTCAGTCGAGGGAGAGATCCAAACTCCTTGGACATCGATGCTCTCGTGCTGGAATGGCCGGATGACAAGTTACTGTATGCCTTTCCCCCATGACCCATGCTGGACAGAATGGTTTGGAGGGTCGAGAATCACAGAGGGATGGTGCTTCTGGTGGCACCAGATTGGTCCAGGAGATGGTATGCGGATTTGCGAAGGCATCTGGTAGATTTTCTCCTCTGGTTTGTGGCCCACATGGATCTGCTGTGGCAGGGGCCTGTGCTTCATGAAGATTCAACTCAATTTTGTCTTATGGAATGACCCTTGAGAGGGCTCGCTTGCTGAAGCGTGGATATTCTGCTATGGTAATTGCCACCTTGCTACAAGCAAGAAAGTTCTCCACGTCTTAGCTTATGTGCTGGTTTGGCACGTGTTTGAGGCTTGGTGTGAAGATAGAGGGGTGCTTCCTTGTTCAGTTAAGATCCCGCTCATTTTGGAATTTTTGCAGCATGTAATGAATAAAGGGGTGGCCCTTAATTCTTTAAAGGTACAGGTAGCGGCTCTTGCCTGTTTAGGGTTCAGGTGAATGGTGGTCCCTTGTCGGCTCATCCAGATGTGGCCTGTTTCTTGAAAGGAGTGAAATATCTTCATCCTCCCTTGTGGTTACTGGTGCCATTATGGAATCTTAAACCGGTTTTGGATTTCTTAGCAGGTTCTTCATTTCGACCATTGTAAACCTTTCCTTGAGTTTGCTGACATTAAAAACAGTGTTTCTTGTGACGATTTGTTCTGTACGTAAAATATCCAAGCTGTAGATCTTGTCTTGCCAGGAGCTGTTCCTTTGAGTGACTCCAGGGGCGATACAGCTGTGTACTGTTCCTTCCTTTTTGCCTAAAGTGGTCTCTGATTTTCACTTGAATCAGTCCTGCCGACTCTGGATAGGGAAAGAGATGTGGAGGAATATTGCCTGTTGCGACCCTTGCCTGTCAAGAGACATGTCGTGGGATATCTGGAGGCTTCTAAACCTTTCCGGAAGATGGATCACCTGTTTGTCCTCTACAGTGGAAGTACACAGAGCAAACCGGCTTTGCGGGCTATTATAGCTCGCTGGATTAAGGAGGTAGTCCAGGCCGTATATGTGGATGTTAAAAAGCAGTTACCTAGTAAGGCTAGGGCTCATTCCACTAGGTGTCAGGCAGTGTCATGGGCGGAAGTTAGATTGTTGACTTCCATCGAAGATTCAACTTCAGCTACGATGTGGTCCTCCTTACACACCTTTTCCAGGTATTTATCGTCTGGATGTGCAGGCCCGGGAGGATGCAGCTTGTGTACATCCCATTGGTTCTGAATTCATCTGTCTGGATGCTAAGAAATGAGAAATTACTACTTACCTGATAATTTCCTTTTCTTTTGACCAGACAGATGAATTCAGCTTCCCGCCCTTGGATACCAAACGATTGGACTATAGTCCCGTGTGGCTGTTTTTTTTCAGGGGTTTCTTTGTGTTAGTCCAGTCCCTAGACTAGTGTTGATACATTCGTTGGCTGAGTACTGAAATGGTTTTCTGTTATTAATCAAGTTTTTGCTAGTCTGTCCACAGTTGGCTTTTGAAGAGAATACTGGCAGGCTGATGTCACTGCAGGCGTGTATAAATACTGCGATGTCCGCTTATTGCCTTCTCCATCTGGTTGAGGGGCATAACCCACTGGTTCTGAATTCATCTATCTGGTCTAAAGCAAAGGAAATTTGCTTTAGATTGGCAGGAGTTAATTTTTTTAAGTAAAAATGTGCGCGTGAAGCTCACATTTAATTTTTACCTAAGTGGGTAATAACTAATAGTCTCATCAACATGAATTTACATGTGACGAGCACTATTAGCTATGCGCATTTTGGATATTGCAAAAGGGGTTATGGACGCGCGCCCAAGCGCTCGTTAACCCATGCGGTAGGCTCAGCACACGATATTGCATCGGCCTGAAAGTGCAGGCAATGACCAGTTGTAGCAGTACAATGCTTCCTGCTGCAATATGAAATATATAGACCTGTATGGGTAATACTGTTTATAAGAACGGACTGCATTTTATTAAAGAATGATTTGAAGGCTTCAGTTCCATAATTTGAAGTCTTGTAGTGTTAACTTTATCAGTGTCCATGTCCATGCTCTGTTTCTATTATGGTCCAGGTTAAAGATGAAGGAAGAGGAATGGAGAGAAGCTCAAAGAGGATTTAACAAGATCTGGCGGGAACAGAATGAGAAATACTATTTAAAATCTTTGGATCACCAGGGTATCAACTACAAACAGAATGACACCAAGCTCTTGCGGTCAAAGAGCTTACTCAACGAGATTGAAAGTATATATGATGAGGTCAGTGCAGCACTTGCTGAGAAATGCCATGGATTAACGTTTGGATGAGAAACAGGCTATTCACTACGATATAAATTAATCGGTTGTATTTCTTCTAATCTAACCTCAGGAAATGACCATAAATAGTTAATTAACTACGGTTCGAGACAGAGCTCTTTCTCTAGCAGGTCCGAAAATATGGAACACATTGCCTTTAGACATAAGGCTGGACTCTCACACACAAACATTCAAGAAAAAACTTAAGACATGGCTTTTTGAGCAAGCCTTCAAGCTTGCTTCAACCTAGACAGACTTAGCCCCTGGTTTTCCTTATTTCTCACCTGATTTCATTTTACCATATTTTATTGTACATTATTTTTGTTTGAGGTTTTTTTTTACCTATTTTTACTACATTTTATTTTGTTTTTATCTATAGTTTTAGCCAGCTGAGTTATTTTACATGGATGTAATATGATTTATATATTTTATGAATGTATTTAACTTGATCATGTTACATTTTATTGTATAGATGTAAACCGATATGATGTCCCCATGAATACTGGCATACACAAGTAAATAAATAAATACTGTAACATTTCTTGGGAGTCTTGAGGAAAGAGGACATAAGATCTGTCTGAAACACCCAAGATGTATTATGATGTCTAACCTAATGCGTAATTTGAAATATTTATTTATTTAGACATTTTATATACTGTCGTTCCATATAAAGATCCCAGTGGTTTACAAAATTAGCATTCATAACTATAAATCAACAAATTACAATTTACAGAGGTAATATTCGTAAACAGGTCTTAACATGAATCAAATGAGATACTGGTATAGGAGGGAACATTTTTTATATTTTCTAATATTTTTCTGTTGCCTTGCCATTTGTTTTATTTGGCCATTCCTGTTCATACCCAGATCACTCCAAACAAGTGGGTTATGCATCCCTACCAGCAGATGGAGGCAGAGAACAAAACAGTGAGGCACTGCTACATAAGTGCCACCTGCATTCCCTCAGTATTTCTCTGTCTCCAATAGATGATAGAGGTGTAAACCTGCAGTCTGACTAGGTATAGTTTAAAAAAAAACAAAAAAAAAAAAAGATTAATTTCGGATTTGTTGTATCTCTGAGGTGTTAGGCACCTTGGTGGGCCATCTCTTAGCCTGAGCTGGGTGACCGGGGGGGTTAGTAACCCCTGCCTGTTTTGTAGCCCTTTGGTGTCTGAGGTCCTGATAGCCAGAGGACTGGCTCCCTCGTGGCCTCTGAAGCCTCCTCCTGCTTGCTATTGTCCCCACAAAGGGAAGTAATACTATTTCTTTGTCCTTTAAATTAAGTTTAAAAAAAAAAATAAGAAAAACAAGACTGAGTTTGTTTGCAAGCTGTCTGGCAGGACGCTTTCGGCAGTGGGGGCTGTCTGTGCCGGGTGCAGGTAGAGAGGGGTAAGCCCATTGCTATTTTCTCTGCTAGGGGATCCTGGCAGCTGGGGGGGTGTTCCTCTGTGCTATTTGGCGTCTCTGTTCCTTCGTGAGTTTTTGGTAGCCGAGTGGGAATGGTGCCAAAACCGCACATGGTGGTCTGCAAGGCTTGTGGCCTTTGGTTGGCCCGCCTCTGTTCCCATTCCCTTTGCATTGGGTGTGCTGTGGGGGGCGAGGGAACCTCCTCTAGCGTATTGGAAGACTGGAGGGCCTTGAGATCATTGGGGCCGCGAGTGTGTGTGTGGGGGGGGGGGGGGGGGCAATTGAGACAGCCAGATCAACACTATTGCTTGCAGCGGCCTACAGGCCCGCAAGAGGCTGGTGATTTCCCTCCTTCGCTCTCCCCTGTGACTTAATTACCTGCCGAGGATCAGCATGGAGGGAAGAGAGTCTGAAAGTAGCTTGTCTGATCATAGCGCTGCGGATCCGGAAGACTTTTCCTCAGAGTTTGTACTCCTCATACATAAAGATCAGGGGAGGTACTCCATTTATTTTGTGTTTCCCAAGAAGGAGGGCTCTTTTTTGGCCCATTGTGAACTTGCAAAAGGTGAATGTATCCTTAAGGGTTCTGTATTTTTGTATGGAGACGCTGCTCACAGTGATAGCAGCTGTTCGAAAAAGAGTTTTTGGTGTCATTGGACCTAACAGAACCTACCTCCATGTTCCCATTCGAAGGGACCATCAGAAGTTTTTGGTTCATGGTGCTAGGGCAGCATTTCCAGTTTCGAGCTCTTCCCTTTGATTTAGCCACTGTGCCCGTACCTTCACAAAAGTGATGGTGATGATGGCGGTGACTCTACAGCAAGAGGGGATTCTGGACGATTGGTTCATCCAGGCAAAGATGGAGGACGAGTGCGTGGTGTTCCAGTTGCGTTCTCCAGGGTGGGTGATAAACGCGGCAGAATGTCATCTGTTGCCGACCCAATACTTGGATCTGGGAGTGCGATTCAATACTCGAACAGGCAGGGTTTTTCTTTTTTTTATTTTCTTTTTAATTGAATTTACAATTAACACAAGATAACTTGTACCAGTAATAGGAATATCACAGAAATAAAGTTCTAAGCAATTCTCATAATACAAAGGTACTATTATTAACATTCCTCAAAAATTAAAGAACTTTGGGGGGACCAAGAAAGGTAATGGAGTGAAACATTGCAATGATTTATCATAAAAAGAAAAATGAGAGCAAATCTATGTTACATTTTTACTGCCAAGACTACATAAGTGTTCATTTAGGAGTGAGTGTCCAGAAAAGCCCTAAGCTTAGATGGTTCAAAGAATACATAATTAAGACTAAGATGGCCGCCGACTGAGCAGCAGGGAGGAAGTAGTCTCTCACAGATCTGCTTTTTCTTGAGAAAATCTGTGGGATCTCAATTAATATGCTTCACACAAAACGCAAGGCGAAACTTAAATAACTGCCCCAGCCTACGGTTTCATCCGAGTTGATACAGCAGAGGATTGAGCAATTTCTTTCACCTACACCGGAACCAGGTAGAGAGGCCGCGGTGGGAGTAAGCGCGGAGCGAACACCTACCCTACAGGCCGACGAGATCTCATTGAGCCCCAGAGCGCCAAGAATGACAACCCCTCCCTGTGGAGTACATGCGGTATGTTTGGAATCCTTAATGCCCACGCCCTTGCAAGATAGGGATGGGGCTAGTTTTCTGGATATAGGACAGATGCCGCTTTGATTCCGAACCTACGGTAGCCCCGGCGGGGCTGGGTACTTCAGATATTTCGACGAAGACCCAAGTGGCTACATTAAAGGCCATACAATCGGGGATTTTTGGCACTAATATTCTGCAGAGTGAAGGAGATGAAGTCACAGCAGCCCCAGGAATGCAATTTAAACTAAAGCCTGCAATAATAACATTGGATAGTATTTGGGAAGTTTTGGCCTCACTTAGAAACTGCTATTTCTTCTATTACTAGAATTACTTCAGATACAAACAAACATGTACTGGCTATGGAAGGAACGATTACCTCGCAAGATTTAAAGATTAAAAGCTTTGGAAACTAAATTTTCCTCATATGAAAAGATACAGCAAGGGTTGGTGCATTCTGAGAATATAGAGAATTCCTTAAGCTTGAATTTAAGGGTTCTCAACTTCCCAGTTCTTAAATCTATACCACCAATAGATTTCTTTAAGAGTTATATTTCGAATATCCTTAAGATTCCATCTAATGCAATGCCTCATAACAAAGGCCTTTTATCTACCCCAAGAGGAGTCAGAACCATCAGGAGCAGTCTCTCAAGAGCAACATATTATGGATATTACTGATTTATTGGAACTTTCCCAAGAGACAGAAATCTCTCAGAGGGGAACTTTGTTAATTTCCTTTGCTTTTATAAGTGAAAGGAATACTGTTCTAAGGTTTTTCCTACGAAATAGGAACCTTACTTTTCATGGAAAACAGATATGAATTTATCCAGACGTGAAAAGAGCAACACAAGAACGACGAAAGAAGTTTTTGACCATGAGAACTGAGATCCTTGCTCGTGGGGGGCAATATTTGCTACGCTATCCATGTAAATGCCTAGGCAGGGTTTTTCTGACTTCGGACAATGTGTCGAAGTTGCAAGCGCAGGTGCAGTGTCTGCTTCAGCTGCCAATGCTGAAGGTCTGGATTATCTCTAGGTTCTGGGCTGTATAGCTTCCATGTTGGACTTGGTTCCATGAGCCTTTGCTCACATGTGTCCTTTGCAGAAGGCACTGTTGTCCAGATGGAATCCATGGTCGGATGACTTTCATCTGCCCTTACCTCTTCAGGGAGAATCCAGATCCAGTCTCTGGTGGTGGCTCTCCCGTCCCAGTTAGGAGAAGGGAGTGGATCTGGAGGCTCCGGATTGGGTAGTAGTGACCATCGATGCCAGTCTCAAGGGTTGGGGGGGGGGGGGGGGCAGTGTGTCGGGGTGATCTGTGCAAGGACTCTGGTCTTCAGCGGAGAGGGCCTGGTTGATCAGTTGCTTGGCGATGAGGGTGGTACGCAGAGCCCTGGAGGCCTTTCTTCCCTTGGTAAAGGGTCGCATGGTGAGAATCTTCTCAGACAATGCGACAACGGTGGCTTATATTAATCGTCGGGGAGGTACGAAGAGTCATGAGGCGGCTCTGGAAGTTCAACAGTTTGCTTAGGCGGAGTGTCATTTCGAAGGCGTGGTGGAGTCTCACAGCAGGCGCAGGCAATTTATTTATTTATCGAGTTTTATATACCGTCATTCGGTTTCGCTATCACAACGAACATTACATCCATTACAATGAACAAGCGGACTTCCTCAGCAAGCAGCAGTAGATCTAGGGGAATGGGAATTATCCCCGGAGGTCTGGGATTGCCTTTGTGCCAGATTGGGAGTGCCCCAGTTGGAACTAATGGCGATGAGGGACAATGCGAAGGTTCTGAGGTTCTTCCATCGCAGGAGGGAAGTCAGAGCAGAAGGGCTGGATGCTCTAGTTTGTCCCTGGATGACAGGAATCCTCCTATACGTGTTTCCTCCTTGGCCTCTGGTCGGTTGCGTATTGCGGCGCGTGGAGGCACATCCAGGCCAGATGGTTCTGGTGGCACTGGAATGGCCTTGCAGGCCGTGGTTCGTGGATCTGATGGGTCTCGCAATAGACTGTCCTTTCCAGTTGGTTCATCTGTCAGGGTTGCTTCAGCAAGGTCCCATATTTTCAGATCGGAAGAATTACTTTTGTCTAGTGGCTTGGCTTTTGAGATGGCGATTGTGCTTAAAGGGTTAGTCAGAGATAGAAATGTCCACGTTGCTTCAGGCTAGACGTCCTTCTACATCTATGGCTTATGTTCGGGTCTGGAAGGTGTTTGAAGCTTGGTGCCTTCATAAGCACCTGGATCCCCTGTTTGTGAGCGTTGAAGGGTCTGGCCTACATCTCTCTGAGTTTAGGTGTCCGCCTCTGGTTGCCATAGGGGCAGGGGGTAAGGCTGGTCATTAGCTTCCTATCCAGATGTGTGATTTCTCAGGAGTCAAGGGTTTATGGCCACCAGTAAGGAAGTTGTGTCCAAATTGGAACCTCAGACTGGTTATTCATGTGCTTTGTGAGGCCCCTTTTGGGCCTTAAGGGGGAGCGTCATTGAAGGATCTGACGTTGAAGGCTGTTTTTCATGTAACCATATGTTCAGCCAGGCAGATTTTGGAGCTGCAAGTGTTATCTTGTAGGGACCCCTTTCTACGGGTTGAGTCTGAGAGGGTGACTGCGGATAGTGCCGTCCTCTTTGCCGAAGGTGGTTCCTCTCTTCATTTGAATCAGATGGTGGAGCTGCCAGCCTTTCTGGACTGGTTTAGGGCCTCTCTACCAGAGAGTGAGCTGCATCTTTTGGATTTACGCAGGACCCTGTTGTGTTATCTGAAGATTACAAAATTCTTTCAGCATTCGGATCACCTCTTTCTACTGTTCGAAGGGGTGAAGAAAGGGGCTAAGGCTTCAAAAGCTACGATTTCTCGCTGGTTGAAAGAAGCTATTTCTTCTGCTTATATTTGTAAGAGCCATGTGGTGCCCATAAGCTTACCAGCTCATTCTACAAGAGCTCAGGTGGCATCCTGGGCAGAGTGTCAGTTGGTTTCTCCACAGGAGATATGTAGGGCAGTGGTGTGGTCAACGCTTCATACTTTCATCAAGCATTATCAATTGGATGTGTGGGCACAGGAAGACACACCCTTTGGTGAGAGTATTCTGCGTGTAGGTCTTTCGGGATTCCGCCCAGTTTAGGGGTGCTTTGGTACACCCCACTTATGTGGACTGATCTGGGTATGAACAGGAAAGGAAAATTGGTTCTTACCTGCTAATTTTCGCTCCTGTAATATCACAAATCAGTCCAGAAGTCAGCCTATTCTTACTGCCGAAAGACTGAATATACTGGTATGTTTTGCAGAAAGTTTACATGCTGTAAATAAGTTGAGATGGGTGTTATGGAGTTATGATTTTTTTCTGGAAGCATGGAGGGCACCAGGTCAAGGGGATTACAAACCTGAATTTCCTGTTCGCCCTGAAAGTTAGGGTGATAGACTCTCTACTCTTTAGCTTGGGTAGAGTTCAATACTGAGGGATTGCAGGTGGCACTCTCAGTTATGTAGCAGTGCCTCAAAGTTTTGTTCTCTGCCTCCATCTGCTGGTAGGGATGCATAAACCCACTTGTCTGGACTGATCTTTGGTATTACAGGAATGAAAATTAGCAGGTAAGAACCAATTTTCCTTTATAGCACAATTAGGATATCAGCCCAGCCTAGTAGTGTGTGCAGCTCATGCTATTTTATCTTTGGTCTCTTGCTTCAGCGGCAAGAACAGGCATCTGAGGATAATTCAAGTGTGCCAATTGGACCACACCTGACACTCACCTATGAGGACAAACAGATCCTGGATGATGCTGCCGGACTTATTATCCATCATGTGAAAAGGCAAACGGGAATCCAGAAGGAGGACAAATACAAAATCAAACAGATTATGTACCATTTCATCCCGGACCTGCTTTTTGCTCAGCGAGGCATGCTTTCAGATATAGAAGAGGAAGAAGAGGAGGAGATGGATATTGATGAAGCTACTGGGGTAGCAAAAAAGCACAATGGGGTTGGGAGTAATGTGCCCAAAGCCAAATTGCTCTTCAGTAGCACGGCGGCCCAGAAGTTGCGGGGCATGGATGAAGTATACAATCTCTTTTATGTTAACAACAACTGGTACATTTTCCTGCGACTACACCAGATTTTGTGCTCACGACTGTTGCGTATCTACAGCCAGGCTGAGCGTCAGATCGAGGAGGAGACCCGGGAACGAGAATGGGAACAAGAGGTGCTGGGGATTAAACGGGAAAAGAGTGACAGTCCTGCCATCCAGCTGCGACTCAAGGAACCCAGTGAGTACTGCTGTCTTGTGTGCTGCTCCATATGTGTCAGGTTCATGATAGTTTACTTGTCATGACTGCTTTTTATAAAATTGTATGGCATATTTTATTTGCCATAAAATTAAGCTGATTTTTATTCCATAATGAGCAGAGTTAATTATGTGTTAAAAAATGGTTTGTATGACCCTCAACTCTGTCCTTGAAAAGGTGGAATAACAAAAATATTCAAATATAAATGTTTTCAATAAGGTACAATAAAGTTGCATTTCTATCTCTTCCTGCTACACCAGTTCAGTCCACACAGGTAAGGTATGTTCCCCTACTAGCAAATGGAGGCAGAGCAAACTGATTTCTCCAGTGATATTATGCCACTATGTAAAGGTGGTGCAGCATGGTGAGAACCTAATATTCTCTGCCTTCAACCAATGGTAGAATCTGGTGCAGCAGGAGTTTTTGGAATGCTGGTTTGGGCCAGACTGCTGGTGTGCCAGTCTGTGTGAATTCTAATGTGTTCCCATTTCCAGAAGAGACTAGGTCGAGCTCTGAGGGAGAGCCACCCTTTTCTTCTTAAAAGAATATTCCGAGAACATCTCAGCAGAAGGTTTATTTTTTATCTTTGTCTTGGGGCAATCTCTCAAGATTTGCAGCTTCAGTGGGAGTCTCTGGTATTGGCAGATGCTGGTCCTCTTGCTTGCTGTTCCAGCATGGGTGCCCCCAATTCTGGCCTCTCCAGATGTGAGTACCTCGAATGGTTCCTCGGGAGTCTTTCAGCCTTTTGCACTAGGCTGACTGCTATTCAGAAGCCTGATGCAAACCCAGATTTTACTTCTAACATGGGCAACACTCTGTGCAGAGCTGAGGAAGCAACCAGTCGGGAGGGGGATGTAAAGCTTACTCTGTGCTTATGGCCAGGGACACAAGAACACTTAGACTCAGTAAAAAGTATAATGTATTTTTATTAGTCAATATAAGTGTTCTCGGGAGATACTGGGTGCCCTTAGTCTTACAATCTGACCAGCATCTCCCTGGATACAGGAAGTGACCCTTGTTTTATAGATAACATTCAAATACAGGAAAAGGATAGAAGGTTCTAGAGACTTGCATGACTGCCCAAAGGATCATTTACATAAGTTGTAATGTCAACTGCATGATTAAATCATCGCTAACTACCCTGATTGGCTTCCCAGGATGTGTAGCCCATTTCCCATGGCTCTCTTTGTTCTGTTAAACTCTTACTGGTAAAGGCAATCAACACGTCTGTAACTGTGTGGATTACAAACTCCTGAGAATGGTGCCTGAAGCTCCCCTGTGGTGACTCTATGAATAGACATCACCTGTCTGGTGCCAGCTTGCATGCTTCTATAGATATTCAGGGACAATTCTGTAAGTCACTCAGTCCATTCAGCCCAGGCAGGCCAAAGACACGCAGAGGCTTCTGGGGATTTCCTTCTCCATGTTGGTTTTCTGTTCAGGCATACTTCTCAGGGAGGGGGGGTGTCACTGGAGCTTCCCTCCGTGGGTATAGATAAGGATTTGGAGGATTTTGATAACCGGGCAGATTCGGGGTTTCGGAAGCCAAAATCTAATTGCATTCCCTCCTTAGCACCCATCTAGGCATCTCAATGAAGTGCAGCAGGTCCATTCGTTGGTTCTGTTACCAGGAGTGGACCCACATAACCTCGGATTAATAGGTTTTGGAGCTAGTCCATCAATGCTATTCCTTGGAGCTCCCGTTTGCTAGTTAACAATGCTTTTATGATTTTTCTCTGTTCTTTGGCCATAAAGCAAAATGTGGAGGCTGAGACCTTGTTTCATCTTCGGTTGTTGAGGGCTGTGATATCAGTGCCCCTTCCAGAGAAGGAATAGCCATTGCTCCATAGTGTCCCATTCTGGACCTCTAGGGGGTGAATTCCAGCTTCAGGGTTTCTCGTTTTCGCATGGATACTCTTCAGTTTGGCCACGGCTCTGCAGGTCTTCACCAGGGTTATGGTGGTTAATGGCAGCATTGTTGAGGATAGAAGAGATCAGGGTTCACTTTTATCTGGGCAATGATTCAGACCTCCCGCAGAGTGGTCCAGGTTTTAGAAGGCTTGGGCTAGGTGATTAATTTTGCAAAGAACACCCTAGTCTCTTCTCTGGGAGCCTGATTCAATACCCAGGCAGGCTCTCTGACAGTAGAAAGTGTGGACAAATTGATTCTCCAAACACACATGTTTCTGGCTCTTCCTGTTCCGAGAACTTGATTATATTCAGCTCTTGGGTTCCAAGGCAACTGCTTGAGACTTAGCTCCATGGGCCAGGGCCCACATGAGATCTCTTCAAAATTATTTTCTGTCTCAGTGGTATCCTCAGTCCCAGGATCTGCATCTGGCTCTGCTGGCAGTAAGGAGGCGGAGTCCTGAGTGTTTGTTTCCTCAGAAACTGTTGAGAGGTGTCAGTTTGATGGCTCCGTCCTGGGTTCTGGTCACAACAGATAAGAACATGTCTTGCCCGAGTCTCATTATCTGGACAAGGAAGAGGCCTGGTCCATCAACAAATTGGAAACCAGGGCCAATTTGTTTTATTCTTCATTTTCTTCCCCTGGATTGGGGGAAGACTGTCCCAGTCCTGTCCAATAATATAATGGCAGTAGCATATATGAACAAACAGAGCAGCACCAGGAGTAAGAGTGTTGGAGGAAGTGAATCTTCTTTTATTCTGGGCAGAAGAGAATCTGCAGCTCTTGTCAGTGGCTCACATGGCCAATCGGGGAAAACATGCAGGTGGACTTTCTAAGCCGAAACCTACTTGATTTCCCAGTCAGGAGGTTTTTCAGCTCATTATTCTTTGCTGGACTTGGCCTCTATGAATTTGATGGAATCTCACAAGAACACCAAGGTCTCACTGTACTTCAGTCATTGCTAGGAGCTCGGCTCCCATGGTATAAAGGCCTTTGTTCAGCCCTAGCCACAAGAGAAGTTTCTGTATGTGTTTTTTTTTTCTATGGCCTGTGGTCAGCCGAACTCTGCATTGGATAGAGTTGGAGATAAGTCGTGAGATTCTGGTGGCGTTAGATTGGCCATTGAGGCCTTGGTATGCGGATCTGATGAGGCTTCAGGACAACCTTCCTTTGTAGTGTCTGAATGCCAGAGATCATCTGGTTCAGGAGCCCTTTCTTATGGATAATCATTTTTCATTCTTTCTTATGGCTTGGCTTTTGAAAGGACACACTTAACGAAGAAGGGTTATTCTTCTTCTGTCATTTCTACACTCTTGAAAGCTCATAAGAATTCCACTTCCTTGACTTACTTTCTGGTCTGGTGTGTGTCCGAGGAATTCTGCAAGGATTGCTCTCTCTCCTTGGTGTTTGGATATCCCTGGAATTTTGAGCTTTCTTTAGCAGGGGCTGGAAAAAGGCCTAGCCTTGAGTTCCCTAAAGGTTCAGCTATTGCTTGTTCCAGGTATAAGGTCCAAGAAATGACTGTGGCTGCTTATCCAGATGTTAGGTTTTTGCAGGGAGTTAAGCTATGTTCTCTCTTTCATCCTTTGGTACCATAGTGGAATCTGGTGCTGAAGGCTCTGAAGATGATTTCTTTGAAGGATCTTACCCTGAAAGCAATCTCTTATGGTAGTTTTTTCAGCTTGCCGATTTCAGAGGTTTCTTGTAGGGATCATACAAGACAAATAAACATACTTTAAGTTGTATGTATACTAATGCCAGAAGTCTAAAAATTAAGATGGGAGAGTTGGAATGTACAGCACTGAATGAAGAGGTAGACATAATTGGAATCCCAGAGACATGATGGAAGGAGGCTAGCCAATGGGACAGTGCTATACCAGGGAGTCAATTATATCTGTGATATGGTGGATCAGCTTGGTGGGGTGTGGTGCTTTATCCAAGGTTCTGAGTGGCTTCCAAATAAAATAAAATCATACTTTCATATATAATTAAAACAAACAAAACAAAAAACATAAAAATAGACCAGCGTAAATTAGGAGTTTCATTACATAATCATGTCTATAAATGTCTGCTCAAATAGATGTGCATTCAGCTGTGTCTTGAAAGTTTTACAGCATGTCTGCTTACATAACACTGAGGGTAGTTTATTTCACATCCGTGCACCTGCTACAGATGATAATCTATCCCATGAGTCTGATTTGGAATGTCAAGAAAACACTGACCCACCAAATTCAAAGCCCTCACTGGACGCTGTTGGCAAAATGACAAGCCTTTAAGTACTTTTGTCTCGTCTGAATTAAGTGACCGTGAGGAGATATTGACAATCTTATTGTGTGTTTCTATTCCCGGTATGTCTGAAACGGATTGTGAAACTGGTTGTAGGATTGGTTCTGAAATCCTCTCTCTCTCCCTCTCCCTCCTCCTCTTCCTCTGAAAAAAGGGGATTCCCATTTTTTATTAGTAGGTACATCTTTTTCTGAATTCTTTCTCCACATTTTATGTAATTGAAAAATACGAGAATCACCTTTGTCAGGTCTGACTGATTCTGTGTCTCTATTAAAGAGGGGTGCTGAAGGGTCTCTTCAACATATGTTGTACTGCGTATGCGTTTGGCATTCCTATCTAGATTGGGGCTTAAGCCATTTCTTTTAGCTTGTCCTTCATCAAAATGTCTTTTTTTGTTGTGTGAAAAATCATTATCGTTTCTAATAAAAGGTTTGTTAAAGCCATGCCACTGATAAACCTTATTATTTTTGTAATCTGTTTCGTCTCTTTTGAATTTATCATATTTCAGTGATTTCCGTTCCTTTGTGAAACTTTCTAAATTTTTCTTATAGTCACTATAAATAATATCGAAACAGAGATCATTCTTCTTGAGGAAGTCAAGCTGCTTGTCCAGTTCACTTCTGATCTTTTCTTCCCTTGCCTTAGAAGTTTTGATGATTAAAATCATAAGGTCTAGAGAACATTTAAAATAAACATACATACTTGGAGGTTTGTTGATCCTTAGACCTCTGGGTATCCGTTTATAACGACAGTAATCCAGAAGTATTGATGCATGTAGGTTGCTCCTCACAAGACTTTTACTCAAGTTAATTGAATCTCCCCACTTTTTCAAGAAATCTATGAAGACCTCGTCATTAAAAAAAAAAAAAAAAAAAAAAAAAAAAAGGTTCCGATGGTAAAAGTTCATTGAGTTGTCCATCATCAAAGCTAAGAATGTCCTTCCATGGCTTTCTGTCTTCCTACTGTTTACTCTCTTGCATGTTAATCTCCTTTCTCTTTTAAAAAAAAATTAATTTTTAAAAATTAACTTATATGAAAAATGATTTTCTGTGTGTTTATGAACTTTATTGCAATTAAACTTTGCATTGATTGTTTTATTTTAGCCCCTGAAGCAGCCCTCCATTGGGTGAAACTCAGGCCTTGAGTCTGGCACTTACTGGAATATTGCTTTATTAATAAATACGATATGTGTCCTTGTGCCCCGTTCTTTCCTTTTTACCAAAGCTACTGTTTTACCTGAATCAGTTTTACACTTCTGGATTTTTCGAGGGTTGAATTTCAGGATTTTTTTGGGCATGCATTGGGTTATCAGATACTTCGAAGTATCTTCATTCCTTCCGAAGAATGGACAGAGTGTCCTCTTTGGGGTTTGCACGTGGGTGACGTGGCCTCAAAGGGTACGTGGATTACAGACACAATAGCTTCTGCATATTTGCTTAAGGGTCGAAGGGCTCATTCTACAAAAGCACAGTGTACATCTTGGGTTGAAGCTGTTGCGGTGTCTCCTGAAGATATTGTAAGACAGCTACCTAGTTGTCTTTACATTCCTTTGCCAAGCATTTCATACTGGACAACTCTGCTAAGGAGGATGCAGCTTAGAGAGCTGGTGTCCAAATGGCAGTTCTTACTTTTTCTCTCCCTAGGTAGTGGGACTTTGTTACTTCCTATCTGTGTGGACTGGACTGGTGCAGCAGGAAGAAGGGAAGGAGACATTTTTACCTGTTAATTTTCTTTTCATTAGTTCTGTACATGAGTCCGGCATCATCCCCCCTCCCCCCCAGGAAGTTGGACCCTTCTCTTGAGACGTGTGGGGTGTGTACATCTTAGTTCTCTGTACTGCTTTATGTATATTTACAGAAGTTTCAGCACACGTCTCCTTGTTTGATGCTTTGATCCCGTCCTGTTATTCCCTTGTTTATCTGTTCATAACAGGCAGGTTCCCTCCCCCTCACAAACTCTTTCTGCTCTTATTGATATCTCTTATATTTTTATCTTTTGTAGTTGTTTCACTGCTTTGCCGTAGGGATATTGGATTGCTGCACCACCTATACACATAGCGGCATGATGTTGCTGGAGAAATCCAGTTTGCTCTGCCTCCGTCTGCTGGTTGGGGGACATAACCCACCTGTGTGGACTAGAATCATGTAGCAGGAAAGCAAATTAACAGATAAACATTTATCCTTTTTTAAAATAGAAAAAGGAGCGTAAGGACAAAAAGAGTATTTTGAATGTCTGGGGAAAAATCCTGAGCACCAAGTTGCTTGGGTGCCTAAACTTTGGTGCCTGTTGCTGCCCAGAGCCCACTGGAGACACTGTTGCTGGCCTCAGGAAAAGACTCTGCTGTCAGGTCACACAAAGGAGGAGCTATAGCCTCACTCAGTCTCCTATCACTAGAAAAATTGAAGGGAGAGAAAACAAAACAAAAAAAAGGTAACAACCCCTGTCCCTCCAAAAAAAAAATAAAAAAAAATAAAATAATAATGAAAGAAACAAAAATAAATGATGAAAGAAAAAATTGAGATAAGATAAGAGTTTTGACTGGTGCCTAAGTTCTTGAAATATTGTCTAGCCCTATGTTGGAAGGAGAAGAAAGCTTAGAGGAAATACTGTTTTTCTGAGAAGGTACTGGATGCTAGAATAGCCTACCAGCGGAAATGATGACTTTTAACAGCGACTGAATTCAAGTATACTTGGGACAGATATGGAGTAGGAGTAGGGCTTGAGGCTACTGGACAGATTTGGTGGACAAAGATCCTTATCTGCAGACAGCTGCTATACTATCCACCTCCAACCAAAACATGCCTCCCGAAACAGTACCTTTTAATGCTGCCACATTGAGGAAGGCGGGTTTACTTGTATAAACTATTTTTATCCTGCATAAAAAAAAATCCATTTTTCAATGCAATTTACATAGATAAAAAAGCATTTACCTACGTTAATTGTCTGTCTGAAAAATGCCATCCCTCAGTGTGGCTAAAAGTCCATGCTTTATTCCAGTTTTGGCCTCAGTGGGAGGAGATGTTCCAAAGGCCTGTTTTGGGGGAGGAAGGGTAATTTCATGGATGACATTTTTAGATAAATTTTAGTTGGAAAAGTTAAAGAACAGTGTTGAGTGGGGGAGGGGGCTAATCTTTGCATGTTTCCCCCGTGCAGACTCAGACAATCAGATTTTAAGGGTTGTCCGAAGTGGACAAAAATGACACCTTTTTGGAACTCCTTCTGAATTGTCTTCCTCAAAAGTTAGTCAGACTTAATTCTCATAAGGATCTATTGAGGTTGGAAAGCTCCCTTTTAGATTCCCAAGGGGTCGAATATATTCGTCTGAAGGAAAAAAGCTGGGGGCGTTTACGCCAGGTACTTCAAGAAAATGGAGGATTTCTTGATCTGAGAAACTTGAATTTCTACCTGAAGAAAGAAAAGGTCAGGATATTTTCCTAGGGATTTATTGTTCTTCAGAGGCCTACACCCATGTAGAGCTATGTCCCAATCATTGGAAGTATCTCCGATTTGTTACAGGTGCACGAAGAGCGGAAAAAATCCAAATACACCTGGCATCTGTGACCCACCTGGGTCCTAGGGGAGCCATCGCAGATACGAAAAAAGAAGTGTTTGGAAGTGAGGGAAAGGAAGGATGAGAGGCTGCTGAGGGCAGTCGGGGGAGAGGCTTGGTGGGAGGAAGAAGAAGAAGAAAGCAAAGAAACAAACTAAGCAAAAAAGGTTCTTATAAAGGAGAAATTTATTTCTTTCCCTTTCTAAAAAAAAAAATATATATATTTTTTTTTGCTGGTGCCCAAATTTTGTACATCATTTTCCATCCCCGTGGTGCATAGCACTGCCATAATTGTGATGGTTCTTTAAGCATGGTGTCAATTTTTGGAGTGTTTAGTAGTGACTTTGCAGTAGTTGCAATGTAGTCAGACTCAAATTGTACGTTTTCCCCTTCCTGGACAATAATCTGATCAGTAGCACATCTCAGGCAGACAAAGGTCACTGCTTAATACCACCCAAGTGTTAATTTTGAATTTTGCCTCCCCTTCTCTTCATTTTGATTAACATTCGGCTCTGTTAGACATGACTTCCCAAAGACCTGTCTTCCTCCCTAGACAGCACAAGTAAGCATGGCCTTAGCAGGTGAGATCACTCCTAGATGACCTCATGGTCCTTGTTGAGAATAATAGTTCTTATAACCATAAAAGTTTAAATTCTTAGTTGTTGGGCTATTCAGAGACTATAGGTTTGCATTCAAATCGCAGTGTAGCTGAGTCTCATTCTAATGTAACCATATCCACAAATTCTAAACCTTCAAATTGTACTGAGCATGAATGTGTCCACTCTAGGTTGGTGGGGGGCTCACCTAACTTTGCATCCAAGAACTGGGGTCCCTTCAGGAAAGAGCATAAGCAAGAGATGAAGGGGAAAAGAGAGCAAAGACACTGTGGGCTAGGGAGTGGGGAGTGGGGAGTGGGGAAGGGAGGCAGTCACTCCCAAAATTAGTTTTGGGAGTGGGGAAGGGAGGCAGTCACAGGGGTAAGCAAAATGACTCCGCATTTTCTGATACGTATGCTAATACCAGAAATAGCTGTGTAGGTGCTGAAGCATCTTTCCAATTGGTATGAGTGGCTTAACATTAAACAGAAATGGGAAGAAACCCATCTTTGTTGGGTGGCACCAACCTACAGAAAGGTGCAGTTTCTGGCACTTATATGTACTAGATGAAGCTGCATGAATTTCCTTCACTTAGCCTGCTGAACTTAACTAATCTGAGGGTGAACAAGTTTGGTGAATAAAAGTGATTTTTTCGCTAGGGCATTCGGGTCTGAAATTGCATGCTCTGCAGGTATATACTTTTCTCCATAGATAAGCGGAACAATCAGCCACACAACTAGGTAATGCTGTCTGATACCGGCTTATTTCTTCCCTTCCTTGCAAAAATAATAGAATCCACTGTATTAAAACAGTTTACTGATTTTTATGAATAATCATTCCATCCTGGATTGTCAGCAGTATGGCTTCAGAAAGAACTTTACAACAGAAGCCTTGCCACTGTCCAGTTTGAATACCATTCAGCGCAGCTTTGATTCCAGGAAAAGCCAAATTCTACTGTTAGATCTTTCCGCCGCTTTTGACACTGTTAACCACAACATTCTGATTCTACATTTGGTGGAGGTCAGGGTAGGGGGATCCGTGTTTATAACGGTTTGCTTCCCTTCTCAATAATCATTCACATCAAGTAAGGATCGGAGATACCCTTCCCTCGGCAGCAGATTGATGCAGGTATATCGCAGGGTTCCACGCTTTCCATGGCTCTATTCAATATCTGTTTACTCCACTGCAAATTATTAGTGACCCTGTCTGTCTCATATAAACTGTACGCAGATGACATTGTTTTTCCCTGTTACTTCATCCTGACTAGTAACAATTTTTATCAAACTGTTTATATATGATAAAACAGTGACTTTCTTACAAGATTAATTTTGAATATAGGAAAAGCTGAGTTGGTTTTTCTCTGTAAATTCCCCAGGGCCGATGTTCCATCTGATTTCATGTTTGGTGTTTCTCTCCCTATAAAAACACAGGCAAGGAATTTGGGAATAATTGTTGATGCCTCCTTTTCTATGTGTTCAGATGTTAAAGGATAGTATTGGCAGTATTCATAAAATTAAAAATGTTACATAGGTTAAAACGTTTTTGCTAAGATCCCATGATTTCCATTGTGTGCTATAGACACTATTTCCATCCATCGATTACTGTAACTTCCTTTTTCTAGGCCTGCTAGTCTGCATTCTGCAGGCTGTCCAATTAATACAGAATGTAGATGCACATGTTCTTAGTGGGACACCCATGCATGAATATGTCACCTTATCTTAGCTGCTTTGCATTGGCTCCCAATAGGTTGGAGAACTAAATTTTAACCTTCATCCTACCAACATATTTTACATCACAATCTTACCAACTGGGGTTCATATGGACCCCATGCAGTTTTGTTGATTGACCTTGAAAATCGTTGTCATTGAACATGCCTTATTATTTCAATATGGAAAACCGGATTTGGTGTCACTGTGTTCCAATTGCTCTGATATGTGATCAATCTCATCATCAGAGTTGTCTGTATCTTCAAAATCAGTCATCGTTATCCTTAAATTGCTTTCAGAACATCTGCAGTAGAATACAGAGCATATTTCTGCCTAGAAGACCCTCTTGTATACATTTTTACCAACTGAAAATGCAAAGAATCATTGAAAATGCAAAGAATCAGAAGTTATACATTTTTAAACTTGCTTAATTGAAAATTAAATCATTGAAAATTGCAAATTCTGAATCTTTTTGGACCCCCAAATAATAGCTGCTGTAGGAAGAATAAAGTAGAATAGTTTAGAATAACATTTGAATCAGATTTACCGTAGGCTAAGTGACAAATGCCTAAAATGGCGGATGAAATTAATTTCTGGTGTTTATATAGCGGAAGCACATTAGTGCGTGAGGTCCAATTGGACCCCAGTTGGTAGGATGAAGGTTAAAGTCCTGACTCTTAATTCATAAATTAGTTAATAATCCAGAGGTTCCCTGAATTAATTCAGCCTTAAGAGTTTACAAATCATCCTGTTCCAATCGCTCTGCCAGCAAAGGTTTGCTTGAGGTACCATCTTCCAAGCCTGCTCACTTAACTGAAACGAGATCGAGCTTTCCCTGTGGCAGGTCCGATACTGCGGAATGCTCTACCTGCACATCTTTGTCTACTCACAGGTGCAAAACAGTTCAAAGAGTTAAACTTGTTTTTTTTTTTTTCAAGCTGTTATATTGTTTTTTCTATTGTTCTTGCTGCTGTAAGTTGACATAGTGATGTATGTTTGTTTTAATTTGGTTGTTTTATGATTGGTTTTCTTTTCATTTTTGTTTTAGCTTATGGATGTCCTTTTTGTAACCCATTTTGATCAATGGGAGAGGGTAGGAAATTAATCTTGTTAAATAGGGCCAAGGTCTCTGAGCTCAGAAAGGGTTCCCGCACAGCCACTGTGGCTTCTACTCATGCAAAAGGATGTGTTTCTGCTTTGTCTTCTAAGCTGCTTGTTCAAAATTTTGCTTGCAGAGTTTATTTTAATTTCTTCAGTAATGCTTTGTTTTTCATGAGTTTCTGCAAAAACATTTTCTATAATATTTGAAAACTGAGTTTCTTAGCTTCAGCTGTATTTGTAGTAGTGAACAAGAAACCAGGCTTTTAAAGAGATGTTCTACAAGATTTCTTTAGAGGATCTCCACTACTGTTGCCTTCATTATGGACCATCACATGAATATTTCCCAGGGCCATAAACTTCAGTAGTTTCATACTCAAAAGAATTTTTGCATTCTCAACCTTCTGAAGCAACGAAAAGAAAATCATAATCAGCTGAGACCAGTGCCTCAAACAAAAAGGCCATAGTCCTTACATGCCTAAGCACCATGATTCAGGGAAAATCTAAGCATATCCATCATTCATTCTCTAAGAGAAACTGCGCCCTTCAATGAAGCAGGTAGGCACAGAGAGAGGACCTTTCCATGCTGATAACACCTCATCTCACAGAATTAAGATGTGTTTATCTTTGGCACAGTGGTCTCCCCAGCATAATCGACAAAATAAACCTATCTTTGTCAGCACCAGCAACTCCTTGATGCTGAGAGAGAAACATTGGTGCCAACCAATCAAAAAAGTTCATTCAGAATCTAAACAGGCTATGCCAGTTTTAGTTTGAATCAGATAGCTCTTACAGGCCGATGCAATATTTGTGCGGGAAAAACAGGTGCTCATGATTGAGCACCCACTTTCCTAACGTGTGCCCATCCACCTCTTCCAGGCGCGTGATGCAGTAGGCTAATAAGCTGCTTCATTAAAAAGGAGGTGCTAGGGGAAATTGTGTCCCTAGTGCTTCCTTGGCATCAGGCGCTGGGAGAAGTGGCTGTGCTCGGGTTAGGAAAATAGATGCTCAATTTTACGAGCGTCCATTTTCCTAACCTGACCACCGGCAAGACATTTTTTAAAATATTTTTTTCACGTTGCTGCTTTCTGTGGTTTCTACGACTTAATATCGCACACGTTTATTTTTTTTACATAAGGGGGTACAAGCTAATAGCCTCATCAACATGGCATTTACATACTATTGATAAGGGGTTATGGACGTGCGTCCAGCCATGGGGTTATGGACGTCCATGGACAACCTGTGTGCTAACCTGAGCGCGTGGTATTGCATCAGCCTTTGTGAAGAAAATGTGGCTTGACTTTGTCAAAAACTTTACAAACATTCTTGGTTTTCCTTGTCCTCCATCGTTTTTTTTCCCCCAATTTATTATTTATTAAGTTTTCTCAATTTACAAAGTCATATACTTTGTACAGAAACAAAGAAACCATATTAACAAATATACAATAATAATTTTTTTTTTTTTATAACTGAAATCCTTCATTTTTACCTAGACCACAAATTGCTGGGAGTAGGGGATAGGAGACAAGAATAAAGGAGCTTACCAGAGAAAAAAAACCTACTCTTCTAGAAATAGCATAACATAGATTCTACCCATTCATTTATTTATTCCTGGGTTATGGGACTTACCTGAGGTGAGGAGGCTAGGAGCATCCTTTTTCGGGAAGCTAAGAACATTTTTAATTGTTTGGGGAAAAAATATATATATACACTTCATTATTTAATTTCAATATGCAAACTTCAATTGAAACTTCAATTGAAATTGCTCCTAATGATTGGACTTCTTGTCATAATGACAGGAAGCCTTTCCTCCTCTCCTGCGTGGGTTTGGCTAGGTCTGGGAATATCTGGATAAAATGACCATGGGAATTTATCCCTAGATTTTGGAAATAGCTGCGTATTACAAGACTGATGTCTGGTTCATAAACAAAAGAAATTAATAGGGTAGCGCTCTCCACAATTTTGATTGTAGAGAATTCCAAAAATTGTGTTAAATTTTGCAAATCCAATTGATGTTGTTCCTCACTTCCTCTCACACTATGAAAAGGTAGAAAATGTACCCTATTAAATGATGGCAAATTATCTAATGGTATTTTCAAGACCTCAGTTAAATATCTCTTTAACGTAACCCTGGGCTGTTCACCAATAATTTTGGGGAAGTTCAAAAGCCTGAGATTAAGACGCCTCAGGCGATTTTCCATGAACTCAATTTTCTTATTCAACATTAATTGTTCCTGTATTATTTTGGATTGTACTTCCAGCCCTTTTTTTGCACCATCTTCCAGCCCTTGAATTCGACTTTTTTGCTCTTCTAATTTAGTATTACATTCTTGGGAAAAGGTGTCCTCTTTTTGTCCACTTGTAGCAATTTGCTGGGAATATTTTTGTACTGCAGACCCAAGCTGTGCCACGAGCTCCCATAAGGAGTCTTAAAGTCACTACAGTTGGTTTAGGATAAAAATTCTCATATCAATTAATTGAAGCAAAACACCTTGTACTTCAGAAATCATATTCTCCTGATTCATAGCTGGATTTAAACTCACAGGGTTCCCGGTTGTTCCCTCTGGAAAACTAACAGAGCCCGCCGGCTCGTTAGGTACCAAAACCGTATCTGGGATATTCTGCGAGATTGTCGATGAAAGTTTCCTCAGGACTGGGGGGCTTAAGGTGACCCACCCAGATGAGATGGAGGCTCCTTCTCCAGCCTCACCAGCGGGGAAATTCGCCCTCTCCATATGTGGGTGAAAAGCTGTGTACTGCAGAATTGTACGCTGCCCCGCTGGGATCGTTGGAGTTGAGGGATACACTCTCTCTAACTTTCCCTTTCCTTTTCAAGGGCATATCTTATCACAAGTAAAATAAGAGAGAACTTACTCTGAGCAGAGCAGTCACAGCTAGCACGCCACCTTTTTAAATCTCCTCACCCTTCCAAGATCGAGAGAGCTTACTTTTGAAGTTATAATTCCTGTATCTCAGCCCTCTGTTAAATTCTGATGATCTTATTTTCAGTTTTTCCAGACAAAACCACGCGCCTGGCTTCGGTGATGCGCCACTGTAGGGCCGTTTATGAAGGCCCCTCTGTTAGTCCCCAGCTGATGATGTCAGGAGTGGGGGTCAGGAAGTCTGCGTCTGGGGCACCGTCGGAGCAAGTTTCAATTTGCTCCCGGCAACAGGATTAGTACCTCCTTGCAGCGTTCTAGCTCTCTCTTCTCCCAGGCCATACTGATTGGGCTGAGTTGGGAGGAGGAGGGGGATGGCGCACGAGAGGGAGAGATGCTACATTCGCTCCATAAGACGCACATTTTTCCCCCACTTTTGGGGGAAAAAAAGTGCATCTTATGGAGCGAAAAATATGGTAGATCCCAGGCTACTAATGCCATACTGGGTCAGACCGAGGGACCATCAAGCCCAGCATCCTGTTTCCAACGGTGGCCAATCCAGGTTACAAGTACTTGGCAAGTCCCTAAAATTAAATACCATATTTTGCGATCCATAAGATGCTCCTGACCATAAGACGCACCTAGGATTTAGAGGAGAAAAATAAGAAAAAAAACATTCTGTCCCCATGACGGGCTCTGTATGGAGCTCCCCCTTGAGTGAATGTAGCGTCTGTCCCTCTCGCGCGCCGTCCCCCCCTCCTCCTCCTCCCAGCTCAGCCCAATCAGTATGGTGGTGCAGTCAAATGCATGAAACATCTAATATATCTAAGGAAATGGCCTGTACTAACTTGGATGCCATGTATCGTCTTCTGCCGGCAGAGCTTCAGCTCCCTGCCAGTCTGCTGTTCCTGGGGTGCATCTTACTGCGAAGCTCGGCGTGGCGCAGGTCCCCCTTCTCCTCCTCCCATCTCAGCCCAATCAGTATGGCGCAGGTCAAACATCAGCTGTTTGAACCGCGTGCGCTAGGGAGGCCCCTCCAGTTCAAACAGCTCCCTGCTGGTCTGCTGTTCCCGAGGTGCTGCGGGTCGGCGCACGCGATTCAAACAGCTGATGTTTGACCTGCGCCATACTGATTGGGCTGAGTTGGGAGGAGGAGGAGGGGGACCTGCGCCACGCCGAGGTTCGCAGTAAGATGCACCCCGGGAACAGCAGACCGGCAGGGAGCTGAAGCTCTGCCGGCAGAAGATGATACATGGCATCCAGCAGGATGTTAGTCCTCACATATGGGTGACATCACAGGATGGAGCCCAATCACGGAACACTTTTTTGTCAAAGTTTCCAGAACTTTGACTGGCCCCTACTGGGCATGCCCAGCATGGCACCAACCCTGCAGCCAGCAGGGATCCCCCTTCAGTCTTATTTGAAAGCTACAGCAGTGCCGAAAAATAAAACAAAATGTTACGAACCCAACACCGCGGGGTGGCGGGCAGGTTTCATGAGGACTAACATCCTGTTGTCCTGTGAGAACACCTGTTACAGGTAAGCAACACTTGCTTTCTCACAGGACAAGCAGGATGGTAGTCCTCACATATGGGTGAGTACCGAGCTGAGGATGTCCGAACAGCACCAAATGTACCCAATGGCGTGCAACAGGCACAACTGGGGTGGAATTTGGTTGAGGGCATCCTGAACCCCACTGGGTAGGCGGAAGGGTGTTGGTACGTCACGTTGGAAACAGGCTACGCAGGACAAGACTGGCCGAAGATGGAATCTTGTCTTCCTGCCTTGTCCAAGCAATAGTGGGCTGCGAAAGTGTGGAGAGAACTCCAGGTGGCAGCCCTGCAAATGTCAGGAAGTGGCACCGATCGTAGGTGTGCTACTGAAGTCGCCATGGCCCTCACAGTAGGGGCCAGTCAAAGTTCTGGAAACTTTGACAAAAGTGTTCCGAGATTGGGCTCCATCCTGTGATGTCACCCATATGTGAGGACTAACATCCTGCTGTCCTGTGAGAACACCTGTTACAGGTAAGCAACATTTGCTATATAACTGATTTTTGATAGCTTGCTTTTGAGTCAAAACTCAGTACAACATAACACTCTGTCCGTGATATCCACCTTCATGCATTTAGATTTTGCCTGTAGATTTCATGAATGAAAATACTCTGATTGTTCTTCTAGAAATGATGATATTGGGAGTGTTCCCCTGGTTTTTTTTTTTGTTTTTTTTTAACTTATTCTAGACCATTTCCCATTTGATATGGGAAAGAAGGGTCAGGCAGCAATCAACAAGTCATGGAAATGTATATGTTTTTTGTTTTTTTAAGCTCAAATAGTTTTGTTATGCTTTCCCCTCCCTTCAGGCCTCACTGCTCTTTCTCTCTCGCCCCTGTCCATTCTTACTCCACAGTGGAAACGGAGGTGGGAGAATATTACTCTGCTTTCCTGGACATGGTGCGGAATCTGCTGGATGGTAATTTGGACTCATCGCAGTATGAGGACAACCTGCGGGATATGTTCACCATCCATGCCTTCATTGCCTTCACCATGGATAAACTTATCCAGAGCATCGTCAGACAAGTGAGCTCATTGGCACTTCACAATTGGGGAGGGTTGGAAGGGGCATCTCTCTTTGTTCACTTTGTAGAGTTATATCCTCATGTAGCTAAATTGTTTGGTAGATTTATTTTATTTATCCAGTTTAATCCTCTTTGCAGTACCCATGTTTGTTCATTTTAAAAATATGTATTTATACATCTACATACATACATAAAAACAAAACACAAACTGTACAAACAAAAAGGAATTATAAACACTCACAAAATGTTGGGGCAATTTATTTTTGTTTTTATTTAAGGTGATCTAGAGAAAAACAAAATGGCCTGCTGATTATCTCCCTTGAGTGAAAACTAAACTATGGATCTATAATCTGGCAAGGTTTTCAGCTCTGCATCCATAAATTAGTTTTGGGTATATTGTCGTTTTGATCCTGGCCCTCATGAATTTATCTTCTGAATCTATATTTGCCTGCATTAGAGAGCAAAATAGATTTTCTTCTAACTTGGCCACTTTTCTAGGATCTCCTAAACCAATACAATTCCAGGTATTTGGGGACAGTTCAGGTTCTTAGGAGTCTTCTCCTGCATCAGAACATGGAGATACAAAATTCTACATTTTTCTTTATTATAACACACTAACACTCAATTAAAAATAGTTGTTGTGGTGCTGGTATTTCCCTGTACCTAATCATTTTCAGGATGAGGTTATTGCCACTCATAGTGCCTTCATTCTGGGTATTCCAGGATGTTCTTTCCTTTTCTTTATTCATTGCTTTGCCTTTTTTTTTACTTTATTAATTGTTTGTTTTGTTGCTTCTTGTCCTATTATGAAAAATAAAATGTAAGTTTACATTAAAAAAAACCAAACTAAATGGATATTAAAAATTCCAATTCAGTTCTGTAACAGTGCTGTGCATTTAAATGTGGAGGGTCCCAGTTTTATTCCCAGCTCAGGTCTTCCGCACTCTGGTTTCCTGGAGTGTGGGAGCCATGATCCACAATAAAGGCTACACCTGGTGGACAGATTTAGAGCCTAGGAGCCAGGGTTCCAAAACGAGTTCTGGTGCATGGCGCTGTCCTCGGGACATTGCAATTTACTTAAGAACAGTGGAAGGGGCTATTAAAATAGGAGAAAAACCCCAAGTGCCAGAATCCCAGCAGTGGTTATGATTGAGCTAAAAGAAAAAAAGAGAGAGAAGGAACTACTGGACCAAAAAAATATCTAGAAGAAATTTGACACTTATGACAAGGTACAAGATATATCTTCTAGTGATTTAATGTTCAACCTAATGGCTTCATCAGAAACTTGCAAAATCACTTTTTGATTTTACACTCAAATCTTATCCTGTTCCAGTTCTCACAAGTTCACCATTAGTCACCAGCATAAATAAGCTTTAGAATAACATGTTCAAATTCCTTGCAGATCTTTGAGAAGTAGTTAAGCCCAGGGGATGATTTCCCAGCAAATCCCTCAGAGGGGACCCTAGAAGTAGCAGTCTGGATAAGGACCCTCTGGAAGGAAGGGAAACTCCTAGTGGTGAAGGAGGAAGATGCCCAAAATGTTTTACCAGTTGAAGAGGGAAGAATTACCTGCCATGTTTACTCAGATCCTGGCAGAGCTGGGAATTAAGGAAAAGGGGCCAAAGCAGAATGAGGAAGATCACATTTTGGAAGGACAGCATGGTCTGGTTAAGGCCTTTCCGTTGTTTAGAATGATGAAAGTGCTTGGGCCATAGTGAGGCTGTACCCCTTCCTGAAGAAGCCTTGGAACATTGGAAAGCCTGCATGGAAACCTTGGTCTCCATGGTCTCGGGGAGGGGGGGGGGGGAATAATTCCAGTGAAAGACTGTGTAGCCTTTAAAGGAGCTTGGAATCTCAAGATGTGCCTATATCGCAAATGCATTTTTGAGGTGTGGGCCCTGGCTCTCAGGGCAGCCATGTGTACTTGTCTTTTGGCATGAGCGAACTTGCACAGGGTACAACAGATTCCAATGGCAGTTTCTGAGGAGAGCCTGATAAACAAGGAGGTAGAGCGGCTAGAAGTTGGTATGGTTTTCATCGCTGTTGAATTATTTGGTTTAAGGACAACAAATGGTTTCTCACAGGACAAGCAGGATGGTAGTCCTCACACATGGGTGAGTACAGCAAAAAGGAGATGCCTGACAGATATTGCTGAAGGTCTTCAGCAATATCTGTCAGGCATCTCCTTTTTGCTGTATATTTTTGCTGCAGATGTTTAACCCAAGTCACAGCTGGGAAATCTGTTCAAAGAAAGCTGTTTTGGATGTAGACCTGAATAACTTAAGCATCTTGTGGAATTGAAGGTCCATAAGCTACTTGAGGATAGGCTGAAGGTGTCTTGTAAGACTTTACCTTGCATACAGACATTTCATGAGGCAAGACTGCGTCGCCCTGTCTTCTCAGAGGCAATATTGAAGTGCATCCCTGTCATTGGAGGGGTGCGAGAGAGAGATTATTTTAGTTATTTATATCTGCTTTTCAGCACTTCAAAGTGGATTGCATTCGGGTATTGTAGGTGTTCCAGTACCACTTCAAGAAGGCTTGCGAGCCGTCAATGAAGGTCAGTTGGTCCACGCAGTGCAGATAAAGATGTTTACTCTTGGTTTATGAAGAATGGACCAAAATATCTATGGCTCAGTGGGTGCTTTTGGGGATGAGGAGAGAGTGGACACGCCGGAAGGAGTAGAGAGAATGAGACTGGATTTAAGGAAGATATGGCAGCTGAGATTCAATGCCAAGAAGTGCAGAATCATGCACATGGGGTGTCGCAGTCCAAAAGAACTGTATGTGTTTGGGGGGGGGGGGGGTGAAAAGCTGATATACACGGAGCAGGAGAGAGACCTTGGGGTGATAGTGTCTGATCTGAAGTTGCCGAAGCAAAGTGACAAGGTGTTAGCTAAAGTCAGAAGAATGCTGGGCTGCATAGAGAGAGGAATATCTAGTAAGAAAAAGGAAGTGATATTCCCCTTGTACAGGGCTTTGGTGAGGCCTCACCTGGAGTACTGTGTTCAGTTCCGGAGACTGATTCTCAAAAGGGACAGAGAGAGGATGGAGGCGGTCCAAAGAAGGGTGACCAAAATGGTGGGTGTTCTCCATCAAATGACTTATGAGGAGAGGCTGAAGAACCTAAATAATGTATACCCTGGAGAGGAGGAGTAGGGGTAATATGATACAGACCTTCAGATACTTGAAAGTTTTTAATGATCCATGGTCAGCAACAAACCTTTTCCATTAGAAAGAAATCAGTAGAACTAGGGGTCGCGATTTGAAACTCCAAGGAGGAAGACTTAGAACCATGTTAGAAAATATTTCTTCACAGAGAGGGTGGTGGATGCCTGGAATGCCCTTCCGGAGGAAGTGGTGAAGACTAAAACTGTGAAGGATTTCAAAGGGGCATGGGATAAACACTGTGGATCCCTAAAGGCTAGAGGATGGGAATGAATGAAAGAGGAATGGGGGTAGCTTGCTGAATGGTGGTTACTACCCTTATCCAATAAGCCTTCATACGGTTAATGCAACTGCAACATTGCTCTTTGCTTCTACGGCAAGGAGAAATTTGGAAAAGAGGATCTCTCCAAGTTTGCAGGGATCAGACAACATCCAACATGGCGTTGAACTGTACAGTCTGGAGAAACAAGCATGGGGGTAACTTGCTTGATGCAGCGGTTACTACCCTTAACCAATAAGCCTGATACTTCACTTTTGATGCAAATCCAAAATTACTCTCTGCTTCGACGGCAGGGGTTGGTGGGAAATTGACTCAAAACAGTAACCAACAAGGGCCCTGACCTTGGCGATATGTGAAATTGATAAGTATGGGAAACTGATAAGTATGGGAGCTTGCTGGGCAGACTGGATGGGCTGTTAGGTTTTTTTTCTGCTGTCATTTTATGTTTCTATGTTACACCTTTAACTTTGTGCATCCAGTGGTTGATGCCTTTCTAGTCTCCCCTTGTGTGTCTCCAGGGAAGAGAGAGGCAGTAAAGGTCACCCTGGATTGCTTCACCACTTGGCGCAGCAGTGGTTCCAGTTCCAGATGGCGAAAGAGGTCAAGGGTGCTATTCCATTTACTTTGTGGTACCATAGAGAGAAGACATGTTTTGTCCCTTCTTGGGTTTGAAAGAGGTGAACGTGTTGTTGCAGGTGCCTCATTTTCGTATGGAAATCCTGAAGTTGATGATTGTGGCTGTAAAGAAGTGAAAGTAACTGGTGTCCTTGGATCTCTCTTCAATTTTGCAGGGATCATTAGAGGTTTCTCTGGTTTTCAGTGCTGGGTCAATGTATCCAGTATCAGGCACTTCCTTTTGGTTTTGCTACTGCTCCTCGCACCTGTTCCAAGGTGATAGTGGTGATCATGGCAGCCTTTCAGCAGGAAAGGTAGTCAGCTTTTTGCCAAGGGCAAGTTGGATCCCTCACGGGTGTTGGAATATCTTAGTGCCCAGTTCAAGATGGAAGAAGGTTGAATGATTATTAAAACTTCCAGCCCAAATGTTCCAGTTGCCTGTTATCACTTCTCAAGACCTGTAATTATCTGCCGGCCTTGGGCCAATGGCATCCACATTTCATCTGGCTTCTTTGGTGGTGGCTTATATGAGGCCACTGTGGAAAACTCTGCTTTCACGTTGGAGCCCTCAAATGCAAAATTGCAAGGTAAAATTGCCCCTTCAGAGGGAGGCCAAGTATGTCTAGCTTGGTGGCTCTTCATGGCCATTTTATCCAAGGGGGTGGAATTGGAGTTTCTGGATTGGGTAATAGACACGATGGATGCCAGATGGAGAGTCTGGGGGAAGGGGGGGTTCTGACTGTCAGCAGGTGGCTCAGGGTCACTAGATGGTACCAGAGACTTTGTGGTTCATCACTGGTTTGAGACGAGCAATTAGGAGAGCTTTACTGTCTCTTCTGCCTCTGATAAGCAGCATGATCAGGGTATTATTGGTCAGTTTGATAGTGAGTGGCATACATAAACAGACAAGGAGGTGCCAGGAGTCTCGTGATGTCTGTGGAAGTGGACATGCTGCTCAATTGTGCCATTACATGTAAAGGCTTTTTCAGCTGGTGGATAAGTTACTGAGCAAAATAAAAGAATAACTGAAAAGATCCCTACATATCTCCCACAATGGATGGGTAGTGACTAAATGTAAGTTTCTGCTGAGCAGCCATCCACATATTGGAATGAAGGACATGGAATTTGTGTCTGGGGGTTTTTTGTTTTTTTTTAACTACTTTCCCAGTCTAAATCACTTCCCGTGCCACCTTGTATTTTTATATCAAGAGACAATATATTCTAGAGAGAAAGATTCAACATTTTACCAAGTCTGGCCCCTACTTAAGCATTCTTCAGATCTGTCTCTGCCTTGTCCTCGACACACTTTTTCTCCTTTTTCCGCTTGTAAAAGAGAAGTACTGATGCCGCCTGTATTTCCTTTCCCAGCTCCAGCACATAGTGAGTGACGAGATCTGCGTGCAGGTGACTGACCTTTACCTATTGGAGAGCAATATTGGGGCAACGGGAGGCCTCCTTGCTACCCAAGCTTCCCGGACCCTTACTGAGGCTGCTTACCAGCGCAAAGCTGAGCAGAGCATGTCTGATGAAAACTGCTTCAAGGTACGTTTAGCCCAGACTCTGAAACACTTGTTTTCAAGTACAGCCACCTTTACCCTGGGACTATATTGGTATCATAAAATATGTATATGTTTTATAAAAATGTAGAAGGTAATTTTAAAAAATTGATCTAATTAGCTGCAGACTAATTTCAACATTAAAGGATAGTTAGATAAATCTGCATTACGGAGTACTCTTGTGCTGGTTTGGCAAGCAAAAGTGTGTGGACTTATCTAAGGTGTGCAAAATTGTCCTGTTAGTATATGGTCACTGAAAATTCAGCTAATGCAAAACTCCAGCTGATCCTGCCTCCCGGATGTGTCTGCCATCTAAGATGGCCAAAACACCTGTGGGGAAAAGCGGAGGTTGAAATCTCAACATGGTCAGCTCAACATTTCCTCCTCTTAAGCTAGAGAAAGCAACACAGTAGTTGCAGTTGAGTGATGTCCTGGCATTTAGGCTCTAAGGCAGTTTATCAGTCAGCACTGTTGTGATCATTGTGAACTCATGTTTCTCATTTGCAGCTGATGTTCATCCAGAGCCGAGGTCAGGTTCAGTTGACGATTGAGCTACTGGACACAGAGGAAGAGAATTCGGATGACCCTGTGGAGGCGGAGGTAAGAGCAGCTCACGAATGACGCTCTTGGTGCACCTGTAAGGACGGTCTCTGACACCCTGTTCACTCTGTGGGTGGAGCAGGTTTGAGCTCTGACCTTTTTAAAGGGACAATTTCCAAACCACAAATACTAAGAATCAGGCTGGGAAAAAAAGCAAAATCAAAATGTCCATTTGATTTGTCTCCAGGCAGTGCGGTTGCGGTTGCTCATTGTGCAATGAAACTGTTAGAATGGTCAAATTGTTGTGCATTTTTGTTACCTATGTGGTTTGTTACAAAAAAAAAAAAAAGCAACTTGTAATATAAAAATAAAAAGTTTTAACGATCTACAGCGACTTAGTGATTTTTTTCCTTTGTTCTTTCTTGATTCTTGTTTTCCTTCTTTGTGCTTTCCTTTTAATCGCTTAATTTTCAGTCCTCATTCTTGCTGGATGTTTTTATTAGCTCCTTTGTTTTACCCTCTATGATTTTGTTGTGTTCCTGTTTTTTTTTTTTACTCCCTTCTGTTTTGAGTCTTTCCTTTTCTGTGATTTGCTTGCTGTTAGATTTTTGGCTTTTCTCTTTTACCTTCTTTACCTTCTCTCTCTGTCCTGCTGCACTCCTCCCTTCTTGGAGTGGCGGTGAAGGCTGGGACTCGTTCTGTCCAACAAGATTCAGGCAGCAGAAACTGCAGAATTAGCCCAGAGGATCTGAATTCGGTTGAATCAATTTCCGTTTTTTTTTTTTTTTTGTTACTATTTAAAGGATCTCTAAACTATTAAAAGCGGCTGGAAGAAGGACCTGTAGGTTGTAAATTGTTTGCCAGCTCTATCATTTGTGCTGTTTACTTGTTAAACATGTTTATACACACCAAGTTACTGCTCTGAAGGGGCATGTGACACTTAACCTATGTTCTCTGATTTTCAAACCATTTTGGAGTATGTCGGGGAAAACTCGGGTTAAACTTCACAGTCCAGCTCCTTAGTAGCAGAGAGCAAATGAACAATGTTTAGCTAGTAAATGGAGCAGATATAGAGCCTGGGACTTGTGAGGTAGGCACGAATGTACTTGGAGCTCCCATTTTAGTGAGGTAGTATATAGAAATACAGAGGCATTTTTTAAAATTAGAATTTAATTGGAGTTAAATCCTAGAAGCACTTTTTTAAAAGTAGCACTCTGGATCTGTTAGAAAAATAATAGTTTTATTTTGCATTTTGCTTAGTTGGCCGGGCTTTACTTGGCTCCAATTACTTTCAATGTGAATCTATTTGCTATACTAGGAGAGGCGAGAGCATCTGCCTAACCAAGCTCTCAGTGGAAAAACTAGAATGGTTCAATAGGAGGTTTAGTGTGTTCATTACTTTTGTATATGGCTGCAGATCTTGTAGAGGTTTTGAAACACAGCTAAAAGATGCTTTTTCCTTTGGCCAGGCCAGGGTTCAATAGGGTTTATGCATATTCCATTGTGCACCAGTTTGAACCTTGTCTAGGCAATATACAAATGACTTAAATAAGGGTAGTTTTTAGAGAGAGCTTCACTGTATAAAGGGAAAACCAGTCAAGGACTTGGCTATTATAGTTTTTCTTTTTTGGATGATGAAGGTCCTGGTAAATATAGGAGACCTTAGGATTACTTGTATGTACATCTGCTCGGTGGCTGCCAATTCACATTTGCTCCATTTATTTGAAGTATTTCTCTAACATCTAGTTACTGCACAGAAGCAATGGAATATGAAGCTCAGGTTGGCTTTTTTTGTTTTTGGGTTTGGGGGGTTTTTGTGGTTTTTTGTTTGTTTTTTTGTGGTTTTGTTTTTTTTGCAATAAAACAGTTATCTGACATTGTTTAACAACGGCTGTTGTAAAGTGTGAGCTATAATCAGCTACAGAAAAAACAAATCCTGAGCTGCTTTTTTTTTTTTTTTTATTTTCTCTTGGTAGTAACTGGGTATGAAATAGAGAGAGTTTATACAGTAAATGAAGCAGATGTGAACTGGAGGTCACACAGCACATAAACATAAAGTTCCCCATTTTCCACCAGAAGGGGCACTACAATACAAGCTTTCTTTCCCAACAAGTTAGCACTGTGTACACTCCGGTAGGTAACCATTAAGAAGATAGATTTCAGTCCAGCAGAGTTGCTTTATAGTTTAGTTTTTTGTCCAGTTTTGAGTTCTGAACTGGATGATGCTTGGACTGCAGCTTCACATGCATTGTATATGAGAGAGAGGTTTTTTCCCAGCCTGCTAAGAATACAAACACAAGTTGAGTTTAAACCCAAAAAGGACACACATGCATGCAGGGGCTTAAGGGAGATGAGAGCTGGAGCTTGGAGGGTGGAGAAGCGAGAGGGAAACTGGTGAACAGGATAGCAGGGAGGGGCAACAGTATGGGAGAGAGGGCAAAATGGAAGTGGACATTGAGGATAGGAGGAAACCAGGTAAGATGGGATGATCCCAAAAGGAGTCAGAATAAGAGTGCAGAGGCTGATGAGTAGTAAGGGGCAAGTGTAACAAAGGAAAGAGAAGAAAAGAGAACTTGTGGGAGCTCTAGAAAATTTGTGTGACATGAGACCGGATAGGAAGTGATTGGATAGAGTCTTAGTGGTGGGTGAAAAGGGGAAGAGTTTTATGAGTGAAAAAGAGTTGCCTTTGTTAAAGTCATTGCGTGTGAGCCATAGGATGGTTTACTTTGAGGCTTTTTACACCGGTATCCTGAGGGCAAGCAAAATTGAGTTTGGAGTTAGAATGTGATGCCATTGGTAACTCTCTTGCTCTGTGCGTGATTTCAGCGTTGGTCTGACTATGTGGAGCGGTATGTGAATTCTGACTCAACCTCCCCAGAGCTGCGGGAACACCTGGCCCAGAAGCCTGTGTTTTTACCCAGGTGAGTGAACACTCCATATTGATTGTGAGTGGGTGTTATACAAGTAACACTCATGAGAGAGTGGAGGCATGACCCAGCAGCTTTTTTGCACACCCTGCAGTCTCTAAGACGGTGTGTGTTCATTCTGGATGGTACATAAAAAGCACTATTATTGGTACAAGAGTTTGCATGGATACTTATGCAGGACACCTATCCTTTCATTCTACTGGTGTACAGGGGAAAAGTCTGACCGATGAGAAGGTGCATAACATTCCATACTGGGTCAGGGCAAGGGTCATCAAGCCCAGCATACTGTTTCCAACAGTGGCCAATCCAAGTCACAAGTACCCATTTACACTAACTGCTATAACCACATCCTCTGGCAATGAATCCAGAGCTTAACTATGCACTGAGTGAAAAAGAATTTTCTTCAATTTGTTTTAAATGAGCTACTTGCTAACTTCACGTAGTGCCCTCTAGTCGTATTATCTGAGAGTAAATAACTCATTTACATTAACCTGTTCAAGTCCTTTCATGACTATAATATCCCCCCTCAGTCATCTCTTCAAACTGAATAGCCCTCACTTCTTTAGCCTTTCCTCATAGGGGAGCTGTTCCATGCCCCTTATTTTGGTCGCTCTTTTCTGCATGTTCTCCAGTGCAACTATATCTTTTTTGAGATGTGGTGACCAGAATTGCCAGATCACTTGAAAACTTGAGAATGAACACAGCTGGTTTGTCTTCTTTCTATGAGCAGCAGGTTTATATTGCATCAGTATCACATATTCTGACCAGTAGAACCTTATGTCAAAGGGATGTCACACTTGAGTCATTTAGAATATGTAGTTCCCTGTAAGTACCCGGATCAGTCCAGACTCCTGGTTTTGCCTCCCTTCCAGCAGATGGAGACAGAGAAAGTTTCAGAGGCTCCGCCTCATAACCCGGTGTGTCACCTTTTACTCTTCAGTATTTCTCTGTCTCCAGCAGATGGAAGTGGTGCAAAACCTGTGGTTCTGTACCTGAGCCTAGAAAAAAAAAAGAGAGATACAGAAGGAAAGAGAACAGAACTTTTGTGTAGAGAAGAATAAGTCTCCCAGGGGATTGGGAGGTCCTGGTGGGACTGTCCCCCCGCTGGTTGTAGGCAGGAATGAGAAGGGGTTGGAGACCCCAACAGTGTGCCTCTGCGCCGGGGGTGATAGCTGGGGGACCAGTTTTCTCCCCCCTCTTTGCAGCCTGCAGACTCTGCCTACTCTCAGGGAAGTAATTCTCCTCTGCGTTCCCTTCCCTGCCTCTAATTGAGTAACAAAAAAAACAAAACAAAAAACTATGAGGGACGCAGGGGCTCCTTGCTGCAGGAATGATTCGCCGCGGGGGCCTGCCCATGTGAGGGATCGCACTTTGGGCAGTGAGTTTTTTTTTGTCGGGGTTCCCCCCCCCCCCGTGTCGATCAGTGCTTTTGGCAGGCTTTGCCGCGTCCTCGCTATGCCCTGTGGCAGCCGGTGCTCCGCGTGTGGGGGGAGGCTCCTGAGCCGAGCTGCGGCGGGACTTTGCCGTGCCTGCCTCCATGGAGGGGGAAGGACCTTCTGGCGCTTTTATGGCGGTTCCCAGCACATAAGTCTCTGCAGGACTGTTGCCGGCTGCGTCTGAGCTTCGGGCCGACCCGTTCCCTCTTAGCACGGGAATGGTGGCCATTTTGGGAGCATTTCGTGTGGCGGAGGAGGCAGCGATAGGGGGAAGGGAATCCCCCCGAGCTTTTTCCCCGCCAATTCAAGCCCCGATAGGGCCCTGGGGGCCTTGGGACAGATCTCTGAGGACCAGGACCCGGTCGTCGGACCTGCTATGGGGTCCTCCGGGTTTTCCCCGGAGTTTATACTACTCATGCATCAGGCCTTTTTGGCCAGCAGTGCCCGCAAGAGAGGGTGTCATGAGATCTGTTTGCCGGTGGACCCTCCTCAGAAGCTACCCAGGAAGCCAGAAGTCTCCCCGGAAGTCCGGATCCGCAGGATGCATTCTCCTGATCCCCGGACACAGACGCTAGAGGACTCCTTTGAGGGCTCGGACCCGGCTGAGGGTTGAGATAACCTTTCTCCTCCCCCCTTAGGGGCTCCCAAGACCAGCGATGATGGGGCGCTGGAAATCCAGAAAGCATAGACACTGTGACTGTCTCACCACGGTGCCGGTTTTGGAGCGGCATCGGCTGCCAGAGGCCCCATCTTCCGGTGCCTCCGGTAGCCCAAGGCGTTCCCCACCAGCAACGGTGCTAGGCGGAGGTCCTCCTCGTGATCCTTCCAAGGATGTGCTGGCGCTGCCTCTTTCCCCTCCATCAGTCCTAACCACCCAGGACTTTCAGGAGGAGCTGGACCACAGGGTGCAATCTGCGGTTCTCAAAGCGCTACAGAGCATGGAGCTGCCGGCACCACTGGCCCCCATACCCGTTTCTGAGCCTCCAACATCAATGCTTGCACCCCTGCTGGAGCATCTGGATGACCACCTTGGCGCCCTACCGATGCAACCGGTGCCAGAGAGGCCTTTGATGCCTCCTCGGCCACAGACGCCCTCCCCCGGAAGCGATCCTGATTCCCAGGTCCGAGGAAGAGGATGAGGCCTCGGGGACCGGGCACCCTTGCTCGCAGTTCCCCGGGCCGCCACCGGTCCTGTTCCCCACCCCCCACCGCCGGCATACCATGGTCGATGCTCCTCTCGATGCTGGGGGTGCCCTTGGGGGGCCCAGGCCCACTGCCCCTTCCAGCCCTCTGCGTTCGGGCCCCAGAGAGGAAGAGGATCCTTACGACCCATAGGGCGATGACTTCTCGGACTTGTTCTCAAACGAGCCCCTCTCGGAGCCTTCCCCTCCGGAGGAGCGGCGTCGATCTCAATGCATAGTTAAGCTTTGGAATTCATTGCCAGAGGATGTGGTTATAGCAGTTAGTGTAACTGGGTTTAAAAAAGGTTTGGATAAGTTCCTAGAGGAAACATTCATAAAGTGCTATTACGGTAATTAATAAGTAATAGTAGCTTGTGATTTATCTAATGTTTAGGTACTTGCCAGCTACTTGTGACTTGGATTGGCCACTGTTGGAAACAGGATGCTGGGCTTGATGGACCCTTGGTCTGACCCAGTATGGCATATCTTAAGTTCTATGTTCTTATGTAGATCAAGATTTGAGAATAACCAGGTATTTTGAAAATTAACCACGGTTAAGATAGTAGTACTAGCAAATGTTTACATTATTAATTTAGAAACATAGATGATGGCAGAAAAGGACCATTTTGTCCATCCAACCTGCCCATTTGTACCCATCTACTATGCTGCCACAGGTCTCGCTCGATCTATGGTCTTTTCTCTGTCCCCATTAATAAATTCCTTTGTGTGTATCACATGAATGCATGAATTCTGTCACAGTTTTGGCTCCTACCACTTCTGCAAGAAGTCTGTTACTCTATTCTTTTATTTAATAGCATTTTCTCAGATTCCCTCTTTGGCTTCATATGATGAGCCCCTGTCCTTCAACTGTTCATTCTATGGAAAATGCTTCATTCTAGTACTTTCATTGAACGTTGCTAGATGTTTGAATATTTGCATCATATCTCCAGTTCCCCTTCTTCTTTTTTCTAGAGAACACAATTTTAGCTTCTTCATGCTCTATGCTGGCTTATAGTGCAGTCCATGCATCATTTCGGTGGCCCTTCTTTGAATTTCCTGTACCTTCTCCGTGTTCCTTTTGTAGATGTGGTCTCCAGAACTGACAACAGTTCTCAAGGTAGGGTCTCACCAGAGACCTGTAGAGAGGTGGTAATATTTCCTGTTTCTACTAGTGATACCTCTTTACGCACCTAAGTATGCTTTTAGCTTTCTCAGCTGCGTGGTCACAGTGGGAGTTAAGATCATTAAAACTCCCTTAAATGTAATTCCAAAGGAGATATTTGTGTTTCATATTTTTGAAAACTCCTCGAGTATTGTGTGCAGTTCTGGTTGCCCCATCTCAAGAAAGACATAGTTGAACTGGAAAAGGAGCAGAGGAGAGTGGCAAAAACAAGGGATGAAACATCTCTTCTGTGACGAGTCTGCCTTGACTAAGGCTCTTTAGCTTGGAAAAGAGATGGCTGAGAAGGGGACACGATAGAAGTTTATAAAATCTTGAGTGGGGTGGAACGGGTAAATAAAGGATGGTTATTTTACCCTTTCAATTAATACTGAAACTAACAACCAGCAGATTCAAACAAATCATAGAAAGTACTTTTTCACTCAGCGCACAATCAAGCTGTGGCATCTGTTGCCAGAGGGCATGATCAAGGCAACTAGCATAGCTGGGTTAAAAGAGAGGTTTGGACAGTTCCTGGAGGAAAAGTCCATAACACAAGATTAGCCAAGAAAACTAAAGAAAACTATTGCTAGCCCTGGAAGGAATTAAATCTACTTTCAGGGATCTGCCAGGAGCTTGCGGCTTAGATTGACTACCGTCGGGGACAGGATGCTGGGCTCGATGGACCTTGGTCTGACCCAGCATGGCAATTCTTAAGTTCTTAACAACTTCTTCCATGGGAAAGCTAAATCAGTCAAGCTGTGCTGTAATGATGCTTTGCATGGAGACACTAAACTGATACGTGCAAAGCATAAATAATTGAAGAGTGGAGTTGGGAAGGAGAAGATATTGAGGAATTGGGTCTAGGCAATAAAAGGTTGTCCAAAAAAAGTGTGAAAACAGATAAAAGGAAATGTTGAAATCATAAAGGGGGCTTGGCAGAGCTCACAAACAAGTAAATTCTAACTGACTAAGCTAGTATACAGATGTGTTTTCCATATGTGCATGTGCCAAAATAGTCCAGCTTTCCTTGGGCCTGTGCGGAGACTGCGGCGATGCACTAATTCCAGCAGAAACTTTTCTGATTTTCAGGAACTTGAGGAGGATCCGCAAGTGTCAGCGGGGTCGGGAGCAGCAGGAGAAAGAAGGGAAGGAGGGGAACAGTAAGAAGTCCATGGAAAACTTGGAGAGCTTGGACAAACTGGAGTGTAAATTCAAATTGAATTCATACAAGATGGTGTATGTAATCAAGTCAGAAGATTACATGTACAGGAGGACGGCTCTGCTGCGTGCTCAGCAGGTAGGAATGGATGGAGATCTCAGACTATCTGTGCCAAGACTGGGGACTGTACAGTGGTCACTGTTTGGCTAGGAGATTCTGTAAGACAGTACATGCTGTGGTTCGTTTCTTACTATACAAGCACAAAATGAAGTGGAAATATGTGCAAGTACGGGTAAATGAAAAAGAAAAAAGTGTCATGAATCCAAGGATCCGAATTACTGAAAATAAATGCTGCTCTCCTGGCACGCGCACAGGCCACTCTCCTGTGTGCGCGATTCAGTAAAAAAAAAAAAAATTCAAATTAGGGCCCGCAGTAAAAAGAGGCGCTAGGGACACTAGCGCGTCCCTAGCGCCTCTTTTTTGACAGGACCGGCGGCTGTCAGCGAGTTTGACAGCCAATGCTCAATTTTGTCGGTGTCTGTTCTCAAACCCGCTGACAGCCACGGGTTTGGAAACCGGACGGCGGCAAAATTGAGCGTCCGGTTTTCAACCTGCAAGCCGCAGACTGATTTTACTTTTTTTTTTTTTTTTTTTTTTAATTTCTAATTATTTTTAACTTTTGGGACCTCCAACTTAATATCGCCATGATACTAAGTCGGAGGGTGCACAGAAAAGCAGTTTTTACTGCTTTTCTGTGCACTTTCCTGGTGCCGGCAGAAATTAACGCCTACCTTTGGGTAGGCGCTAATTTCTTAAAGTAAAATGTGCGGCTTGGCTGCACATTCTACTTACTGAATCGCGCGGGAATAACTAATAGGGCCATCAACATGCATTTGCATGTTGCGGGCACTATTAGTTTCGGGGGGTGGACGCGCGTTCTCGACACGCTATTACCCCTTACTGAATAAGGGGTAAATCTAGCGCGTCAAACGCGCGTCCAAATGCGGGTTAACAGTGCACTCTGCCGGAGCGCACTGTACTGTATCGGCCTGAATGACAGGAGATATGCAAGGTCCCCTGACACAGACTGTTTCGTCAAAATGGCTGCATCGAGTGGGGCGAGTCAAACCATCTATAATTCAAAGAAACTCCTGGGGCTATCCTAACAGGATTTTGAAGCGAGCACTTAAGTGTGTGCATTTTGACAACCTCGATCTCTCACTAATTCCTGAGTATTTATTTTCATCATCTGATAGGATCACCTGTGTCCTTCCCTTTTCCCCTTGGGTTGGCCAGGTCTGCTCCATTATCTGATGCTTTTGAGATATCTTGTGTCCATCCTCAGGGTTTTGTGAGTCTCCCCATTTTGCTTTCCTTTGTGGCAAAAATGTGAGAGACTGGCTTGTCTCTTCTGAACTCTGGGACCCCCACATCTATAAGTAATTCTGTTTCAGGCCATCATCCATGTGGCGGTTGTGGCATTTGTCCTTTTCCCTGCTCTGCTTCTACTTTTATCCATCCTACCACAGGCAGCGTTTTTCTTTTGAGACACACCTCAGACTGCAATTCTGTTGGCCCAGTCCATATCATTTTGTGCCCTTGCCCCCTCTTATACATTGGCAAGACCACTCGTTTGCTCAAAACTAGCATTTTTGAGCATATGAGCTGCATACGTAATTCACAGGAGGAGGTCGTCCCACTGGTTTCTCATTGGCTCGACTGCAAACATTCCATCAATCTCAGAATTTTGGCCATTGAAGCTCCCTGCCAGCTTGTCCGCAGGGGTAACTTTGGGGACCGGCTTCTTCACAGGAAACCGTGGTGGATCCACACTCTTGGTACCCTAATGCTGGTGGGGTGCAATTGTGAGATTTAATGGTCTGTTTTTTATTGACATTTTTTATTGACATTTTTTTGTGATCTCTCTCTAAGCATTTTATATTTCCCTTATTTTGTATGTTTCTCATTACCCGTTTCTGTTGTTGCTTTTTGTTTCTGGCGTGTGTGCTTGTTTCTGTTGTCTCACTTGCCTTCTGTTTGCTTTTCTTAGTGGTATTGTGCCTATAACTTCTAAATGCAGTCTCTGATTGGTCCCCCCAATTAGTTTAGATTGGTCAGTTTCATCGTCACGTGACTTTTTTGGTGCTCTTTTTGATCAGTCTGTCTGTTTACTAGATTTCAGTCTCATTTCTGTCATTGCTGTTTTGAGCCTGCATGCCTTCTGAGCAGTGCTGCATGAATGCTTTGGTATGGTAACGCTCTTGCCTACTCTTTCCTCTTTGCTAAAATGTAGCTATTTTGTTATTTCATTGGGTTCTGTTGTATTTACTCTATTGTTTCTTTGAATTATAGAAGCTTTGCCTTGTCCTTCCAGACAGCCATTTTTGCGAAATACAGTCCATGTCAGGGGACCGTGCATTTCTCCGAGGACAAGCTGGTTGGCCGTTCTCACGCTTGGGTGATATCATCCAATGGAGCCCGGCACGGAAAACTTAGGTCAAAGTTTCTAGAATTTTGACTGAGCCTCTCTGAGCCTCTCTGAGCATGCTCACACATACATTATACCATGTGTCCACGAAGGGTTTTCTCTCCTGTCATTTGTTGGAATTTGGACATTTGTACACTTAAGAATGGACCTTAAACGTTAAAGCTTTTCTTGTTTGTAGCATTTATTTTCAATAATTCGGACCCTTGGATTCATGATACGCCTTTTTTTTCTTTTTCTTATACAAGTGTCATCAAGTCAAACCTGAGTGATAACACTCTTCTGTAATAAGACTACTTGCAGGACACACGTTCTTACTGTGGTGCACCTACAGAGAGTACATTTTTAAAGATGCTATAATTGGTTACATATTTAAAAGGATGAAAATCCCCCCCCCCCCCCCCCCCCAATGACTCGCAAATGAAAGTGTCCAACTGTGCTTGCACTACATGCACTGACACTATCTGTCATGCCCTCTGGGAGAGTGACAGTTAACATATTTATGCTATTCATGGTCATATGGGCTTTTGGTTTGCCTGGTTTTGTTTTGGACACTACAGTTTTCCTTGTAAGAACTATAGAGGCCTGGGTTTGTACAAACAAATGTAAAAATGTAAGTTAAAAATCTTTCAAGAAGGAAAGCAGATGTAAAACAGCTGCAAGAGGAAAAAAAAGGGGATGTGGAGAGAAGCAAGAAACAAAAGCATGATATAAGTAAACTAGGTAATACTGCTGCTTTTAAAACCCAAAATTCAAATCTGGGAGGTGATGTATTGGGAAGAGCCAGTTATAGTACAAACATTCACATTTGAGCCTCTCTGCTATACAGACCCTTGCTTCATGCTCCCTTTCCTCTCCTTTACCATCTCTCCTCCCCCAACCCCAGACAGCATGTCTGGGTAGCACCAGGAGCCCTTGCTGGCTGAAAGGGCATCTCAGATGAAGCCTCACTGCCACTATCTGACCAGCAGCTGCTGCCTCAGTAGCAGCAGTTACTTTCCTGCCTTCACTGGACCCCAGTTGACTCCAGTGACAACAAACTTGAACCTGAGTTCTTTTTCATATCCTAGATCAGTCCAGACAAGTGGGCTTTGCATCCCTACCAGCAGATGGTAGCAGAGAACTAAAAAGCTTTTTAGGCACTGCTGCTTAACCAAGAGTGCCACCTGCAGGCCCTCAGTATTTCTGTCTCTCCAGCAGATGGTAGAGGTGCAAACCTGCAATCTAATTAAAAAAAAAAAAAAAAAAAAAAAAAGTTAGTGAGTCAGTAGAAAATAGGTAAAAGAAGATTAGAAGAGCTCCCTGAGGTGATAGGTTCCTTCATGGACCCATCTCTCAGGTTGAGCCAGGCAAGCAGGGGAGTTAGCAATCCCCGTTCAGCTTTAGCCTGCAATATCCAGGGGTAGGAAAGCCAGGGGTCCTGGTTTCCTTCTTCCTCTGTGGTCTTCTCCCCCAAGGATTTAGTCAGCAGCCTGCAGCAAGGAAATATTTCAGGTTTGTTTGTTTGTTTTTTTTTCTCAAAATAGTTTTTATTAGCAATGGGAGTTACAAACCATTGCGTCGAACAGACTAGTAATACAGGTAGGCCCGACAGAGTCCAACATAAACTAACATGATATGCCAAACAAAAGCATAGGCACAACAATTCTCCACGAAGTCTCGAGGTATTAGCAAGGAAGTATTTCTTTTTGTTCTCTTTTTCTTGGCTGACTGTGTCTTTAAAAATAAAAAAAAAAAAAAAAAGTCTTGCAGCCTAAGCTTCTGGTTTTCAATGTCGCAAACTGCTGCCAGGTGAAGGGGAGAGAAGTTGTGTGCCAGGCTGTCTGTATTAGTGACACGAGCTGAGGTGATTAGTGCCATGATTACAGTTTTGGCATGGCAGGCAGGCTGCACCACATGTCCTTCCTAATAGCGCCAACTTCAGAGTGCGCTAAACTGTAAGGCCTGTGGTAGCGCCCACTCTGCAGGGAAGGGGGGAGGGAGCCTCATTGGGGCTGTTAGCCGACAGGAGGGGCTACCTAATCCCAGGGACCTGTAAGAGAGACCACCCAGGGGAGATTTTGCCGCGGCAATTGTAGAGGATGTTTGAGGACTCGGCTTTAAGCTTTCGAGTGGCCATCTGTGGTAGCTTGCACTGGTTATAGAAATTTCAGGAGAAAGCTGGGAACTCCGCTGACAATTCGCAGCAGGCAGTCCAGTTAGAAGCTGGGATTGCATACATGGCCGATACTTTGTATGATTTGGTACGGACCTCTGTCAGGAGTATGGTATCTGTAGTGTCAGTATGCTGTCTACTGTGGTTGCGGAATTGGTCAGCAGACATGTCCAAATTGCAGCTCTGCAATCTCCCCTTTAAAGGAAAACTGCTATTTGGAGAGGACCTGGAGCAGTTAATAAAACAGTTGGGGGACTAGTAGAGAAGCAAGCTGCCTGCGAATAAGAGCAGCAGGAAGACTTTTTCCTCTCGCCCAAGTTTTTGTGTTGAGGCGTTTTCTTCCCAAGAAGAGTTCATCATTGGCATTGAGAAGCAAGGATCTAGAAGGCAGCAGTCATTTCAGGGTTCCCGAAGCTTTGCCCGAGATGGGCCGGTCAGGGGACCGGAGGCACCAAGTCATCGCAACTAAGCCAGATCGGCCTTCTCTCTCGGAGGCGGTCAGAGGATGTCTGATACGATTTTACGGGGAGTGAACCAAGATCACCTCGGACCAGTGGGTTCTAGAAGTGATAAGAGGATGGCTATGCTTTAGAATTTTCTCACTCCTTCAGGGAAACCTTCATGGAGTCTCATTGCACATCCTGCAGCAGGTGGGAGGCGGTCCGGGAAATATTGCTCCAGCTTCAGAGGTTAGGTGCAGCCATTCCCCTTCTGGAAGAAGAGCAGGATCAAAGGAGGTACTCAATTTACTTTGTGGTTCCCAAGAAGGAAGGGATCTTTTGGCCCATTCTCGAGTCAATGCGGCCCATTCTCGAGTCAATGCGGCGCTGCGGATCCCGCACTTCCGTATGGAAACGTTGTGAACAGTGATAGCGTGGCTGTTCGCAAAGGAGAATTTCTGGCCTCTTTGAATTTAACTGAGGTCTTTCTGCACATCCCCATATGCACGAAGCATCAGATATTTCTTCGCTTCATGGTACTGGGGCAGCATTTTCAGTTTCGGGCCCTTCCTTTCGGGTTATAGCAACAGCTCCATGGACTTTCACCAGAGTAATGGTGTAGTGGTGGCTGCTGCGTTGTGGAAGGAAGGGGCTCTGGTTCACCCTTATCTGGTTGACTGGTTTATCCGGGCAATGTTGAATGTGGCCGATTAGTTCAAAGGGTGCTGGAAATGTTGCATTCTCTGGGCTGAGTTGTGAACTTGGCAGAGTGTCATCTTATTCCAAGCCAGTCTTTGGAGTATTTGGAGGCAAATGAAAGGATTCTGAAGTTGTAGTCGAAGATTACCCAACTGTTATGTATGCCAGTGCCCAGGGCCTAGGATTACCTGCAGGTTCTGGGTTCTATGGCATTTATGTTAGATTTAGTACCATGGGCCTTTGCTCACATGCATCTACTTCAGAGGCTACTTCTGTCCGTTTGGAATTCGTTGTTGGAGGAGTTTCATCGACCCTTACTGCTACAGGGGGTCTCCAGCTCCAGTCTCTCGTGGTGGCCTTCGTGACCCAATTTGGAGAAGGGGGTGGATCTGGAGATTTCAGACTGGGTGGTTGTAACCACGGATGCCAGCCTCAGAGGTTGGGGGCAGTCTGCCAAGGTCGCTAGTAGAGATGACCTGGTCTATTAATAGTTTGGAAACGAAGGTGGTTCGCAAGGTGCTGGGAGTGTTCCTCTCTCAGGTTTGGGGTCGAATGGTGAAAGTGTTTTCAGATAATGCAATGACGGAGTATGTCAATTTCCAGGATGGGACGAAGAGTCGAGGAATGGCTCTGAAGGCCCAAGAATTATTTGTCTGGGCAGAGCAGTACTTACAGGGGATTGTGGCATCTCATGTTGTAGGAGTGGACAATATTCAAGCAGATTTTCTCAGCAGGCAGCAGTTGGATCCGGGAGAATGGGAGTTGCCAGTGGAGGCCTTCGACCTCATATAGGCCAGTTGGGGCGAGCCCCAGCTAGATTTGATGGCGGCATGCAAAAGTGCCAAAGCAAGGAGATTCTTCAGTCGCAGAAGAGAGTCAAGAGCCGAAGGGATTGATGCTCTAATTCTACCATGGCCAACAGGGATTCTGCTGTACGTGTTTCCTCCATGGCCTCTTGTGGGGTGAATCTTAATACACATAGAGCAACATCCAGGCAGGGTGGTGTAGGTGGCTCCGGAATGGCTGCGGCATCCATGCTTTGCGGATCTAATTAATTAGGTTGGCTCATCTGCAAGATCTGCTTAGACAAGAATCTGTCATCTTGGATTGGGTGGATCGCTTTTGTCTTGCCTCTTGGCCTTTGAGAGGAGACATTTAAGATCAAGAGGGTTCTTGGAGTCTGTTATCACTACAATGCTTAAAGACCTTCCACATCGCTTGCTTATGTTAGGGTATGGAGAGTGTTTGAGTCCTGGTGTGTTGAGAAGGGTCTGGATGCTTTACAGGTGGATGTTTCACACATTCTAGCCTTTTTATAGCAGGGCTTGACTAAGGGTCTCGCCTATAATTCGCTTCACGTAAAGGTGGAAGCCTTGGGATGCTTCCAAGGAAAGTTGCAAGGGAGGCCGTTGTCTCATCCGGATAGCTTATGTTTTTTCAAGGGAGCCAAACATCTGCGACCTCCAATGCAGAGGATGTGTCATCTTGGAACTTAAACTTGGTGTTGCATGGTCTTTGTGGTCCTCCATTTGAGCTGCTGCAGAAGGCATCATTGAAGGTCCTGACCTTAAAGGCAGTGTTTCTGGTAGTAATTTGTTCAGCCAGAAGGATCTCTGAGCTGCAGGCTTTGTCCTGTAGAGAGCTGTTTCTGCGGATTTCGGATTATGTAGGGTCTCTGCAAACCATACCTTCCTTTTTGCTGAAGATTGTTTTGTCTTTTCATCTCATCCAGTCGGTAGATCTTGTGGTTTTTCCGAGTTTAGCGGGGGAGAGGCGGCTTGTGAGGGAACTGCACCTCCTGGATATTTGTCAGATACTGTTGTGATATCTTAAGGTTACAAGTGGCTTCCGGCGGTCAGATCACCTTTTTGTCTTGTTCAGAAGTGCAAAGAAAAGAACCAAAGCTTCTAAAGCCAAGATTGCCTGTTGGTTGAAGGAGACCATTTTTTTCATCCTATCTCTGTAAGGGTTGGACTGCCTCGGTGGGATTACAGGCACATTCAACTAGAGTGCAGGCAACTTCCTGGGTGGAGTGTCAGTTGGTGTTGCCACAGGAGATTTGTAGAGCGGCTACGTGGTCGTCTCTACACACTTTCACTAATTATTATCACTTAGATGTGAGAGAGCCGGAGGAGGTGAGTTTTGGTGAGTGTTCTGCAATTGGGTCTTTCGGGTACCCGCCCAGTATAGAATAGCTTGGGTATATCCCACGGTACATCCCACTTGTCTGGATTGATCGGGAGTATGAACAGGAAAGGAAAATTGGTTCTTTCTGCTAATTTTCATTCCTGGAATACCACAGATCATCCAGAGACCCATCCCCTAGATTTCGAAAGACTGTATTGTTGGAGTTAGTTCCTTAAAACAAATTTTGTATATAGTTGGAACCTTGGACTAATTGTTCTTGTTTTTTCGGTGTCCTTGGATGGCGAGGGCTTTGATTCAGGGGGCTCCAACCTGTGTTTCTATGTTCATCCTAGGAGGGGAAGTTATTATTTGAGGTAATTGATGATTCTATATTGGCTTGAGTACAGGTCAATACTGAGGGACTGCAAGTGGCACTCCCGGTTAAGTAGCAGTGCCTGAAAAGCTTTTTAATTCTCTGCCTCCATCTGCTGGAAGGAATGCAAAACCCACTTGTCTGAACCGATCTGTTGTATTCCAGGAATGAAAATTAGCAGGTAAGAACCAAGTTTCCTTTTACAATTATCAGGGCTGAGTCGCAGAGCAGCACCAGCAGATTTTCCATTTTAAGAGGCGTTTAAAACAGATTGTCTGTTTTACACACAAGCCTCCACCTTCCTGCAGGCAATACAATGTTTCCCTTATCAGTCTCTGCTTGCTATTCCTCCTACCTCTTCCCCAGTCTTTCACAGGCACTGCTGTTCCTCTTGCAGCCTGACAAATTGGGCTGGCTTTGAGCTGCTGCTCTTGCTGTCTGTGGCATATAAGGCATCATTTTGTCTTACTGGCGCCAGAGGCAAAGTAGAACTGCATCACATTTATGAATAGGATAGGCGTTTGGGGTAATGCTGAAGAACTAGAACTGGAGTCTTTAGTACCATGTATAGGAAAGCACTGTTGCTTTAGATGCTTTCAGTGGAAAGGAAGGTGTTACTGCCAAAGTTTTCCAAAGAATAAGACTTGACTGGTTTGAACTTGTTACTTTAAAAATGCCAAAGAAAAAAATGAAATAGACCCTGTATGTTAAGCTGCTGGTAGGAGAAGGGTCAAGTAATAACTATTGTAAATGTGCATAATTGGAAGAACTTAGATTGATATGATATCCAAAGAGGACCCAGTTTTGTGCCTCTTCACTGTATGACCATATGGGTGTGTAGGCAGAAGCTCAGCACTACGCATGAGTGGCTCTTGCCTTGTTTAGATGTATGGTGTTAGTTTTCACGGCAGTGACTATGGCCCCTGGTGCTCCTCTTAAAGAGAATGTTGGTCAGAGTTTGCTTTATGGCTACAATCTCTAAGGCTCAGGAGACCACGGCTTGCCCTTGGTCACAGTCAATAGCGTGTTTGTAATTCTGTGCCTAGTTTCTTTCCTGTTGTTGCAGCTGGGCTTGATGAAGTTGTGGGCCTAGGTAGCATTGCTTTAGAATTGCAGAATGTTTTGCAGAGAGTATTTAAATAGAAGACAGAGTGTTCAGGTTTTGTGTTAAATGACCTTCCATGTTGGTGACTAAAGACTCAGTTTTGTTTTTTGGGGGTTTTTTTTATGTCTATTTCTCCCTTTCTTCCTTTAGTCCCATGAAAGAGTGAGTAAGCGGCTACACCAGAGATTCCAGGCCTGGGTAGACAAATGGACCAAGGAGTATGTGACACACGACATGGCTGCTGAGACCAACAAGTGGCTAATGGGAGAAGGGCTGGAGGGACTAGTGCCTTGCAGCACTGCCCGTGAATCAGAGACCCTGCACTTTGTGAACATCAACAAGTATCGAGTCAAATATGGCACAGTATTCAAGACACCCTAGCTCCCTGGACTAGCGTGTCTGTGTGTGTGCGTGTGTAACCAGGGAATTGGGTGGACGTTCCCTTTACTGTGTGTTTTGCTAAAATGGCCACACATGGATAACTATCAGGCCGGTCCAGTCTCTTCCCTCAGTGGATTCCAGCTTATCATTGGAGAATTGCAAGCAGTAGCTGGAGCAGGGGAGAGAGCTTGGAACTCCTTGGCTTACACTGGAATACCTTTCTGTTTAACAGAGAAGCTGCAAGGAGCTTGTACAAAGTTGTTCAGACCAGCAACGTTGGCAGTAGAATACTGTGGAATAACATTGGACTTTGGGTGCATACCCAGAGCAAATTGGAGATTTTTTTTTTTTTTTTTTTTTTACATTGTACTATAATTGCTGAGAAATGTCATTTCAAACAAAAAAAAAGGCAGGCTGTTGCCTGGATCTCTCAGAAAAGTGCTTGGCGGGACAGTACATTTAGTGTCAGAGCTTCAAACCATCAAGATCAAACACGTGGCCTGTGAGAGGCTATAATACTGCCAAATGTGACTTCTGTTTTGATTTTTACCCTCCCTTGCCCTATCTTTGGGCTTCTTACCACTCTTGTAAGTTTGAACCAGCTTTCTCGAGGATTTCTTTCTGCCTGCTTGATTGACTAGCACCGTACCGAGGCACACACACACACATGCACGCATGGAATCCAGCCAACACATTTTAACTTGTTTCCATGTTGCACCTCCTGTTTTGTAAATAAATGTATATAGTGTCAATTTTTTTGTTTTTTAATGAAAGGAAAATTGCTTGACATGCCAGCTGTACTACTAGCTTCTTGCGTCTGATAGTACCAGGTGAGTTTGTAATGTAGAACTTATGAACAGAGAGATGAGGAACATTTATTACACTTTTTACCAAAGGGAGTTATCATGGTAGGGTTTTATGTGTGGAACTATTTTTGTGTTTTGTTTTTTTTTCCTTTCCCCTTTGTTTCTTCATTCTTTTAGTTGTAAATAAACAAAAATAAAGGTTTAGCTTTTCCTTCCTTTTGTAAGAGAAACAATTGTACCCTTGTACAGTGCCCAGAGGAGGCCTTAAGAGACTGGGACTGTGGAGCACGGCACACAGCTCGGTAACGTGGCTGGTATCAGCAAGGTGCTCACAGTCTGGGGAGAAAGGGAGGCGTGAGGAATGTTTCCTGGTAGTCTGTTACGGGGAGCCTGCTGCAGGGGGACGTAAGCAACCCCTTGATGGGTCCAGTACGAGCCCTGTGTTTGTTTCACGGGAAAGAAAACCCATGAATGAACTCCTGAGCTAATCACTCATGGTGCTGCAAGCTCCTGAATGTACTGGTGTGGGGCTTGCCTTGGAACCCATCAGGTTGCAGGGAATCAAATCCCATTGCTTTTTATGGGACAGCAATGACAAACCTTTTGCATAGGAAAACTGTCCTCTCCCAAAGACTCTTTGAATTTCTAACTGGTGTGATTTTACACCCCCCTCTCTCTCCAACTGCATAGGTTAATTTACAGTGTCGCAGGAAGGGCTAATGGTTTCTCTTTAACACACAGGATTTTTTTCCCCCCGAGTTATTTAATTTGTCTAGTCTTCCAAGTCTGAGAAATGTCATTTTCAGGAAGTACATTGAGCTACCAAGTTAGGATAGATTGTATTTGATGTTTTCCTCATAGTGTTTGTGGGGGAAAGAATAACAATGTACCAAACCAGTATTGGAAAAATATTTGATGCAAGCCAATTCAAGTGGCTTTTTTAATCACACAAAAATCTGAAATTTTTGTGGCAAATGTTCTCATTCCCTTTTCCCTTCTTATTTCTTGCCTCATCTTATAATATGAAATAGGGTGTACGAATCCATACATGTGCCCTTTATTTCATATTATCTAGCTTGGATAAACTGGACAGCAGTGACTCGTGTTAGTATAAATTCCTTCCCTTAATATTGAAAAGAGTGCCTCAGACAGATTGATTTGTCCAGTAGTACCACCAAAATGTACTTTTGGCCCTTAAGGGGTGTTTTGTGTGTGCATTAGTGGAAGAGTTAAGAGAAGCAGAAAGGGAAACCATTAAAATGTACTGTAGTCACTAAGGGGTTGAATTAGTACAAGTTTGAAACTTGTCAGCAATATTACCAATCATCAAGGCTTCAACCCTATGTTGAAAAGGTAGCTACAAACCTGGTAATAGGAAGAGGAGGTAGGGGGAAATGAGCACATCATTGGCCCAGTTGCATTTTCTTTTCAGCACACTCAGGAGAAGGAGTTATAGTCCAACACTGTCTTGGAAAGATTTGTAAGCATCTCCCCTCTTCTCCTCCCCCCTCCCCCAAATTATAGAATCTCAGGAGAGCTAGAAGCTTCTGGTTTAAGCACAGAGTTGTTAGCCTTTGTGCATTTCCTATTGCTGATGTGTGGCTGTAGTTTGAGGCCTGCCTATCCAGTTAGTTTCTAGGGTATAAAAAGTTGCCATGTGCCCAAAAACATTTGGAGACAGTTTTTTTTCCTCCCAAACATACTTGTATGTCCCCTTCACAATACAGTGATATCTGTACAGCTCTAGTTCCAGCCAAAACCATGGAAGACAGCTCTTTCTTTTTAATTTGAAACTGCTTTTGTATTCTGTTCTGTGATTCTCCACCACCTTTCCATGTGATGATTTCTATACAAAATGTTGTAAACCTAACTGTAGTGCAGTATTTCCATTAAAATATCAGGGCTAACTACTGTGTTTATATTTTATTTTCATTCTTCTCTTTTGAGGGTAGTTAAATATTACATTGCAGGGAATAGGGTATATAATGAGCTGCAAACCTTGGGAATAAATGGTGTTGTGTTATTGTAGCAGTGGGTTGCATTTCACATCTTTTAAGTGAAGGAAGCTCTCATTTAATGTAGTTAAGCTCACACTGTCCACGTCACCATTTCAGCAGTCCACGTAAATTGGAATCCCACATTGATTAAAAATTAGTTCTAGCAGTTCCCCTTCAATTCCCTTAAAATGTATGGAATTTTTACACATTCTCCATGGACAAGCAGGACAGAAATCAGCCCTACAAGATGTCATCCAATAGCACCAAGACAGAAAAGTTCTGTCACCTTGGTTTTTCTAAGCTTGCGCAGGTGTTTCTGCACAGCAGCTGCTACTGAGTGAGTCTCCTCGGTCTTTTTCCTTCTATTCGTGCAAAAGGATGCAATTTTTGCTGTTTCCTTAAGCCATTCATCAATTTCTTCCTCTTCCTTTGTCAAAATATTCTTTTGGGTTTTTCTCTTTTGAGAGTTTCAAAAAATAGAGAATTTGCTTTGTTTCCCCAAAATAGTTTGACTTATCCTCAGCTTTTTCCACAATGGCAAACCGGGCTTAAAAAAATGTTCCTGCTGTTCCTACAAGATGACTTTACTGGATCAGCATGACTGCTATGTTCATGGCTTAGGATCATCCCATGTTTGAAATCTGCTGATGGTACTCAAATGTCTCCTAGGGTTAGAAGATCCAGATGTTACATACTTAAAAGAATTTTTGAGTTCTCAACCTTCTGGGTCAGCGAAGAGGAAACCATCGCTAGCGACATCAACAAGCAAAGGGTACCATCTTTCTTGGCATTGAGATAAAAGTATTAGTGCTGATCAATCAAAATAAATCAGTTTATTCCGCATCCATTTCTCCTAAACAATCCATGTCTATTCCAGTTCCAAAATCAGAATTTATCTACTGGGATTTGCCCTTCCAAACAGGGCCATCATCTCTTTGTCAGGAAAATGTGGCTTGACTTCAGCAAAATCTACCTTGCCCAATATACCAGATTCTCCGCTGCCTCCATCTTGTGTAGAGCTACAGTGTCCCATTGTGGAGTCCATGGCTCCAAAATCATAAACTCAATCCACTATTCTGCCATTTCAAGCCAGGCAAGAAGGTTTTACAAGCTGAGTCACAGATTACGTCTCAAGGTTCAACTTTTCCAAATGCAATGTCAGAACCACCATCTATTGTCTAACTCTCGAAGAATCACAATCATCATTCAATTGTCATACTACTAACAATGAAGAATCCACTGGTCTTCCATCAGACCCCTTTGCACAGCCTCCCAGAAGTACATCTCTACCACAGGTATGTCATATCCTGCTTTTGCTCAAAAATGGCAAAAAAAGTTCCTTTTACTGTACATAGAAACAAAAATGATGGCAGAAAATGACCAAATGGTCCATCCAGACTGCTCTGCAAGCCTACGGCAGTATCTACCATGTCATGCAAGTCACCCCCATACTTATCAGTTTCACAGACCATCAAAGTCAGGGCCCTTGTTGGTTGCTGTCTGAGTCCAATTCCCTGTCACCTTCTGCTGTTGAAGCAGAGAGCAATGTTGGCGCTGCATCAATAGTTTCAGGCTTATTGGTTACGGTAACAGCCACATCAGCAAGTTACCCCATGCTTATTTGTTTTCCCAAACCATAAAATTCGATGTCCTTGTTGGTTGCTGTCTGAATCTAATTCCCTTTTCCTCTTTTTTTCCCCCCTGCTGTTGAAGCAGAGAGCAATGATGGAGTTGCATCAATAGTATGAAGGCTTATTGTTTAAGGGTAGTAACCGCCATACCAGCAAGTTACCCCCATGCACTCTTTTCTTTGTTTCCATTCTCTAGCCTTTAGGGATCTACAGTTTTTATCCCTTGCTCTTTTGAAATCTTTCACTGTTTTTGTCTTCACCTTCGCCTCCAGAAAGGCATACCAGGCATTCACCACCCTTTCCATGAAGAAATATTTCCTGACGTTGGTTCTGAGTCATCCTTCTTGGAGTTTCATTTCGTGACCCCCTAGTTCTACTGATTTCTTTCAAATGGGAAAAGGTTTGTTGTTTATGCATCATTAAAACCTTTCAGGTATCTGAAGGTCTGTATCATATCTCCCCTGCATCTCCTTTCCTCCAGGGTATACATATTTAGGTCCTTCAGCTTCTCATAAGTCTTTTGATAGAGACAACTCACCATTTTGGTCGCCCTTCTCTGGACTGCCTCCATCCTGACTCTGTCCCTTTTGAGATATGGTCTCCAGAACTGAAAACATTACTCCAGGTGAGGCCTCGCCAAGGACCTGCACCAAGGGGATTATCACCTCCTTTTTCTTACTGGTTATTCCTCTCTCTATGCAGCCCAGCATTCTTCTGGCTTTAGCTATCGCCTTGTCACATTGCTTTGCAGTCTTCAGATCGCTAGACACTATCACCCCAAGGTCCCTCTCTTGCTCCATGCACAACAACCCTTCACCCTCCATCACATACAACCCTTTTGGATTACCGCACCCCAGATGCATGACTGCTGTTCTTGGCATTGAATCCCAGCTGCCAAATCTTTGACCACTCTTCAAGCTTTCTTAAATTACGTCTCATTCTCTCTACTCCTTCTGGCATGTGCACTCTGTTGCAGATCTTAGTATCATCCTCAGATAGACAGACTTTACCTTCTATTCCTTCCAAAATGTTGCTCACAAAGATAGTGAACAGAACTGGTCCCAACATCGATCCTTGTGGCACTCTGTTTAACACTGCTCTCTCTTCAGAGAAGGTTCCATTTACCATCACATGCTGTCTTCTATCCATCATTCAGTTTGTAATTCATGCCACAACCTTGGCACTCACTCCCAAGCTTATGTAGAACCATATCAAAAGCTTTGATGAAATCCAAGTAGATCACATCGCATGCTCTTCCTTGATCCAATTCTTTAGTCACTTAATCAAAAAATCAGTCAGCTTTGTCTGACAAGACCTTCCCCTAGTGAATCCATGTTGCCTCAGGTCCAGCAAATCCTGCTGACTGTAGATAGTTCACTATCCTTTCCTTCAGCAGTTTCCATTAATTTTCCCACCACTGAGCTGAGGCTAACTGGCCTGTAGTTTCCAGCCTCCTGTTACCACTCTTGTGGAACAGAACCACCACTGCTCTTCTCCAATCTTGCGGCACCACTTCCATTTCCAGGGATCTATTGAACATGTCCTTCAGCGGACCCATCAGCACATCTCTGAGCTCCCTCAGTATCCTGGAATGTACCTCATCTAGCCCCATAGCCTTGTCCACTTTCAGTTTTCCTAGCTCTTCCCATACATTCTGTTCTGTAAATGGAGTTTAGTCTACTCCACCCCCATCCACCGTCTTAACTAGCGACTGTCCTTCTCCAGGGTCTTCTCTAGAGAACACCGAACTGAAGACGAAGCAGAATCAAGAGAAGATGTATGGCATACTAAAATATATTCATGCCCCAAAATAAGTAGTGGCTGTTCGTTCATAGAGTACTATAAGAATCCCAAATCAGAATGTGGCAAATGTCCTTTTCTACATTACTAGTATCAAGGATGTTAGCTCTCAAATACAAAGTTCAAAATTGTCCTGGGCAGCAAAAGGTACAACTCTCCATGAATCTGTAGTAGTAGAATCAGCCTTGAAAAGAGCAAAAGTCAAAAACTCCTTTTTATACTCTTTCCAAGGAAATATTTAAAGTTACTGGAAATCCTGGCAAAAAAAGATTTTCCAGTCAGCAATGTTAACATTTGGTATAGCTTTCCATAACTCTGCAAAAGTTGCAAGATATGACAGCAGTTTTCTTCAGCCACCATGCACCATTTTGCTTCTGTGCGAAAGAAGCAGAGGAACGTGAAAAGCATCTAATTTGATCAATTTATTATGAATACTTGTAAGATAACCTCTAGAATATCTTCATTGGAGCCAGAAAGCTAGCATGACTGTGGGCTTCGGGTCTTTATAAAGATGTTCACAAGAAACTTGATACTCCATGCACAGGGAATAATCTTTTTGAAGACAAAGTGAAAGAAACTGATCTTAATAAAGATAACTGTTCCACTCTACTTACCCTGTCAGCAGCTACAACTAGGCAGCCATCTCCAAACAGGAAAGGTCAAACTCGGCATTACAGAAGATAGAAATACTATTCAAGAAGGTACCAAGCCTACTCTCTTCAGTGGCCTCACCTGCAGTAAATAAGAGGTGGAAAGAGCACAGCCAAAATCTAACTTTAATCCTTTTTGTTAGTGTAATCAAAAAGTAAACTCCTTCCCATGGGTTTGTGCAGGAGAGGAAAAGCTTCAACACTTCAGCCCACTATGGTCTTTAATAACCGCAGACAACTGAGTATTAAAGATCATACAACAGGAGTACAGTTTACATGTAAAGTCCTCTCCCCCAATCAATCTCCTGAAGAATCACTCCATGAATACTGAACAGTTTCAACTCCTCCAACAAGAGCTGTCAGCCATCTTCACTGCCTTTGCGGGGGAAACAGTCTCAGTACTACATACAAGCAACATAGGATTCTATCCAAATATTTCCTCATTCTAAAGAAAACAGGTGGTCTCTGCCTCATCTTGGACATTGGATCTCAAACACCTGGAGAAAGAAAAGCTCAGCATGAGCCTTTTAGGGATAATCATGCTTCAATTGGAAAACAATGATGGGCTAACCACACTACCTCAAGAATTCATACAGGCATATCCCCATTCATAAAAATCAAAACATTTCTGTACCAACAATCATTACCCAGTATATAAAGTTCCCTTTTGGCATATCTGCCACATCCAGAGTGCTTACAAAATGCCTTGTAGTGATTTGCTACTCATCTAAGAGAGAGCAATGCATTTTTCCATATTTATATGATTAGCTCATATTCAGTCATGCACTTCGAGATGTTCATTCCTCCACACTTCATATAAATATTCTCCTAACCCTAGGATTTATCATAAATTTCTCAAAATCCAATTTGGAGCCTATTCATATAATAGACTTTATAGGAACCTGCTTTGTTACAATGCAAGGAAAGGTATTTCTCCCTTAGCAGAGAGCAGACAAACTAACCTGGATAATTCTCTCACATCGAACACAGGTGTCTTCCCGATTCTTCATTAAAATATTAGGACGCACAGCAGCAATAACCCATGTTATCTCTCTTATGCACCTTGACATGAGAAGTGAAGTGGCACGTGAATTCTCAATGGAACTAGTTACCCACAATGCTTTCCCACAGGGTTAATTCATTCTCTGGCATGGTAGCTGGAATCTTCAAATTTGTGGAGAGGTCATTCTTTTCACCAATCTCAATTTCAAATTAAAATAACTACAGATCCCTCCAAACAAGGTTGGGGAGCTTATCCGAATAGCCTTTGGAGGAGTAGCCTAGCGGTTAGAGCAACAGGCAACAAACCAGAGATCAAATCCAGTGCCATTCTTTGTGACCTTGGGCAAGTCATTGTACCTTCATTTGCCTCTGATACAAACTTAGATTGTAAGCCCTCTATGGATATGGAAATGTGCTGAGAAGCAGAATATAAATCAAATGTTTAAGGATCTTGTCTCTACAAAAAAGATTATGCCATATAAATCACCTGAAGTTGAAACTAATCTCCAATGCTTTAAAAGTATTCAATCTTTGGCTAACGGGCAAAGTGGTGTTGATCCAAATAGACAACAAAGTAGCAATGTTGTATATCAACAAACAAGGAAGAACAAGCTCTGTTAATCTGTAAAGAGGGATGCAAGATATGGAAACAAGCAATTTCCAAAACAATGTGCCTGATTGCTGTCTATCTCCCTGGAAGCCAAAACCAAATAGCAGATACATCAAGTTGCTAACTTCAACCAGTCAAATGATGATTAGACCATAAGGTAGTACAGAAACTGTTTTCAGCTTTAGGGCACTGCAAATAAATCTTCGCAGTACAATTCAACAACAAATGTCCAACCTACTGCTCCAGAAGATCAACAAAGGACAGTCCTAGCAATGGATACTTTTAAAATCTCATAAAACTGGGGCCACTTTTATGCATTAATTCCTGCCCCACCCCTCACCTCCGATTCCACTAACCAAAACAAAAGTTAAGAGGGGAGAAAGGTCTGATGAATGTGATAGCCCATTTTTGGCCATATCAAATTTAGTTTCCATGGCTTCAACCCCTGGCTCTTCAACAGCCAATAAAACTGAGAACATTCCCCTCCCTGATCATTCAATGAATTAGGAATCTCCATCCTAGTCTTCAGTCTTTTGCTCTGACTGCATGGATGTTGAAAGTCATCTAGTTTTCTCTATGCAATTGCCTACTGAAGTGAATAAAGCTATTCAAGTATTAATAAAATGCTCTGAGATCTTACAACCTTAAATTGAAGAAATTTGCTATCTAGTGTTAATGGTTCAATCAGGACCTATTTTAAATTCCCTGTTCCCCTCTTACTTCAATATCTGTTAAGCCTATCTGGTTCCAGTTTGAAAACCAACTCAAATCTGGGTGCATTTGAGTGCTATAGCAGGATAGCATGAAAATTCAGGAGGAATTAGTTCTTCCAGCAACCTACATTTGCCAGATTCATAGAAAGCTAACTTATCTAAAAACCCAGAATAAAAATCTTCTTGCTCCTTGCAATCTAATCATAGTCCTTGCTCGGCTTAAGAAATCCCCTTTTGACCTTTTTTTTTTTTTTTAACGAGATTTGCCCCAGCATACATCTTTTTCCTGGAAGATCTCTGCTGCTCCTGTTTCTGGAATAAATTGCCAGAGGATTTCCATCAGTGTTAGGAAGGAAGTAGGCCAGAGAGCAGATGGCTGCGGGCTGCTTCAGTTTCTTCAGCCTCTGCGGATGCGGCATCCATTCTGGTACATAGTGATCAAAGATCTACAGCTGAGGATGTGGCAGCCAATGATATTTTGTTTTCTAGGGGCCTGAAAGTTGGATCTGAAGTGTAGTGTGCAGTCCTCCCTGGGTTTTGACATGGTTCAGCTGCTGCAGCACTCAGTAGTAATTTCTGCATTGTAGCATGCAAAGTGCACTTGTGATCATTCTAACACATACCACCTGGAAAAGCTTGGTTGTTCCCATGTGTGTGTCAGTCATCAGGCTTTGTTCAGATGGCTTGCAATGTAATTAAATATATATATTTTAATATTGAAATTAATTATGTTATGTTTGATTTTATTTTGTTGTATACAACACTGGTCAGATTTTTGGAGTGCGGTGTATATAAGCTTTTAGACATAAATAAAAAGACCTGAAGATGTTAGACATGTTTGGGAAGAAGGTGTTCTGGAGATCCATGCTTAGCACCTGGATTGCTGCTCATCAGCTATATATGATACAGTATTTAAATGAATATGAGTAGAAGTTGAGATTTTAAGACAGAATCGTCAGACCCGGAACAAGAATTCTGCTGAGCTGAACAGGATATAGAGGAATGTGAAAAACATCAGATCTGCTCCATGTACAAAGTTTGAAACACTACATCCAGGACTTTAGCCACTTCTAACAGAACTCAAAGACTTGATGGCAACCTTCGTGAAGATGTGCATGATTTTATGGTGGCTATCCCTGTGCTGGGGACAACTTGTTTGATAAAGTGAAGGAGACTGGTTCTGATTAAGCAGCATCAGTCCACCCCAGCCAGATGACAGTACTTTTTGGAAGAATGGATCTTTGTAGGAAAACTCCCTTTCTGCTCTTTTCAGTGCCCTCATGCTCCTCTTTCTTCAACAGCAGCTGCCTGCTAATGGCCAGCAGAAGGAAAGGTGTTAGCCAAAGGCCCAGCAGAAATTGCAGCCTAAGCTCAGAACCAGTTTATCCTTCAGGCCTGCCTCCCCACTTCTTCTTGGGGGGTGGGGGTAGTGGATCTAGTCCATCTTCTGAAATGGACTAGTGTCAGTAAGGTCCTGAACATTGTGGAGTCTAGTTGCTATTCGTTTGTCTCACCTGTCAAACAGGCTTCAATCTTCCGCTCCAACCCCTTTCAATTCACCGAGCTGCAGCTGGAGGTAGAGTTGCTCCTGCAACAAAAAACAGAATTTGCCAATACCCAAGCAATCTGAGATTGAGACCTATTCCATACTTGCAAGGGCTGAACAAACTGATTCAGGAGAGGTTCAAGATGAACTTGCTCCAGACAAATTTTCCATTTATTCAACTAGGAGATTGAGTTTGCGCTCGACCTGAAAGTTGCTTATGCTTGCATCCCCATTCAACCCTTCCACCGGAATTTCCTCAGGTTTGTGGTGAATGACATGCACCGACAGTATAAGATGCTTCCTTTTGCTTCTCGGCAACCTTGAGAGAGTTCAGAAAATGCCTTGCAGTAGCAGCTGCATGTTGATGTTGACAGGGAAGTCTTTGTTCCCTTACCTAGATGAGTGGTTGGTGACCAGGTCCATTTTCCACAGGAGATCTGCAGTCCTTCAAAGCAACCATTTGACCACCAATGTCTGGTGTTGCTGGTCAATTTCAAGTTCAGCCTGCCCCATCTCAAAGGATCCAGGTCGTAGGAGTGTGGATAGATTGTTAAGAATGCATTTCTTCTAGTCAAAAGAGATACATTACTGATGGTCCTAGTGGGCTGTCTTCTAAAGCAAGATTTTCTAGCATGCATGACTGCAGCAGTGCATGGCCTTCAGTCTGCCCTCCAAAGCCATTGAGTTCAGCTCTGTCAACCGTTGCCCCACCAGATCTTCTGGATCCCAGAGATAAAGCATGCTGTCAATGGTGGATGAACCCCGAAGATTTCAAAGTGGGCCTTTTGTTGAATGTCTCAGTGAACAAAGTGATCTTGGCTATCTAGTCCACCAAGGGGTGGGGAGCACACAAAGAGGCCATGTAGATGACAATGACAACACAGACCCAACTCTGAGCTCAGTAAGGACTTTATGGAGCATGTGCCAGGAATTCCTGTGTACTGCCTTATGAGCCCCCCAGTCTCTTCCATTTCTTACACTTTTTTGAGGCAGCTAGGTATTAAGTATGGCTAATGCATCCTGCTGTCTACAGCAAACCCCATTTACAAGTAAGTAAACTTTTTTCCATTGACAAGCTGGCATGAATTGGCCATTAGATATGGGGAGTCCCAAAGTGAGGGCTGCAATATGGAGCAACTATTGAAACAAGCAACCCTAGACCCCACCAGTGGAGAGAGGACTATTAGGTGATCAGGCTACGCAAAACCACTTTGTAGGCTAATTCATCCTGCTGTCTATAGGTAAACAATCTTGCTTTCTTATAAGAGTAAAAGCTTTTAGATCAATTCTACTTGTCGTTTGTTTTCATAGATTTGGGGTTTTTGACCATTGGTACTGGTCTTCCCCACCATGAAATTGGGTGACATCTCTGACCACATTCAGTATGAATGTGTGTAATTATTAATTGAGGTTGCTCTGAAATACAAACACTGTTTTCTTCTGTTCTTTGAGAAACAGGCATGCAAAACATTGTGAAAGACTCTATATCTCTATAGGACTAAACCAAATAGTCCCCCAAGTTGCTCTACATAGCTTTATTGCAGCATGAGAAGCTCCAGATCTTTGTCCATTTATTCTGTGTAGAAATGTTGTAGAACTGACATCAGTTTATATATTGATCCCAGCCAGAACATACTATATGTGGCTTGCTTATTTGTTGCCTCCTTTGTTTTCCATAGATAAGTTGAATGATGCATGGGGTGACATAATCAGGCGGCACAAGGCAGTGTGTCTCTCAGAGCTTGTAGAGCTTTAAGCTCTGCTAGGCATGTACAACAGTACCCACACAATCACATTCTACAAGTCTCCTCAGTCTGTGTCCAAGCTGTAGAGGTAGGCTGAATGAGGAAAATCTAGATGCAGGCCAGGAAGGAGGGTGGGATCGCATGGCTAATTCATCTTGCTATTATGGAAAACACAGTTTACAGTAAGCTAACTTGCTTTTTTTTCCCATCAATAAGCAGGATGAATTAGCCATGCTACATGGAGAGACCCAAGCTGAGAGTTGCCCTTAATGATCTTAGAAGTCCTTTTTTTTTTTTTGCAACCTGGACTCCTGTGGAGAGCACTGCTTGTCCCACTGAACTGTCTGCCTCTGTTAACTTGTCTAGGCAGTAGTGGGATGTAAAGGTGTGAACTGACCAGGTGGCTGTCCTGTAGATGTCCTCAATATGCACATTTAAGTGTGCTATGGAAGTTGCTGTTGCTCGCACCTAGTGCGCTATTATTGGATGCATTAAGGATATAGATTTGGAGGCATAACAATGTTGCATTCAAGATGCAATCCAGTTTGAGTGTGTTTTGCTGCTGGTCTTCCCAGTCTATTTGAGTCATATGTCATGAATAACTAAGTAAACTATATCCTTGCATTCTTTGTAATAGGCCAAGGCTCTTTTGTAATCGAGTATGGAGGTGCTTTTCTTGTTGTTTGTGTGGTTTTGGGAAAAAAAAAGTTGTAAGAGTAATAGTTTGATTTATGTGGAAAGCTGACACTACTTTTGGTAAGAACTTGCATGTGGAGGACCATCTTGTCATAGAAAAATTGCAAATATGGAGGGTAATGAACCAACACTTGAAGTTCACTAACTCTTTGTGCGGACATAAATGCTACCAAAAAGAATATCTTCCAGGTCAGAAATTTTAGGTCCAAAGGCTCAAATGAGAGTTCCATAACAGCTGGAAGTACCATGTTACTTTCCAGGGTATAAGTGGTTACTGCATTGGGGAGTAGTATAAGTTTAACAAGCTCCTCATAAAATGGGAGATTAGTGGATGTAACAAAATTGTGAATCTATTCTCATGCTGATGGAAAGTTGCTAAAGCACTGACGTGTACTCTAATGGAAGAAGTCTCCAGTCCAGTAGCGAAAAGGTGATGTAGATATGATAGTATCTGTCTAATTTCACAGGTGAAGGCAGCAGTGAAATGCTCTCCACCCAGGACTGGAAAGTCCCAGTAGGTGAACTAGGTGGTCGCCTAGGGCACCAGCCATTAGTGGGCAGCAAAGAGCAGCCATATGGGGCGCAAGCAGAACCCATCCCACTCGTGGCCGAGAGGAGCAGAGACTCGGCGGGCCAAGAGCAGCACCTGTGTGTGTGAGAAGGATTGTGTCTGTATGAGAGAGCAATGGTGTTAGAGAGAGGGAGGGAGCGTGTGTATGTGAAACAAGGAACCTAAGGGTGTGTAAAAGAAGGGGGGCCTGTCTGAGTGAATGAAGTTGGGGGGGGGGGGGAGGCAGATAGGCTTGCCTAGGGTACCTAATACCCTTGCACTGGCCCTGTCTCCACACTATCTGGTTTAGTGGTTCCATTTGAAAGCATAGTTTCATAGAGTAGAAGGCTTTCTTGCTGATACCATTTCATTAGGTAAAAGCAAATGAGCTAGGGCTGTGCATTCAACATCCATGCAGTTATTCAGGGAGGACTGGCATGAATGAAGAAAACTCTCTTCCTGGATTAGGAGAGATGGACTGCATACTAGGTTTCATGGGGGGGCTCAATGAATATTATGAGATACGCATACCAAGGCTGTCTTGGCCATGCTGGAGCAATTAAAATCATCCTGGCTCAATCCCGAATGCATCTTTGGATTGTTTTTGTTATCGAAATTGGAGGGAAGGCATAAAGAAGACCCTTTTTCCATGAGATTAGGAATGTATCTGGTGCTTCCCTGTAAGGGCTTGGACAGATGGAACAAAAGCAATTCACCTTTCTGTTGCTCTCCATGGCGAACAGATCTAACCAAGTATGTCCCCATTGCTAATAAAAAAAAAAAAAAAAAAAAGTCATTGGTCACTTCCTGCAATAGGGGACCATTCCTGAAGGTGGAAAATTCTGCTGAGTCTGACTGCCTCCGTATTGACTATTCCCAGAAGATATGCAGCCTGTAACGATGCCACATTGCAATCTGCCCAATTCAAAATCTGGAGAGCTTCCTGGCCACTTGATTGTACGTATGAATCATTGGTTTTTCCTTGGAGCAGATGTTGGAAAACCTGCAACGTATAGTGCATTGCCCTTAATTCCAAGAGGTTTATTTGAAGCCTTTTCTCTTGGTAAGACCAGAGATTGTGTCTTGAAATGATAACGGTAAACCCCCCTAGACCTGAGTGGATGTATCTGTGCTTAGAGTAACCTGATGAGGTGATGGCTGAAGTGGGGTGCACACCTCTAGTGCCCCCATACGTAGCCACTAGTTTTTTCTCATGTAGTCCATTATAGAGATTCTTGTTGCAAGGGGTTTGGAGGAATTGATCCCACTAGAATCAAAGTCCTCATTGCAGGCATTTCATATGTAAGCGTATCAAGAGGACTACATTTATTGCTGCTGCCATGTGCCCCAAAAGCACTAGTATATGATGTGCTGATGTGGTGCTTTGCCACTGCAGGGGAATTGCTAAACATCGAAGGGTTTGAGTTCTGTTATTGGGAAGAAAAGCTCTGGACTGTATTGAGTTGATGTGTGCTCCTTTGAATTGTAGGGATTGTGTTGGTGGTAGGTTTGACATTTTGTAATTTATTAAAAATCCTAAGTTTTCCAGGCAGCAAATGGTCATCTTTGTGTCTGTCATTTAAGGCATCCTTCCTGGGGGCTACAATTAATCAGTTTTCCAAGAAAGGGAAATTTCGTATTCCTGAACAATGCAAGTGAGCTATCTCCATATCTAGCAATTTGTGAAAATTCTGGGGGCAGATGAAAGATCAAATGGGAGAGTCTTACATTGATAATGTTTCTCCCCCACTGTGCAGAGGTAATGCCAACAGGATGGGTGTATGGGGATATGCTTATACGTATCCTTGAGGTCTAGGGAGCACATCCAGTTGTGTGGTTGAATGAATAGCAATATTATGCTCAGGAATGACATTTTGATCTTCTCTTGATGGGTTTGCTTGTTGAAGGTCCTGAGATCCAGGATTGGCCATAAGATTCCTGTTCCTGTATGGTGTTCTGCTTCAGTAACTTCCCCATCTCTTGGGTTAGCAAGGCAATGTGTGACTAATTGAGTGGTGAAAGGCCAAGTGTGGCATCTGTGGGTGGGTAATGAGGTTGAGATGGTAACTCTATTGAACAATTTTTAGAATGCACTGATCACCATTATCTTGTACCAGTTCTTGGAGAAGTAAATCCTGCCTCCAACTGGTCTCTGCCTCTTTGGCAGTAGTTCTTTCAAAAATGTTGCTGCGACTTAGCTGTTGCGACTTTTGTGAGCATCTTTCCCTTTGTCACCCCTGGCTCTGCATGGTTTGCGGTTGCTGGTGAGGTTGTTAAGGAGTCTGCCTGTAAGGTTGGTATGGCCTGTATGACCAGGGGAAAAACGACTGCTTGTATTACGGATAATGAGCGCCTTGTATTTTGTTGATCTCTAGCAGTCAACAATTGCCCAGCAACATTTTTGTTCATTTTATTTGTGAAACAGTTTCTCTTAATTTCTTACCAAAGAGAATGTATCCCAAACAAGGGAGATCTACCAGCCTCTCGTGTACATAGTCTCTGCCACTCGCTTGTAACCATGCCGTGTGCTGCGTGACTATAGAGGCTACTGATGTTCTCGCGGTAGGGTCAAAAGCCTTGTATGCAGATCTTAATAGATGGTGCAGACCTTCTTCTAGATCATGGAGTGGCTGTGGTGTAATTAATTGTCCCTCATCTGATTTTAGGTAGGGTTTGAGATCTTGCAAGCATTCATACAAATAATGGACCATAAAAAAAATTGGTGCTGATGAATTCTTGAAGTGAGCATTGAGCTCTGTAATATCTTCTTGCCAAAATCGTCCAATAGCTTGCGGTCTCTCCTTAGCGGTGTGATAGTGGAATCTGGTCTTTTTTGCCTTTTTCATGGTCACCGCTACTGAATTATGAGGTAGTGTCGTCTTTAGGCAAAATTTAAGATCCACTTTGCGAGCCACAGGCACCCCTGAAAATGGGGATTCCTATGTCTTCATTAGTACCTTATCCAGTACTGTGTGAGATGGGAGCATGGATGATTCCGCGATGTCAAAGATCTGAAGGATCCCATTCACTTCTGCACGGGGATTGGGATATTTCTTAACCTCCCCATTGAGGAGGGGACCCATTTTTCTATGAATCTGGAATATGTCAGATCTTCAGGTAGAGAAGAGTGATCTAGTAGTTCCTCTGGCAGATCAGATGGGATTCCAGTGGAACTGCTCGGGGACTCGCCTGGAGGAGGCAGGATAGGGGGCTCTTTGACCTCTGTGATGGTTCTGGAGAAGGATCCCATGAAGGTACAATCAGTGATGGAAGGTCCTTTTTTCTCAGAAGAGGAGGAGGGAGAAAATGGCGGTGCTCCTGGCATCACTGCTTCTGTTGTAACTTGATGAACAGGTTATGCTTATGAGAAAATGGGCTGTTTCACATGAAGAAATGGTGTAGAGAAGAAATTCTTTGCTATATCTGTAATTTGGTCAATAGTGTGATCTTTGGCCTGGTGAGTGGGGTGGATCATCTTCCTTAGGCACCAGAATCTGTTCTTGCTCTACCATAGATGTATGGTCTAGTCGTAAGAGGGAGCAGACTGGTTCCGGTGCTTGGAGGTGGAGGCCTTGTTGCCACAAAGTCTAGGCCTCCCTGAAGGGAGATGTACTGATGTCTCAAATGAAGAGTAGAGACCCCTAGGAATTTTGGGCAGCTATATTGCTGCTCCCAAAATATCATAGGTATCTGAGGGAACGGCATAGGCAATGGCCATTTTTCGACCTGTTGAGGCTTGTAACATTCTGTGGTCTGGATTGGTCGAGAAGGTCAATCCCTCTCTTTTGGAGTTGAGACTAACTCTCGATGACTCTGAGGGTGTTCGTGACCTCTTATGCACCTAATAGGGAGCTGGTATGTCTGGATCTAATGATGGGTCTTTTTTGGTGTTTGTGTTGGCTTACTCTTTTCTTTTGGTGGTGATTCGGTGGCAGAAGATCAAGGGAGCGGTCTGCTCTTTTGGCTTTTGTTTTCTGTGTTTCTTCCTTTTCTTGTGCTGCAGCACAGAGCCATCTTGTGCTGGCCTTTTGATTAATGAGACCTTCTTATAGCCATTGGCCTTGGCATGCTGCATTTTGTGCCATATTTGCTGATCCAGATCCACCATCTGCTGTAGGTGGTGGAGCGTTGTGTGCCTTCAATGCTTTTGTGTTGTGCGTCAGTCATGGCGCACACCCTACTTTATGTGCTGAGAGTACTTTCTTGGGCACTATGACAACATGCGTCGACTGAGACCTTGACAGTGCCTTTGGCATATGTGTCCATCTTGAGGCTGGTCAGCCCGACTTCTTCCTGGGGATGACTATGAGGACTACCTGCCTCCATGGTTGGGTCCTGAAGACAAACTTTCTGAAGCTGAAACTGAAGAAGTTTCTGTGGCCGAGAATGGGGCATCCTCTGAAGGCGTACTATTTTTTCTGCTCTATCTTTGGGATCTTGGTGACATTCTTCCTCAATCGCAGCAATTAGCATGGTTGTGGTCAGGCCCCAGACACAAATAGAAATAATTATGTCCATCTTGGCCACATGAGCGTATTTAAAACCCAATGTTTTTCTCTGGGCCATGGTAGCACTGAAAATTACTGTTTGGGGTTCACTTTCGCGAAGAACTAAGGAAAAAAAATTGAAAACCTGTGAGACACAAGGTTCCAGGCAGAGTACCAACAAGACAGGAGACTTCCAGAACGTGATTTTCTGGGAACTGCTATGCATGCCCAGTAGAGCTAAAAGCTCTACAAGCTTCGAGAGACAGCTCCACCTCATGCCACCTGTTGATGTTACCCCATGCAGCATGGCTAATTCATCCTGATTATCGATGGAAGTATATCCAAGAAAAATACTAAATAAAATCAGTAATAAAAGACATAGCAATCTGACAAAACATGTAGGCAAGAAAAGACATGGAAGCTGAAACTTATTCATTTATTAGATTGGATTGGAAAAAAAGACTATGGACAAAAGCTCGCTTACTACCACACCTTTTTTGTTGGTCTTTTAAAGCTATCATAATAATCTACAATGACTCTTTAATTTACATAAGAGTAGATCCAATTTAGATTTAATTTCAAGGAATATGAAAGATAAGTACAAAGTGTAGAGAGATATACAGATTCATATTATAAAGTAAGTCCTTTTCAAGTCAGATAAAAGATTTTAGTACAAATAGACTATACATGTCTGAGCTTAAGACACAGACAAGGAGAGAGTACTCAATCACCATTGCAAAAAGTAAACAGAATTCCAGCTGCGTCCAACTAGCCAATAAACAGTTTTTGTTTTTATTTTTATTTTCTTATTTTTAATATTTATCTTCTACAACCTCCAACTTGTGTGGTGTTGAGTACAGCAATAAGTCCATAATCAATATAAGCAAAAATTCACACAAAACCAAAATTTTAACAAATTATACATTATAAACTATTAAAATAGAATGCCTTGATCTGCTTCCTAAATATCTTGATATCTTTAGTAGCTTGTAAATCAGGTGGTAAGCTATGAGGACACATGGGAAAAAGCTCTTGCACATGTTCTTTGCCTTTTGTACTCTTGCAAAGAAGGAACAACTAGCAAATTCAAATCTTGAGATCTCAACCACCGCTTGGGCGTATAAACTTTTATTTGCTAATGGCATGGAATATTCCTATTTAACAGTTTAAATACTATAACAAGTATTTAAACTGTGCCCTCCATTTAGCTGGAAGCCAATGCAGTTCTAGAAGGATTGAGAAAATATGTTCCCTTCGACTGATCCCCATCAAAGTTCCTGCAGCTGCATCTTGCAACAATTGTGCGGCATGCACGTGATTTTTGGGCAAACTAGAATAAAGACTGTTGCAACAATCTTTGTCCATAAAGAAATGCTTGTAAAACAAATCTAAATAAATTTTACATTAGCAATGGTTTCAATGACGTTAGCATTTTTAATTGACATAATGGTGCTTGTATCTTCTGCTTAATTTGTGGCACGAAGGACAAATTTGAATCCATTATAATGCCCAAATTGTGGGCTCTATGCTAATTTGCAGTATTACATCAGCACAAGTTAAGACAGGATCAAATACTGGAGAAGGCTGTTTCCCAATCCATAGCAAAGTAGTTTTGGCCACATTAAACAACAAATAATTATCAAAATAACTAATTATTCACGACCGTCATACAGTGATGGAAAAACATTTGCTGAAACGCCCTATTCCCCTAAGGAATATAAAATTTATATCATCTGCCCACTGTCGTCCTTGTTCTCCTAGATTTTCCCTCACCTTAGAATTAGCCTTCATCTCTTGCATCCTAATATTGAATTGCACCATCTGGTGGTCATTGGCTCCCAGATGATCATCCACTACAACAGAAATACTGTCCCTTTTGGTAAGCACCATTATCGCTCCCTCCTGTGTGAACAATTACTCTGCAGCAAAACTCCAAAAGCAGAGAAAACAGTGGGAGTCTGAAATTAGAACATAAGATTTGCCATACTGGGTCATACCAAAGGTCCATCAAGCCTAGTATCCTGTTTCCAATCCAGGTCACAAGTACCTGGCAGGAACTCAAAAGGTCAATAGATCCCATGCTGTTTGTTCCAGAGGTAAGCAAAGGATTTCCCCAACTCCACCTTAATGGTGGTTTATGAACTTGTCCAAACCTTTTTTAAACCTAACTACATTAATAGCACTAACTACATCTCTGGCAACAAGTTCAAGACTTTAGGTGTTGAGTAAAAAAAAATATTTTCTACTGTTTGTTTAATGAATTACTTAGTAACTCACTCATTCATTATTTTATAGATCTCTATCATATCATATATCACAGGGATGCCACACAATATCACCACCGGGCTCCCTGAAATAACTAACAGTGATTAGAAAGACAGAAAGAAAGAAAATAAAAGGTGAAATAATCCATCTGGAACTGAGAGGGAAGGGGCCATGAGTGATCCTTGATCGGGAGACCTGCCCCCTCTGACGTCACTGAGAACTGTGACGGACGTTAAAGCGCCAGAACACCCCTTCGTGCATCCCGTAGTGTTAGCCATTCCCCATGTTCTTTTATATCCCTTGTTAACAATACCCATATTTAAATGTTTAATGTATTTGACAAAGGTAACGCATGAGTTCTTGCAAATTTTGTTTAAATGTAAACCGATGTGATATGTAAAATGGAACACCGGTATATAAAAATAAATAAATATCTCCCCTTAGCCATCTCTTCTCCAAGCTGAACAGCCCTAATTCTTTAGTCTTTCCTTATAGGGGAATCATCCATCCCTTTTTCATGTTGGTTGCCCTTCTCTGTATCTTTTCTAATTCTGCTATACCTTTTTGAGATGCAACAACCAAAATTGCACACAATACTCAGTGTGGTCTCACCAGAGAGCAATACAGAAGCATTATGATATTTTCTGTTTTATTCACTGTTCTTTTCCTAATAATTCCTAGCATTATATTTGCTTTCTTGGCCGTCGCACACTGATCAGAGGAATTCAACATATCTTATACTCTTTTTCTTGGGTGTGTTACACAATGCAAGTTTCATCATTGCATTGTGTATCTATAATTTGGGTTGCTGTTCCCTATATGTATCACTTGCACTTGTCAACATTAAATGTCATCTGCCATTTGGATGTCCAGTCTTGCAAGGTCCTCCTGCAATTTCTCACAATTCTCTTGTGATTTAACAACTTTGAATAATTTTGTTTCATTAGCAAGTGTAATTACCTTGCTCATTGTTCCCATATCTAGGTAATTTATAAATATGTTAAAAAGCACTGGTCCCAGTACAGATCCCTGGGGCATTCCACTATTCACCTTTATCCATTGACCATTTAGCCCTGTTGTCTGTTTTCTATCATTTAACCAGTTCTCAATCCACAATAAAACATTGTTTCCTATCCCATGACTTTTTAATTTCATCAAGAGTCTCTCATGAGGTACTTTGTCAAATGCTTTCTGAACATCCAGATACACTATTATCAACTAGCTCACCTTTATCCACATGCTTATTCACACCTTCCAAATAATATAGCAGATTAGTAAGGCATGATTTCCCTTGGCTAAAACCATGTTTGGCTTTGTCTCATTAAACTATGATTATCAATATGCACAGTAATAGGTTCAACCATTTTTTCTGGCACGGATGTGTTAGAGACCAGCTCCCCAAAGGGGAGGAGTTGGCAATCTGTTATGAATCTGGATGCTGGATATCTCAGTTGAAGGAGGCGTTAACAAGATATAAATGATCACCCCGCCAAGGGGTGAAGTAGCACTCTGTATTGATCTTACTAAGGAGTAGCAATCTGTTAGTGCTCTCCTCTTCCAGAGGGAAGGAGTAGCAACTATTATGCCTTCATCCTGTAGATGAACCAGCAACCTGTATGATTCCCACGGGGAGATATCTATCTGATATGGATCAGCTTCCGCAGAGAGAGGAGTGATGGTCTGATGTGGGTTGGCTCACACAGAGTGGTAGATGATTTCTACTTCAAGTCTTTTCAAGTCTTGAGCGTTTGAAAAGCTGAGACACCGTGAAAGAGAAATGCTGTCCAGCTATCTAAAAAATTAAGATGGGACTGCATGTAATCTGGCTGAGTATACATTGATTCCAGCCCCTGAAGCAGCAGTTTGCGAAACATGGTACCGTGTTGGGCCGGAAGTAACTCACAAAAATTGGGAAGTAAAGCTCTTTTTATAATTTATAGTATTGAAAAATATTTTTTAAAGTCTTAAAAATGGACCTATGATTATATTTGTGCCCCTGTGATTTATCAATTAAACATAAGTCATGTTCTAAAAGATATGAACTAAGGGGTTATATGATAGTCCCATAACATTATTTTAAAAAATTGTCTACATGAGTTGATAGTTTGGCAAATATGTCTATATTCCTATACTTGCTATATGGTTTTAGCTATAAAGGGTATGTCACAATTTCAGACCTGCCTGCAGCACCTAGAGTTGCAACAAGCTGATGTAACTGGATAGTGCCTCTGCAGTCTAGCCCTTCCTTTCATACATCCTGCCATGAGCTTTTTAATCACAAAAGCTCCTGGTGACCTTGCTCTAACCCAAAAACTAGTAAAAGAAAGATGCATCTACTAAATGTAATAATACCTTTCCCACTAGAAACTGAGGTGGTAAGGCTTCTAACATAGATAATAGTCCACCATGGTTGCTAGGGCCAACCCAGGCTCTGCATCCTTGTATGTGATGAAAATTAAGAAACGCCTGAAGCCTACCTGTAGGCTGCTCATGTAACTGGGTCCCTGCATTAGGGCTGAGATCCCAGGTAGTCTTATTCCAAGATGCCACAGGTCTGGAGTGAAAGCACCCTCACTGTCTGCAGTACCAAGCTTAAGCGTTTGCGGGAGCTAGAGAGTGAACAGGAACAAGCCGAGACACCACAGACTGGAACACTGAGGCAACAACCACGTGAGGCTAGAAAACCACAGAAGAGCAGAACCAGGAATCACAATGGATCAGAATCTATTGCTCAGGCACCAAAGGAACTGATGTGACTCGCTTATTTACACTTTCGAATAATAGAAGGACGCTGTGGCACCATGTTTGAATCCCCTGAGAGACGTTGAATATATGTCTGGGGTTAACAGAATATTTTGGCCTATTGAGATTTAAATAATAATTCCCCTGAAGAAGACTGAGCTTCAGTTGAAACATGATTCATGTTGGGAACATTTGAAAACAACGCAGTATAGCTGATTGATTTAAAAGATTTACTGGCTAAGTATTCTTTTCAATTTATGAGATTTGGTGATGGTGTGTGAGAACGGGAGTTCTAATAGTATGTAAAAATGGTGATTATAATAGAATAACAGAAATAATTCTTTTAAGAAAAAAAAAAAAAGCATTTGGGTTTAGATATTAGTGACAAATGACAATAGATGATTACAATTAAAATCCTCTGAAGGCTGATTACAGCCTGCGGCCCATTGGTGGCGAGAGGCTGCAGATTAGAGTTGAACAAGAGCTTGAAGATAGATGATGTTGTCATTTGGTGGGTTTAAAAATTATGAGATTAGGATTTATTGAGCTATAGAGTATATCTGGTCTCCTCTCTCCTCTGAATTAATCGGAGAGGTAGCTGCTTCATTTTGTTGTGATTATTCAACTATTAGACATTACATTTGTTTGCTTTGAAGGTAATGCACTGAGTTTTAATGATCCAGAATTTGGAGGAAAGTGCTTAAAAATATAAGATGTAGTAGGGCTCATAGTAGGAATATGTTTTGCATTTCAGCAATTATAAAAATGTGTGCAAAGTATGGATCTTATGAGATAACCTAAGGTGGGATAGCACCTGGGCGTCTGCAAGTTTAATCATAAAACTGCCAAGGTACATAATGAAAATATCCATAATGTTAATATGAACTAATTTAAATATAGTAAGTTAGATACTGACATGTGTGGAAATGCTAGGATCTGAAAGGGGTGGTGCAAAAGTCCTGAACTGTGCATTAGGCAGAGTAGGCATGTGCCTATGGCTAGCACATTGTCACCATTTTCAGTATTGTTGCCTCCTTTCCTGACCTGTGACTAGAGGTATCAAAATAATGCCGAGGCTCCTGATGCTTGCTCAATTGTCAGCCCTGCTATTAAACATCCCCCTACCAAACCTGAAGCCAATGCAACAAGAGAGGTAGCAGGCAGGAACAAGGCAGCAGCAGCCACAGCATGATCTATTACATAGAGTAGGTGCAGGCACTACACGTAGCTGCTGCCGCCGCCTGCAAAAGAAAATGTTGGAGCCATGTGCAGGAGAAACTGTTGCTGCCACCAAAGGAAAGGACTGGGGAGTAGGGAGAGCTGTGCTGACATGGAGTCACACCCACCACCAAAAGAACCTCTTCTAGAGCTGCTGCTGCTGGAGAGAGTGCAGTCACAGTGCTAGAGCTGCTGCTGGTAGGGAGAGAGGCTATGTGCAAAGGAAGAATGAGGATCTACAGTCCTTTGGACAGAAGGAATAGAAATGGGGGATGGGGGGGGGTCAGTGGGTCTGGGCAAGAGAAGGGGATTTGGGGTAGAGGAGGGAGAAAGATGACAAGGCAGAGAGAGGGAGGAACTCTGGGCAGGGGGGAAGAAAGGTGGAAATGCAATGCAAAAGGGGAGGGGACGAGATGCAGGGCAGAGAGGGAGGGGGGGGGGGGGGTCATGTTTGGTGGGAGTACCCTGTAAAGGAGGTAAATTTTGCCATTGTGGTAAAGTTGTTTATATGTGTTAATGAGCGGAATGTGGCTATGGAAAATAGTTTAGCAAACTTGCCAATGGAATACTGTGTTACTTTTAGGTTGATTTAGTGTTGTACATCACCTTGAGTCGTTTGAGGAAGGATGCATTCATAAATGGAAGAAAGAAATGTGTATAGTATGCTAGGGTAATGAATGCATGAGAATATATGAAAAATATGTTTTATGCACACAAAATGAGTTTTATAGTCCCTTACAATCAGAGCCCTGTTGAAAATAATGGGACTTTTTTTCTCCTTAATAAATCAAGGGGCTGTAATTTGTACCGGTCTGGCTCTTTCCCCCAGGCCTTCAGGGGTAGTATAGCTTACCCTGTGCTGGGTATTTCCCTCTGTGGCCTTCCCAAGTTGAGGCAGGGGCTGGAACTGGTCTTGGCTCTGCCAGGTTTGGGGAGCGAAAGCACTAACCAGCAGCTTCAGTCAGAGCAACCGGCTTGGGCTGAGATTGGACTCAGAGCTATAGGCGTGTTCTACTGCTGTCAAGGCACCATTTGGGTATAGGCAACATATCCATGGGCCGAAGGCAACCAAAAACGGCGTGCTGAACTTTCCACCTTTCTGCTCAAATGTCCCATAAGCCAATCTGCCCCGGAAAGTTATAGTGCCTAAGCTGCCCTTTCTGCAAGTCACAAGACGGTGTCTCACGATAAGAACTTAAGAGTAACTCTTAAATGAGCAAGGGCATGAGGGCTCAATTTGACCTAGGGAGGTGATGGACCTTTGAGTTTGCAACTGACCTACTACAGGCGTGAAAATTTAGCCCAGTTCCACATTTGTTCTCCCTCCATCTTTCCTGCTGTACTTCTGATATGCCCCATTGTCGTTGAATGAAAGTGTAATAGGCTACAGCTGAAAACTCTCGGCCGGCAAACGGTCACGCTGTAGCCTTGGGCGGTTTGGCCGCCTTCTCTCCTGCAGGCAGATCCCTAGTCTAGGGTCCTTCGGGCCTCCTGGAGCTGCTTAGCGCCGCCCAGGCGTGCGGAACGGGAGCGCACCCAACCTCGTCCCCCTCCGGACTGCACACAGCTCCCCGGCCCGGCAGCGGAAACCGCAGCCATGGCGGCTCTGGTGCTGAAGAACCGGCGCACGACCATGGAGCGGGTGGAAAAGTTCACCTCGGAGCAATATTTCACGGACTGCAACCTACGCGGCAGGTGAGGAGCTGGGGGTCGAGCGGACTGCGTCCGGTCCGTTGCTTTTAACCTTCCCCTCCGGCCGGGGAAGCAGGAAGCGCTTACGTGGCTGCTCTGCTCAATCTCCCCTCTCCTTCCTCAGCATGCGCTGCTAGGCAGACCTGAACGAGGTCGTCGTTTTGTAACACAAAGCCCGAGCTGCGTTGTAAATCAGAATCTCACAGACTTTGCTAGAGCAGCCATCGGGATCTGAGAGGGGCTTGGGATACGCCGCACGGGTAGCGGGGGATTTCTTATTTGAGGCTGGGCGCAGATTCACCTAAGTTTTTCTCCGTTTATTTTAACCACGCTATGTATTATTTTGGCATCATATGCACTTTGTCATAACTTGAACCTACAGGAACTGGTTGAGAGCTGTGTTAATAGTTCAGTGCACAGCAAGTTTAGCAATCTGTGACACGTGGGAGACACCCCCATGGTGCTTTCTGATAGGATGATGCACGTCAGGAGGTGCCACAATAGTCCCTGTGTCATGTGACGATTGCACACTCGCTACAGTGCTTTACTGTGCCGCCTCCTTGCCAACTTGTGGTTTCAGGATCCGGACTTGCAGTTAAACAAGGGATTCATCCACTGAGCTAGTGAAAGACCTATTACTGTAGCCTGGTTGCTCGTTTTCTCTTTTCATTACACTTTAAGTATTGCATAAAAGTATTTTTTTTCTTCTAAAACTGGTTTTGTTTTGGAATTGGAATGCAAGTCATGCAACAGATCATATAATGACCAATATGATGTTAGCTGTTTTCAGATCATAAAACCACTCTTGTCAGTTACAATGAAACCAAAATAGCTTGAAATATTCGCCTTAGTAATTGTAACACATTTTGTACACAATTCCATATGTACACAGCATTGTAGAATATATAATAGTTTTCCATTTTGGGGAGGTGGGAGTTATTATCATTGTTCATTTGTGGCTTTTACCTTTCATGATTATTGAGAATAACCGTTCCCCCAAGCCTACAATAGGATGTTAATTTGCAGGGTGTATATGTAGATGGAGATGTTTGGGGTGAGAGAGTTAAGAGACAGTAAAGGGTGCAATAGAGCAAAAAGATGAAGTTGAAGCAGTTAGCTGAAAGAAAGAGAGGAAGAAACATTATGAGCTTTGTTCAATAAAGGTTTTTTCTATAAGCATAGGATGGGAACACGTCCTCCTAATTAAATATGGTCCTGTATGTGGTCTTTGTTTTTAGACCTGTAAGCAGATGAAGGTTCTGCTGTCAGCACTCCCTCTCGACTGATGTTTGCTCAGTTCTTGCTTTCCTATATATCCTTGCTTCAAAGGCAGTTACTTAAAAAAAAACAATCTCTGATGAGAGATTCATACTTGCAGGTTTGATTACAAGTGGGCCTGTCAGCTAATATCCCTTCTTGTTTCTAATCATATTTGCACTTAAAACCTTTACAGATCAAAAATTAGTGACTAGTTGCCCACCTGGTCAAGATGGTGAGACGGACAGTGAAATGCTAAGAGAAATTAGGGAAGCTAACCAAATTGGTAGTGCGGTAATACTGGGAGACTTCAATTACCCCAATATTGACTGGGTAAATGTATCATCGGGACACGCTAGAGAGATAACGTTCCTGGATGGAATAAATGATAGCTTTATGGAGCAATTGGTTCAGGAACTGACGAGAGAGGGAGCAATTTTAGATCTAATTCTCAGTAGAGCACAGGATTTGGTGAGAGAGGTAACTGTGTGGGGCCGCTTGGCAATAGTGATCATAATATGATCAAACTTGAATTAATGACTGGAAGAGGAACAGTATGCAAATCCACTGCTCTCGTGCTAAACTTTCAAAAGGGAAACTTTGATAAAATGAGAAAAATTGTTAGAAAAAAACTGAAAGGAGCAGCTACAAAAGTAAAGTGTGCAAGAGGTGTGGTCATTGTTAAAAAAATACCATTCTAGAAGCATAGTCCAGATATATTCCACACATTAAGAAAGGTGGAAAGAAGGCAAAACGATTACCAGCATGGTTAAAAGGGGAGGTGAAAGAAGCTAATTTAGCCAAAAGATCTTCATTCAAAAATTGGAAGAAGGATCCAACAGAAGAAAATAGGATAATGCATAAATGTTAGCAAGTTAAATGTAAGACATTGATAAGACAGGCTAAGAGAGAATTTGAAAAGAAGTTGGCCGTAAAGGCAAAAACTCACAGTAAAAACGTTTTTAAATATATCCGAAGCAGAAAGCCTGTGAGGGAGTCAGTTGGAGCATTAGATGATCGAGGGGTTAAAGGGGCACTTAAAGAAGATAAGGCCATCGTGGAAAGATTAAATGATTTCTTTGCTTCAGTGTTTACTGAACTGGATGTTGGGGAGGTACCTGTACTGGAGAAGGTTTTCATGGGTAATGATTCAGATGGACTGAATCAAATCACGGTGAACCTAGAAAATGTGGTAGACCTGATTGACAAACTGAAAAGTAGTAAATCACTTGGACTGGATGGTATACACCCCAGGGTTCTGAAGGAACTAAAAAATGAAATTTCAGACCTATTAGTAAAAATTTGTAACCTATCATTAAAATCATCCATTGTACCTGAAGACTGGAGGATAGCAAATGTAACCCCAATATTTAAAAAGGGCTCCAGGGGCGATCCGGGAAACTACAGACCAGTTAGCCTGACTTCAGTGCCAGGAAAAATAGTGGAAAGTGTTCTAAACATCAAAATCACAGAACATATAGAAAGACATGGTTTAATGGAACAAAGTCAGCATGGCTTTACCCAAGGCAAGTCTTGCCTCACAAACCTGCTTCACCTTTTTGAAGGAGTTAATAAACATGTGGATAAAGGTGAACCGGTAGATATAGTATACTTGGATTTTCAGAAGGTGTTTGACAAAGTTCCTCATAGGTGGCGATGCTCTTTCGTGGATTGCAAACTGGCTAAAAGACAGAAACAGAGAGTAGGATTAAATGGACAATTTTCTCAGTGGAAGGGAGTGGGCAGTGGAGTGCCTCAGGGGATCTGTATTGGGACCCTTACTTTTCAATATATTTATAAATGATCTGGAAAGAAATATGATGAGTGAGATAATCAAATTTGCAGATGATACAAAATTGTTTAGAGTAGTTAAATCACAAGCAGATTGTGATAAATTGCAGGAAGACCTTGTGAGACTGGAAAATTGGGCATCAAAATGGCAGATGAAATTTAATGTGGATAAGTGCAAGGTGATGCTTATAGGGAAAAATAACCCATGATATATTTACACAATGTTAGGTTCCATATTACGTGCTACAACCCAAGAAAGAGATTTAGGCGTCATAGTGGATAACACATTGAAATCGTCAGTTCAGTGTGCTGCGGCAGTCAAAAAAGCAAACAGAATGTTGGGAATTATTAGAAAGGGCCCTATTAGTCATTCCTGTGCAATACAGTAAGTAAAATGTGCAGCCAAGCCGCACATTTTACTTTCAGAAATTAGCGCCTACCCAAAGGTAGGCGTTAATTTCTGCCGGCGCCAGGGAAGTGCACAGAAAAGCAGTAAAAACTGCTTTTCTGTGCACCTTCCGACTTAATATCATGGCGATATTAAGTCGGAGGTCCCAAAAGTTAAAAAAAAAAATTTGAAAGCGGCTCGCGGGTTGAAAACTGGACGCTCAATTTTGCCAGCGTCCAGTTTCCGAACCCATGGCTCTCAGCGGGTTTGAGAACCGACGCCAGCAAAATTGAGCGTCGGCTGTAAAACCTGCTGACAGCTGCCGCTCCTGTCAAAAAAGAGGCGCTAGGGACGCGCTAGTGTCCCTAGCATTAATGCTTGGGAGAGCAGCAGTGTTCCCTTCCTCTTTGTTCTTATCAATTTCAGGCACAGCTGTGAGGCCTTCACTATCTCAGGCTTTAGTATCAGTTAATTGCTTACTTTTTTACAATAGAACTACTGGAATAACTATAATAAACAGATTCTTGCCTGTTTGTAAACATTTCACAGTGCAAAACAGTAATTATGAGTTCACACAGAGGTTGGCTTGTGGCCTTCAAATTAGTCTGTGTGTGGGTGAGAACTCTGAATCCATGCAGCTTGACCTCTAAATACATCCTCAGCCAGAGTAGTTAGAAATAATTCTATTACATTGTACCTCTGGATTCAGAACACTTACACTGACACCTGCTGGATGAAAAGTTTCCTAATCTATAGTTATATTGGTGTCAGCAATAATCAGAGCAATGGCTATTACTTGTTGGATATATAAATGCATTAAACACTGGTCCCTTAGGACTAGCAAATATAATATATAATATCAAATAGAGAAGGGGAAATAGTGAAGCCGGCGAAGGGAGAGGTACGAACAAATAATGTGTGTAGCTGTATTTTTTTATTTAACTTTATCTTCTCATCCATCACTATAAGATAAAGTGACACTTATAAAGTTAGCATTGTTTTAAAACTGAAAAATCCTGGACAGTATTGTATCACAAACCATTAATATTGTTTAGAAAACTATGTACCGAACCATTATGGCACCTGTGTAAATTAATATATTTCAGCATCCTTATTTTATGTGCTCCATTGTAAACCGTTGTGACGGACCCTTCTTAACGACAGTATAGAAAAGATTTAAATAAATAAAATAAAAGACCAGGGCTACTACCATATTTGCAAGAAAAGCTAAATCCATTTACTCATTGCTCACTCTGTATAATTGGTCAGGTGACCCTCATCAAGACTACCTAAGCCCCATCTAAGCTCAATATCACCTGGAGTTTAGTTGACCCAGAAATCTGGCCGATTTGAAATCCTTAACAAGGTGTGCCTCCAGGCTGCCAGGAGTCTCTGTGGCGGTTCTCAATATCTTCTGTCTTTCTTTGTAATTTCTATACTTGGTTCACATGGTTGGCCTACCTTGACTTCAGGGAACACCCGGCTTGTCAGAGTATATAGGTGAATACCATCGCTCAGATAATACTGCCAGTCTCTCAATACCTCCTTAGCTCTACATAATTTGATTGTAACTGTACATATTGTCAACTGTATATAGTTTCCTCTATTTTGTTTCTTACTTCCTCTATCGGTTCTGCTTTTCCCATCCCCCTATCCCCTCCCTCTCCCACCCCTCCGTATCCTCCTTCCCTACTCTCCTGCCCTGTTTTTATTGCTCTATTGTTTTATTGTAATTTTCCTCCTTTGAGTTCATTGTAAAACCGGCATGATGTGCTTCACGAATGTCGGTAAATAAAAGTTAATAAATAAATAGGCAACCTCTCATTGAATGATGAGTGTAAGGCCCACTTTGCTCAGCATGGCCTGCTTAACAGAAGCTCATGTTTCTCCACATCTGCAGTCATTTGGGTGTCTCTTCACCATGCGATGAATTATAGTCTCAGGTCCTTGCTGGTCAGCATCTCCCATTGGCATTGCACATCCTGCTTATCATTATTTTAAATGTATCTGGAACAGTTAAACTCAGGTGTATCACCTATATTCCCCCCCCCCCCCCCCCCCATCGGTGGAGCAAAGAGTAAAAACAAAACAACTGTACTGTGCGCTTACAAAAATCTATTCTATTTCTTTCAAAAAAAAAAAAAAGATGTCTGATGGACATGCAGACAGCATATGCTGCTGAACCATTAACCCAGAGTAGCAACTAGGGACCAATAAAATTATATTAATTCAGACTTTATCATCTGTGTGAGAATCAAAATAATAGCATCTGCAAGTAAGTATGTAACTAGGTATTAGCTAAGGGGCAGATTGTAAAAAAAAGTACATGCACATGTACTTTTGTTCGCGCAAACAAACAAACAAAAGTACACGTAGCCGCCCGTATCTTTTAAAATCCGGGATCGGCGCACGCAAGGCTGCGCAAACCTCTCTGACTGCTTTGTGACATCACTAAGAGACTCAATCAAGTTTGCTGACAGAATCTTCCTTTTGTGAAATCATCTTATCTGGGTCTACTTGTTTCAAGATGCTGCATTAGCTTTTCATTTTGGTAATTTTTCCATAGTTTTGCCCACTACTAAAGTTAGATTAACAGGTCTGTGGTTGCCGACTTCCTCCTTGTTCTCACTTTTTTGAGGTGGGACCATGTCTGCTTTTCTCCAGTCCCTTGGCATCTCCCCATCTTCCGGGATACGTTGTGAGCAGTGTGATCAGCACACTCAAGCTCTTACACTACCGAGTCCCATGGCCTTGTGCACTCTCATTTGTTTAAATACTTCAAGTGAAAATGGATTTGTAATCCTTTCTCATTTATCAATGCCATTTCCTGCCTTTGCTCTGTGATTTTCTCATTCTGTAAATGTTATGTCTCTGCCTTCTGCTGCTACTCCTTGCAAATTTCGCTTTTTCCCTTTTGTCTTACCTATTTCCTCTTGCTTTTTTGCTCTCCATTATTTATGTAAAAATGTTTTTATTTCTTCCTTTTATCAATTGGTCAGGTGTCTCCTCTCAGGTATCTGCTCTCTCTGCCTCCCTTTGTATTTCCTGATATTTCTGTCAACCTCTGCCTGTGTTTATTTATTTATTTATTTATTTATTATTTTTGTTATACCGAGTTTCATGACTAGCATCACATCAACCCGGTTTACAGATAACAATGTGTGTAAAGCAGAGCGTAACGTAATAAACAATATTCCCAATAGAAACTTTAAACTTTAGATACAGTAAATCAGTTAAAGGATGTGAGAAAGTTACAATAAAACAGGGAAAATTAACTTGGATCTGGAAAAGGGGAGAGATTGAACAAAGCAATATTTACATTTCAGCCAGTTGCATCAAATAATGTAGTTGTATAGCAAAGTGAATAAATATGACTATATGTATTTTATGACTATATGACTATATGTATACATATATGACTATATGTATTTTGTTTTGAATGCTAACCTCTACACTTACCATTTTTGCTATCTCCTTAGAGAACCATACTGGTTTCTTTCTCCTTTTTCCTTTATTAATCAGACTTGCACAATGATGTGTCACCCTTTCAGAACTCCCTTTTATTGCTGATAAACATTCCTCCGTATCCTTAGTCTCGATATGGCCTCCTCCGTTATAATCACTCAGCAGCTTGATATTCAAGACTCTAATCTTAGTATGGTTCAGTTCAGGTTGGAGTTTAATATTGAATCACATCACCGTGATCCCTAGATCCTAAATTTTACCTTTACCTTGAGGTCAGTGACACAGTCTCCATTTGTCATTACCAAGTTCAGGATAAGCTCCTTTCAGGTGGGCTCTTCCATTAGTTTCCTGAGGGGAATGACCTTTGTAGGGCATCAGGGACTTCTCCATTCCTAGTTGATGCTGTAGCAGGTAGGTGTGGTAATGTGAGCGATCGTGGCTTAGGAAACAGCCAGTGGGGATAAAGGAGGCAGCCTCTGGCTGTGTCCTTGTATACAATTTTATTTACATAAACAGCTTCCAAAGGCTGCTTACCTCAGCAGTCCTTCCTTGTAGTTCCAAAAGCATTCAGCATAAGTCATCTTGCGATATTCTGGCTTTCTGCCTGTTCCCCGGGGCCTCTCTAGCCCTTTTGGGCCCTGATTTCTTATAGTATGGTGAGGGGAGCCTCCCTTCATCCAGAATCCCTTGCAAGGCTGATCCTTAAGGAGTACCGGGCCAGATAGCTGTGGCTGGACTCCTAAGGGTTTGAGGGGGTATCTTGTATACTCACTCACAGTAGGCTCTTGTCTACATCTGATGAACTGAAGTTGCTTATAAGCAGGGCTTCTCCTTTGCTCGCCATTCTGGTGATGCCTCGTGTCTTGACTGAATCCACTTCATTCTTCTTAGTTTGAGCTCTGTATAATGTTCCCATGTACACAGAAATTCTCTTAGGTTTCTCATGGGCAACCTAAAGTTTCTTTAAGTAATTCATATTCTTCCTGCTTTCCCTGTGTTTCTAATAGGGACCTCTCCTCACCATTCCCTCCCTATTTTGCATTATCATTTGAAGAGATAATAGTGTGGGATGGTCCTGGCTTCCATTATGCTAGGACTCTATGATTGCAATGATATCTACCTCTGCCTCTGTCATGTTGGCTTTCAGGTCTGTGTTTTTTGTTAAAAAGACTTAGCATTTGCATACCTGTCTCTTGAAGTTGCTCTCCATCTCCCTCTCTTTATTTCCTTTGTGTTTCGTCTTATTTTTTTTCATAACTACTTTAGCGGCTATTTCTCCTTTACGTTTGCTCACTGTCTCTTGTATTTTAATGTCTTTTATCCCTTCAAGGCTTACCTTAACTCTTTTTACATATGGGATGGAAGAAAGCAGTTTGTGCCTTTTTCCTTGCTTTGTTTATATGCGGGTCTAAGTAGCGACTTGAAACAATGGTTAAGCAAAACTGAACAAGCAGATTTGCTAGGTCAAATGACCCACATACAACTTCAGCTTTTTTTTTTATAAAGATGTGTCTGAGTTCTAATGTTCATTTCAACCACAGGCTCTTTGGTGCCACATGCCCAGTAGATGGACTCTCCTACTTTCTCACCCCAGAGCGAATTTCCTATGAAAAAGCTGTCGAGCAAGAGTTCAAACCTGCCAAAGTTGGAGACTCCTACGGACCTACGTGAGTAAAAGCTGCAATAGGAGAGGACTTTGATGGAAAGAGGCCTTTAGCCCCTCAAGTTGGTGTAAAACAGTAGGAAGAATCTCCCCGTGGGCTTGGCTGCTAAAGATTCTGCCCCGTCTGATATTTATTTTAGTGGTACAGGTTAGATCCCCATTATTACTATGGAATGGTAAATAATTCTCACTCATCGGTGGCTCAGATGGCTAGCAATTTTTGTTATTTATTAAATTTTATATAAACTAGGGCTTTTAAGTTGCTTTAAAAAATGATCAAGGAACTAGAATATTTTTGTACATATCTCAACTGAAATAACCTATTGACTTCTAATAAACAAGTATTGTGATGGTGTCTGTTAATATTTTGAGGAACAAAAATCATTTTATATCTGGGTCCATGTTACGTTAGAATATTGGTGCAGCTCAGTTGGTTGAAAGCATGTACTCCAAAAGGCCTCCTATCTCTCGACATATTTGAGGTATCGTATTCACTTGTCCCATGCTTTATTGATTACCGTAATTCTAAAATGGTATGAAGTACCTCTGCACTGTGATTGGCTGCTGAAGCTTTAACCTAAGTTCATTCCCCAGCATAATAGTCTGGAATTAACTGGAATCTTTTCTGCTGCAGGGATCTATCCTCCTTTCCCCTTTTCTATCCCTCTAAACCTGGACACAGTTCTAGATGCCTTTCCCATCCTATCGTGAAGTTGCACTTACTATTGACAGCCATTCGCTAATATAAGACTCTTGTCTTTTATTTTAACACCTTTTCTTTCTGCACACGTCTGGATGTCACAAGGAACACCTCTTCCTTCTAGGAACTGTATTTTGTATTCAGTATTTTTATTGTTTTAAAAAATAATGCAACCAATACAAAAATTCAGAGGAAAATGTAATTACAAATCACCACAGCAGTATCAAGCACATCATACAATATAACATTTTAAATTGCAAATCTCAAAGCTTAAACATCAAAGAAAACACCCATAAAGGAGCAGTGTGATTTGCTGACATTAAAACAAGATTCACATAAACCAAAACAGAAGGGAAATAATACTAAAAAAAACTATATTCAGAAAATAACAGATGTATGAAAGCCAAGTAAACGTTAACAAAGCAAAAGGGTGCAATAGGGGGTATACTTTCAGAATATTAAGTGTAAAACCTGTTTGGCTTTACTAGAAACAATTTGCAGTAGAAATATTCTAGTAAAGAGGGTTCCTTGCAGCTGGGACGGTAGAGGCAAATATTCATTAGGCCGTTTAGTGGACAAGTTAGCCGGCTCACTTGTCCCATATATTCCTTAGGATAAACGTCCTGCAGAATATACTTTATTAGTTATCTGGGGGAGGAGGGGTGTCAATAAACTCAGAAGTTTTATAAAACGGGGGCTCCATGAGTCCTGGGAGAAGACATCTTGGAGGAAGCCAGGAAGGGGCAGCAAAGGGGCTTTGCTCTGCAGGAGAGGGGAATCCTTTGTCCTTTCCTACGAGTGGCATGGGGTTGGCCTAGCGCAGGGGTGGGCAACCTTTTTTTTTTTAAAGCAGGACCACAATACTGGCGCTTACTGCTTATCTGAGCCGGGGGCCGGGTCCCCCTTATAACTCTATGAGCCCGGGGGGACGAGCAGGCAGTTACAGTGGCAAGTACACTGCACAGTGAGGAACAAAGTAGCAGCCATACCAATAAGAAGAATAATTTGCAGGCAGAAAGAAGGAGGGGGGAGGGGTTGCACCTACGTGCTCTCTTTTTATCATCCACACATATACACATGCTTTCTCTCACCCATACACACACAATGTCCTCTCTCATCTCCCATATGCACACATACAGTTCCCTCTCTCAACCACCTACGTACACACACAATGCCCTCTCACCCACCCATATATACACACATACAAACACGCACATGCTCTCATCCACCCAGCCCCACCCACAATGAGCTCTCACCGACCCACACACAATGAGCTCTCTCACCCATCCATACACAATGCCCTCTCTCTCACCTACCATACATACATATTGCTCTATCTCATCCACCCATAGACACACACACAATGTTTTCCCACCCATTCATACACCTTGCTCTCACTCACCCACCTGTACACACACACACACACACACACACACAATGCTCTCGCTCACCCACCTATACACAAACACACTCAGTGCTCTCCCTTATCCACCCTACACACATACACACACAATGTTCTCTCACTCACCCATATAAGTGTAAATAAAGTAAAAAAAATATTATTTACCTGTTCTGATGCTGTGAGAGACTCATCGCTGTGAGGTCCCTGGCTTGTGGTGGACTCTGGAGCAGCGGTGATGCCTGTGGTGTGCCAGTTTGGGCTTGGAGAGTCCATGGGGATATGACCTCAAGCCGGCACCGGACACCTTAAAAACCCTCACCCATACACAAGTTTAAAAAATATTAAAATAGAGAAGGCCAGGGAACGGTAGCAGCGTGATGCTGCTGCTGCGAGCTGCAATTGCGCTGGTGATGGCAGGTCCTCCAGCTACCCTCCCATCCCCAGCGCGATTGCGGCTCGCAGCAGCAGCATCACGCTGCCACCGTTCCCTGGCCTTCTCTATTTTAATATTTTTTAAACTTGTGTATGGGTGAAGGTTTTTAAGGTGTCCGGTGCCGGCTTGAGGTCATATCCCCATGGACTCTCCAAGCCCAAACTGGCACACCACAGGCATCACCGCTGCTCCAGAGTCCACCTGGCCTTCTCTATTTTAATATTTTTTAAACTTGTATATGGGTGAGGGTTTTTAAGGGGTCAGGAAATATGGCCATGATTTTTTCCCCCCAAAATTTAGGCCTTGGGAGAGATGGCAGCATGGAGCTGCTGTGCGCGGCTGATAACTGCGTGGATATGGTGCCGCAGGAGCCTCGGAAGTTCTCGGTGGCAACCGTTACGCAGGCCAGGAGGATTAGAGTTCTGTCAGCGGGCCGCGAGGAGGGAGAGAGGCAGTGAGCGAGGGGAGCCCGAGTGCGTGACTGATGAAGCTGCCATTACTGCTTTGGAATTCCTCTGAGATCAGCTGGGCCGTGGCAGTAAAAAAAAAAAAAAAAATTAATAATAATAATAAAAATCAGGGTTCCCTGTATGTACCCAGATCAGTCCAGACCATGGGTTGAGCCTCCTGTCCAGCAGATGGAGACAGACCAAAACTGTAAGGGTATCCTGTATCAGGACAGAGCCTACCCTGCAGCCCTTCAGTATTTGTCTGTCTCCAGCAGATGCGACTGCTCACCCTGCGGTTCCCTGTTCTTTATGCCTATCCCCCTTTTGGGGGGCTGCTTTCCTTTCTTCTTGTGTCGGGTCAAGCAAGTACTGTTTATAATTTAAAAAAAAAAAAAGAGATTTGTGTAAACTTTCTCTGGATTCTGTTGATTCCTGTAAGGGGACAGTTTTCTGTCTCCTCGCTCTTGGGGGGACCTAGGGGGGGCTTTGCCCCTTGTGTTTCATAGCCTAGGCTCCCCATCCCTGGTGTTCTCGGCTGTGGGGTGAAATTGGTGGTGCCAGTCACTCCTCCTTTACAGCCTTCTCTCTCTCTCTCTTGCTGCCTGCAGGGACGGTTCTTCCCCTGCCTGCCCAATTACAAAAAAAAAAAAAGAATATAATATATATATATATATATATATATATATATATATATAAATAACACCCCGATCAGGTGTTTTTTCTTAGCTTGGCAGCCTTTTTCAGAGAGAAGGGAGCGTGCAGGGTTCGTTCCTCTGCCTCCGCTCCTTCAGCTCCGGCTGCTCAGCTGATTTCTCTGCTCCTCCCTGATTCAGGGCCATGCCGCGATCCCCTCTGTGTTTAGCCTGCGGGGAGTCATCGATTCTACTCTCCCGCGAGGAGCTTTGCTCTAGCTGTCTGCCAGGAAGGGAAGGTCCCTCCGTGGCAGCAATCACCTCAGGACCCCGGACCAGTCCTCTGAAGCGCATGGCCGCGCCGTTCCCGGGTCGGCAAACCGCGGGAACGGCGGACATTTTGGGTTTTTCAGATGCTGCTATTTCGAGGCAGCAGGACTCTCAGGACCCAGATTTTTTGGATTCCCCCCCCCCCCCCCCCCCCGGAGGTTCCAGGCCTCAGTTATCTTCGGAATTTGTGCTGCTCATGCACAAATCTTATTTGGCCAGCCTGCAAGAAGAGGCGGACCCCCTCCTGCTCCTCCTCTCCCTAAAATTCCTCGGAATGCTGTGCCGTCCGCTCCAGCGGGTCCTGATGCGCAGGGGTCTGTCTGAGTGCGGGTGATCCTGGGAGTCTTCCCCCCCCCCCCCCCCGCTCCTTTCAGTGCCCCAGACCAAGATCCAGATAAGGATTTTGCTGACACTCCCCCCCTCCCCCCCCCCTTGGAGGGGGATGACCCTAGGGTTTTTCGGCTGTTCAGAAGGGAGAAACTGGAGCCACTTATCCCTTTTATTTTTCAGGAGCTGGGGATAGAGTGCCCCGCAGTGGATGAGTTTTCGGCCGCAATGCCGGCTTGCTCGGACCCGGTCCTGGCTGGACTCGGGTCTCTTCCATGCACCTTCCCCTTCCATTCGATGCATCGGCTAATGCTCCTTAGGGAGTGGGAGGCTCCTGAATCAGGGCTCCGCGACGGTAGAGCTATGGAGAAGCTTTATCCTCTTCCGGAGGAGTGCTTAGACATGCTGAAAATGCCCAAGGTGGATTCCTCTGTGACTGCAGTTACTAAGCACACCACCATCCCGGTGGTGGGTGCTACGGCCCTAAGGGATGTCCAAGACCGTAAGCTAGAATTCCATCTCAAACACATCTTTGAAGTCTTGGCGTCGATCTGCAGCAGTCTCATGCAGGCTCATGCAGCGGGCTAGCCTTAGGTGGGTCTAACAACTGCTCAGCACCCAGGACCTCCCGTCTGCAGAGGCAGAGCAGGCTGAAAGATTGGAAGGCGCTATAGTGTATGGGGCGGATGCCCTCTATGACATGTTCCGGGTCCAGGCAAAAGCGATGGCTTCCACTGTCTCAGCCAGACGACTCCTTTGGCTCCGTAATTGGGTGGCCGACTTGTCTTCCAAGGCACAACTGGGCACACTCCCCTTTAAAGGCAAGTTACTTTTTGGCGAAGACCTGAAACAGCTCATTAAATCCTTGGGTGAGAACAAGGTCCACAAACTACCAGAGGATCGCCCGAAGCAAGCGAGAACCTTCTTCCCTACCTGCACCCGATTCAGGGGTCAGCGGCGATATAATCCCAGGGGGCGGGGCGCTTTCTCTAGAGGAAATTCCTCCAGTTCTAAGTCCTGGTCTCGGTCTTTTCGAGGGTGCCGCGCCTTTTGGGATGGTAATCCAAAGCACCCCGCATCCAAGCCCACCTCTCAGTGAGATTCCGCAGGCCCATTTCTCCGTTCCAGACTTAGGTGGTCGGTTTTCCCTGTTCTTGGAGGAATGGGTCAAAATCGCGTCAGACCAGTGGGTTCTCGAGATAATAGAGGGGCTACGCTTTAGAATTTGCCCGGGATCTGCCGGATCTGTACATGATCTCCCTGTGCGGCCATTGGAAGCAGGCTGCGGTATGTCAGACTCTCGCCAGGCTCCAGGGGCTGGGGCTATCATCCCTGTTCCAGTGGAGGAATGAGGCGCCGGCCAGTATTCTATCTACTTCGTGGTTCCCAAGAAGGACGACTCTTTCTGCCCCATCTTGGACCTCAAGAGGGTCAACCGGGTCCTCAAGATCCCCCACTTCTGGATGGAAACCCTGAGGGCAGTGATAGCGGCTGTTCATCCCGGAGAATTTCTGGCTTCTTTCGACTTGACAGAGGCCTAGCTGCACATTCCGATTCGTGCCAATCATCAGCGGTATCTTTGGTTCCACATCTTGGGGCAACATTTCCAGTTCCGGGCTCTCCCCTTCGGTCTGGCCACGACACCACGTATGTTTACCAAGGTGATGGTGGTGGTGGCGGCTGCCCTCCGGCGGGACAGACTCCTCGTCCACCCTTATCTAGACGATTGGCTGGTGCTTACCAAGTCGGAGACCGCATGCAAGCTGGCAGTGGACAGAGTCCTTGCTTTCCTCTCCTCCCTGGGGTGGATAGTCAATTTTTCCAAGAGCAATCTCCGCCCTTCCCAGGTCCTGGAATTCCTAGGGGCTCGATTTGATACTCGGGTCGGTAAGGTATTCCTGCCGGACTCTCGAGCGTTCAAGCTGATGGATCAGATCTGAAACTTTCTGTCCATGCCCCTCCCATCCGGACATGTCCCGTTTCTTACGGGGAGTTAAACATCTTTGTCTCCCGTTGCGGCTTCTGGTGTCTTTGTAGGATTTTAACTTGGTCCTTAAGTTCTTGGCAGGGCTGACTTTTTGACTGCTGCATACTCTTTCCTTGCGGCTGTTTACTTTGAAGACAGTTTTTCTGGTAGCAATCTGTTCAGCTCATCAGGTCTCTGAGCTGTAGGCTCTTTCCTGCCATGAACCTTCATTCCGTATGAGTCCGGATGCGGTTCAGGTTTGGACTGTGCCTTCCTTTTTGCCCAAAGAGGTTTTGGACTTTCATTTGAATCAGCCAATTTCTCTGCCTGCCTTGGATAGGGACAGAGATGAAGTTGAATACTGTCTTTTGCGTTCATTGGATATTCAGTATCATTTACTGTGCTACTTGGAGATCACTAAGACTGTTCGGAAGTCTGCTTGCCTGTTTGTGCTCCAATGTGGAAGTAAGCAGGGAGCACCAGCAACATGAGCAAAGATTGCCCACTGGGCTAAGGAAGTCATTGTGGCAGCCTAAGTGGATGCTGAGGTTGCCTTTCCAAAGCAGATTTGACCGCATTCCACGAGGGCTCAGGTGGTATCTTGGGCGGAGCTTTGATTGTTGTCATCTGCTGAAATTAGCCGGGCAGTGACATGGACATCTTTGCATACCTTTTCAAAGCTTGGATGTTAGGGCTAGGGAAGACATTGCTTTTGCGAGGGCGGTTTTGATTGGGCCACTGGCATCCTCCCACCCTTTTTGGTATTAGCTTTTGTACATCCCACTCATTGGGATTGACTTACCCGAATGCTAAGGAAGGAGAAATTACTACTTACCTGATAATTTCCTTTTCTTTAGTGAAGGATAGGTCAATTCCAGACCCAGCCTCGGCTGCCGGATTTGGATTTTGTGGTTAGCCTTCTTAGGATGAGCGATGCAGATTATGGTTTCTGTTTTTCATTGATAACTGGTAAGTGGCTTCTCTAGCTCTTAGATTGCTAGATATGTTCCTTCTTTTGGCTGAGTTCAGTGATCTGGTTGGTTTAGAAACACGAATGATTGCCTATTGCTAACAACGTTCACGTTTAATCAAGTTTGTCCACAGTTTGGCTTTTCCAGAGAAATCTGGTGGGCTGAAGTCGGGGTGGAACTATATAGCCGTGAAGTCAGCTTTTGCTCCATCTCCATCTGCTGGCAGAGATGCATAACCCACTCATTGGGACTGACCTGCCTTTCACTAAAGGAAAGGAAATTATCAGGTAAATAGTAATGTTTCCTTCTTCAGCACCTCATTCCAGCTATTCATTGGGTTGGAATAGCCTGTTCTCCAATCCTCTGCTTCAGGCTTTTTCCCTTGGGGGGAGAACCCCTGCAGAAGCCACTCCTTAGTGATGAGGTCCCACGGCTCCAGCCCACGGACTTGGCTATTCCAGGACCCTACATCCTGGAGGTCCCTCTGTTCCCAAGCTTCAACCTAGAAAGGGCCACTCCTGCCAATTTTAACCCAGAGTTATTACCTTCCCTGGACACTTCCCCACCAATCATGTCTTCCCGTTACTCTTAAGGGGGACATCCACACCAAACCCCTTTAACCTGAGGCATTAAAATATCCCGGAAACCACATTCTGTTAATCCAATATCAATCATACCAAATGCCATCATTTGCAGGTTCAAACATTCAAACATGTTGTATAAGGCTTTGAACAATGAAAATTCTGGGATCTCCCCTACCCAAAATATTTTGTGCTATTAAATGAAAATGGAGCACAATTGAGGCCTGTATCTGTGGTTTTATTATTTATTTATTTATTTTTAGATTTTTATATACCGGTGTTCCTATATGAAATAAAGATCACATCGGTTTACATTTATTAGTGATTTTGGAATTCCTGTTTTCCTGATCTTTGAAATATTTGTAACCTGACTGTGTCTGGTTTTTGTACCTGTTGAACTCTGTCTTTTTCAGTGAAATCAGTTTTCTGTTTGAAATACAACCCTTGGAATGTGGTTTGTTTAATTTTGTGGGTTGTCCTCTTTAGAACTCATCCCAGATCCCCAGTCCCTAAACCTGCAGTGAGTGGATCTGTGCTCAGCAGGGCTCAGAAGTGTGGCCCCTTGAAGGGCAGAGAAAAAAAAGGGGGAATAGGAGAAAGAAATTAGGGAGAGAAAAGTGAAAAAAAGGAAACAGAAAAAAGTGAATAGCAAAATTCCAAGAATTAAAAATTGGTTCCACCTCTGTCTCAATGCAGAAGTTAACTCCTCCATTTTTACCATCTCCCAAACTTTTAGTAATCATTCAGCCCATGTGGGAGGGGAGGATCTAAGCATAAAATATATAAAAGGTTTGTTTAAAATCATTTTGTAAATACAGTAAGATATGTCATGATGTAGAGTGTAGCGGTAGATTAACATTTTTATGTACAAAAAGTTGTCAGCGTACAACACAACTGTGTATGCGGTTTGTCAGTAAATATTTTGGCTTTCAGGTGGTGGACATGCTGGTTTTGCGTGAAACTCAGCATTCCCAAGAACTGGGTTGGAAAAGAAATCCATTTTGTCTGGGAGAGCGATGGTGAGGGCATGGTTTGGAGAGATGGCCAGCCAGTCCAGGTAGGATAAAATTGTATTTAGAGTATGCTCTGTATCTGTATTGGTAAAGGGCTGTTGTATATATCCTGTATGTAATGAATTAACTTTTGCATGCACACTCTCATGGAGGATTACTTGTTACACACCCTCCAGATACACGTTGAGAGCATCTGATAACATTTATTTATTTTAATCATTTGTCCAAAGACAAATTGAAATCTAGTTCTGGAAAATAGTTTGAAGTATGTTTAGTTTTATAACCGTGAATCTATTTAATATTAACTAACATGCTTTTCCTCCCATTGGAATACGTCAGATTAAAATGACCATTTGCATTCACCTTCCTATGTCCACTACCTGTTCCATTCTTCTGTAACCAAGTATTGTGGTAGGAATCTGAAATGTCATCTGGCTACTAGTTTTTGTCTGTAGATGGCCACATGGCCAACAGGCTTCAGAGGGATTTTTACTCTTGAGTAGATTTAATTTTAGCATGGTAGATGTTAGTCTATCCAGTCTGCCCAGTTGCCTCTGCCTACACTGTTCTCTAGCTAAAGATATCTCCCAGTTGTCAGCTGTAGAAGCTTTGTACGCATTTTTTGTGTTCTCAGATATTTCTGTCCTTTCTTTTAAAGTTATTCTTGACGTTTGTTACTTTCTTCTAGGTTTCCCTCCCGATGCAGTTTTCTTGAAACACGGCCTGTGTCGGGGGACAGTGAAGCTGTTATTATAAGTTACTTGTGATGCTGACACACTTACCCGTACACAATTAAAAGATTGTTGTTTCTGAACTTGAAAGGACATTCGTGAACTGTTTGTCCTTCCTCTTGGTATTATTTATTGATAGCTGTAGAAGCTTGGCCACCCACCCTGCTCTAGGTTCTGATTATCACTCTTCTCTGGCCTTATTACTGCTTACTGTGCTAAGGATATATCCCATCTCTCAGCCGTACAAGTTTGACAATCTGCATGAGATCAAGCCCTTATCCTTTATGAGGTAATTTTCAGTAACCTGCATTGTTGCAAAGTATGTGCATACCTTGTAGTGGATTTTCAAAGAGAAACTCCCCAATACTTTCCTTTTGAAAACTGTCTCCAAAAGATACGCATGCTGCAGTGCCCATATACTTTGCACCTTCTTAGCACACATACGTTTTAAAATTCAAATGTGCGCACACTGTTTACTCCCCTGATCTTAGTAGCGCCCCGGTAACACCCGTTTTTAATACGGCTAAAGGCATGGGTGCCGCAGAAGCCAGTGAGTGCTTTTAGCTCTATGGGGTGCGCAGTTTTCTAATGGGAGAATCCAGCCGTGTTACTCCCTTCTTACCTGGCTTAGATAGCTTTGAAAATTGTTCTTTATTCCCTTATTTGGGAAGTATAGCCACCATCCCCCAACTGTATCTGAGAATGTACCAAAGCCCTGCTGCCGTTGCCTGCTGGTGGATTTTTGCCTCCTCTCTTTGGGAGCTTCATGCAGCTGCACTGCTGCACTGCGGACGTTGCCTTGGTATTCTCTTTTTGGCCCCTGTATTTATTCGATTTGGTTTATGTTCCGCTTTTCAGCATTTTATAAAGTAGATTGCATTCAGGCACTGTGGCTATTTCTCTAGCCCCAGAGGACTTACAAATCTGCACCTGAAGCAACAGAGGGTGAAGTGACTTGCCCAAGGTCGCGAGGAGCGGCAGTGGGATCTGAACCCTGGCTTCCCTGCTTCGTACTTAGCCTGCTGCTACTCCCCCACTCCGCTGCACCATTCTAGGTGAAAGTTTCCACATCTAGACAATAACCAGGCCTCCTGTTACACTGCCCCTCTCCCTCTCTCGGTTTGGGTTCCGGGCCTCCTGTTACACGGCCCCTCTCCCTCTCTCGGTTTGGGTTCCGGGCCTCCTGTTACACGGCCCCTCTCCCTCTCTTGGTTTGGGTTCCAGGCCTCCTGTTACACGGCCCCTCTCCCTCTCTTGGTTTGGGTTCCAGGCCTCCTGTTACACTGCCCCTCTCCCTCTCTTGGTTTGGGTTCCAGGCCTCCTGTTACACGGCCCCTCTCCCTCTCTTGGTTTGGGTTCCAGGCCTCCTGTTACACGGCCCCTCTCCCTCTCTTGGTTTGGGTTCCAGGCCTCCTGTTACACGGCCCCCTCTCCCTCTCTTGGTTTGGGTTCTAGGCCTCCTGTTACACGGCCCCTCTCCCTCTCTTGGTTTGGGTTCCAGGCCTCCTGTTACACGGCCCCTCTCCCTCTCTTGGTTTGGGTTCCAGGCCTCCTGTTACACGGCCCCTCTCCCTCTCTTGGTTTGGGTTCCAGGCCTCCTGTTACACGGCCCCTCTCCCTCTCTTGGTTTGGGTTCCAGGCCTCCTGTTACACGGCCCCTCTCCCTCTCTTGGTTTGGGTTCCTGGTGCCTCTGCGGATAGGTTGTGCCAGGCATCTCTTACTCTCTTGGTAAAGAAGTATTTCCTTGGAGTCTCCCGCCCTCCAACTTATTCTCAGGAGCCCTTCGCCTTGAATTTCTTTTTCATGGAAAATCTCATCTTGCACTTATTGAAGCCTGTTAAACACGTTGAATATTCTCCCATATCCCTCCTTGTGCCTCCCAAGTGGGGAAGCCTTCAGATGGTGAATCCTTTGCTTTCAAATGGTCTTTCTGCATGTAAACTAACGTACGCCACAACACGTGGTGCAGAACCTCAAGAATATGCACAAAATATATATCAGATCTCATATTTTATAATGACCTTCTCCCATGGGGGTCGGGGTCCTGGGGAGATAAACATTTATAAGCTAAAGCCTCCTCTCCTTGGTACTGAACAGGACATCAGTGGGGGCAGGAAAGGCCTCCCTTAAACCTCAATGTCTTGGTTTTCAACTTAAATCCATATATCACTTGTAAGTTATAAGGCAAAATAAGTAACTATCGGCATGAAAGCATCAAGATGTGCTACAGAGTAAATACTTACCCCCTGGTGAGCTTTCAGCTTAGCTGTATGAGGTGCTGCTTATGTAGAAAGCATCCCCACTGCCGTCCGGAAGTGCCTGAGGTTTTCCACTGCCCGATAGCTGATTGGTCACACAGGGGCCACATCAAGGGGATTGTGACCTCATTAGTGATCTCAGTGGTCATTCATGAGGGTAACATCAGATAAGGTCCCTGGTTTCCTTAGTAGGTAGCCGATCTGTAATATTGCGTAGTGAGGAAGACGTTGGTGAAGGACAGACAGGTTGTTAGCACCTTGCTGGGCTCTAAGAACCTAGGAAAAGGCGTAATACATTATTTCTACCCTTACCCTACCACCCTACCTTACAGTCTTTCAAGTAATTGCTAATTAACTCCTATGTGCCCTTATCTCATTAACCTATGGTCTTTCTCTGGTTTACAATAACCTCTCTCTCCTCACCCTCTTTTGTGTCACTTTAAAGAAACCATTCCAGTCACCTGAAACTAAACTCCAGGCCTTTTACATAGCAGCCTAGGAGATCTTCTTTCTCTGGCAAAATTGAATCTTTTAGTAACTCGTGTAAAACATTGCTAAACCTGTAGCCCCCCAGGTTTTCTTTTCAGCCTCTTATCCAGCCAACATATACTATAATGGACAACATGTTTATTTATAAAACAGATAAATATCCTTCTAAGATAAAAGCAAGGGAAGTGCGGGCCGCAGCGCTGGTGTTGGTTTGGACCTGTTGCTGCAGTTGCCACTACTGTGGTGACCTCTGCTTGTATAAGATTGGCCTTGAGGAAGAGTCTTGGAGGAGACTTCTTTCCAGCCCTTGGACAGTGATCATAAAGTGTGGGGGTGGATATAGAAGTGAATCAGTTATTTGTTTATCTTGTGAGCTTCTGGGTGGAAGGCCTGGTCCGTAGCCTTGCATGTTGATCTGGGGCTGACATATAATGCTGCGGGATAAGCTTGTAAATAACATTGCATTTTCTCCACTGTTGAACTTTGCTTTCAACCAGCAGAAGGTGACTGAACTCAGAACCTCTGGAGAATAAAGATAATCTGTGATTCATTCCAACTGCAGTGAAGACTCAGCACAAAAAGATTCATTAGAGAAAGCTCCAGCAGAGCAACAGGCTTGCCCTCAGCTCTCCCCTCTCCTTATCTCTCCGTATTCCTGGACAATGACTGTAATCCTTCCAAGCCAAGGAAGTTAAAATGGATCTGATTTATGCAATTTGAGTTATTTCAGCTTTTACCTTGGGGCTCTCTTGTGAAACAGCTCACACTGCTGGAGTGTGGGATTACAGATACGCTCCTTTATGAAAGTGTCGAGGCAGATCTCGAACTAACAACGATAGCAAGAGCAGCTTTGTCTTTCTGTCTACAATATGAGAAAGAAAAGAGAGGTTTTTCTGAGGAGTGTATTTCATGTAAATGGGGCAAGGAGCCCCCTGCCTAACCAACTTAGCCTAAGCTTTGACTTACATTATATGTTTTCATCATCTTTCAGTTCATAGATTATGAGGCTCTCTAATCTAACATATATAAAGCAGTTACCCTTTTCTGTTCATGAGTTATATTATGATAGTTGTTTGCCAAATCTTGAATTGCAGAGAAAACTGGAATCTTTGTAGGTTGTGATTCCTTTCAAAATGCCAACAAAAAATATAGGAGGTGATTTTCAAAAGGATTTATCGAGTAAAATCGTATATTGTAGCAATTTTCAAAAGCTCATTCACGCACGTAAAATCTTTTGAAAATTACCTCCATAGTGTAGTACAAGAGCTGTCAAGGCCTCGTGGGCTGCTGAGGCTCCTGCAGTTCAACCTTTTAATCGCAGGAGCCAACCCAATGACTCGGGGGCATGCAGAGGCACTTGGATCTGATTTCTGGCTTAGGTCTTCTGCACCCAAGGCCGACCAGGACTGGGGATGCTGCCGAGGCAGTGATCATAGAGCCTGAGGAGAGGGCAGTGGCAGTGGTGACAACCAGTGGCCAGATTAAGGGCCAATGATTGCAGGGTTCTGAAAGAAGCCACGGTACGTGGCCCGCTGCCGAGGACAGTCTCTGCAATAACTGGACTGGGTGAGTTGAGAGGGGGGGATATAAACCCGGGGGAAAAACGTTCGGATAGTTGCAAATGAAGGTCATTGCACCAGCGCCCAGCCCGAATACAAAGGAGAAGATGAAAACTGCCAGGCCCGAAAAGAAACGGAGTCACAATCTACAAAGACTGGTTTTGTCCTGGAGTGAGGCAGCTCTTAGTTAGAACTCTGAATTTCAAAGAGAAAAATGTGGATACATCATTCTCTTTTATCTCATGCTTTATCCTGAGGGCAGGGCTTAACCAAAGAGGGTGAGAAGACCAGTTGCATCCTGACAGACAGCCTGCAGGAACAGGAGCCTCACAGGTAAGAAGCTGGACTTACCTGAGCAAAGTCCGTGCAGCATGTGGATGGAATTATTTGTGTGTCAATACCTGAGTCCTGGGGGACAATTTTCAAACTTCCCATATTGATGCCAAGTCCACAAGTACTTTTTCACCAATTTTCAAAAGGAAAGTACTTGCAGGCTTTCCCTTTGAAAATTACCATAGATACAAAGACACTTGCATCAGCTTTTGTGCAGGTGGAATTTTTGCCTGAAAAGTATGGACATAGAATTGAAAATGCAAGCTATTCTAGTCCATTTCATCCTGTTATACCAGTCCAGACCTCACAAGTGGGTTATGCCCCCCTACAAGCAGAATGGAGGCAGAGCATACTGATTTTATTCTCCATGATATCACCACTACTACTTAGAGGTGATGCACAGAGGAAATCTAGTATTCTGATGACAAAGCCCTGAAACAGACTACATCCTTTAATAGGAGAATAACAGACCCATAACAGATATGAGGAGAAAATCATCGGACATCCTGTCACCTGTCTAAAAACTATGAAAGAGTAGAACATAACAATAAACATCAGGACAGCAGAGAGATAATAGTCTGAAAAAAGACCTGAGCCTATAGGACAGAAAATCTGTGACTCAAAATGGCCCAACTTCCTGGGAGGGTCCTGGACTGGCGTAGCAGGATTCATGGAAAGACATTAATAGGTAAAACTTTCTCCTCCTATTTCATCCTGCTACACCAGTCCAGTCCACATAGCTGGGAAATACCAAAGCCTAACTAATTAGGGAGTGAGGACATAAGGGCCACTTTGAGAACACCAGCTCCGTAAGCTGCAAATTCCGTAGCAAAAACATCCAACCTGTAATGCTTCACAAAGGAATTTGTATTTATGGATCCTTGGAAACAGGCGTGGTGCCGAGTGACTGGAGAAGAGCGATGGTGGTTCCACTTCACAAGAGTGGGAGCAGAAACTACAGGCTGGTTAGCTTCACCTTGGTGGTGGGAAAATTAATGAAGGCTGTGCTGAAGGAAAGGAGAGTGAACGATCTACAATCCAGTGGGCTGCTCGATCCAAGACAGCATGGATTCACCAGGGGAAGTTCCTGCCAGACTAATCTGATTGATTTTTTTGATTGGGTGACTAGAGAATTGGATCAGGGAAGAGTGCTCAATGTGATTTACTTGGATTTTAGTAAAGCTTTTGATACAGTCCCACATAGAAGACTCGTGAATGAAATGAGAAGCTTGGGAATGAGCGTCAAGATGGTGGTGTGGATTACAAACTGGTTGATGGATAGAAGATAGCGTGTGATGGTAAATGGAATCTGCTCTGAAGAGAGAACAGTGTTAAGCAGAGTGCCACAGGGACCGCTTCTGTTCAATATCTTTGTGAGTGACATTGCAGAAGGGATAGTACGTAAAGTTTGTCTATTTGTGAATGATACTAAGATCTGCAACAGAGTGGACACGCCGGAAGTTAAATGAACACCAACATCACCTTTGGCAGGAAGGAAGGTACTGGGTGAAAATGGACAGTCAGGTTCAATGATCAGGTAGGGGTCTCTGCAAAACAAAGCCTGAATTTTTTTAAATTCGGCAAGCTGAACAGATTGCTACTGTAAAAAAACACCTTTATGGAGAGATCCTTAAGAAAAGCAAAACCAACACCTTGAGAACTAGATTAAGGTTCCACTGAGGAACCAAAGGTGTAAAAGGAGGTCATAATATTTTAATTCCCCAAAGAAACCTGAACACATCCAGATAAACTGCTACTGAAATGCTATAAATCCAGCCTCTGTGATAGAAAATGGCTGCAACCTGAACCTTCAGGATATTCAGAGCCAACCTCTTTTCTAAACCTCTCTAAAGAAAGACCAAAATGCAAGGGGTATTCGCAGCCCAGGGAAACCAAGCAGTCCCTACAGAATGACTCTTAATATGTGCCAAACCCAAATGTAAGCCAGAGAAGTTATCTTATGGGCTTTCAAATAGAATGGAAATGACCAAAGAGAGGAGCCCATCTTCTTCAAGCATGTCCTCTTAAGAGCCAAGCTGTAAGATAAAAACTAGAGGTGGATCTTCCATGACGATGGTACCCTGTACAAACAGTCCTCGGGCAGCTGGCAGAAGTAGAGGGCAGTCAGTCTAAAGTCTTACCTGATATGCATGCCATGGGCTCACAATTGCTCTCCAGTTCCACTCTGCCATGGAGGAAAGACATAAAGTTCCCCAAGGGCCAAGGCTGGACTAAGAAAAGTATGCAAGTTAAATCTTCTTGAGTAAATGATTAAAATTAGGAGCAAGACAACATGCACAGAGCAGATTTGCACCACATATCCGGATAAATTCTGACTTATCTGGCTAAGTTACTGGGTGATTCATCAAGCTGCATTAGGGCTCTAACATACGTTATATGCGCGATATCCTCCCATATTACAATGATCTAATTTGCATGCATGAACAATGCAAATACATACAAAGAAGGTCATGAATAGTCAATTTGATGTTAATATTTTATTGTGCCCAACCGAGAAGGTGATCAGCCATGATAAAATAACACCTCACTGAAATGCGTTAGATGTGCGGTGGGAGGTCCAGGACCCTAACACAGGGCCCGAACCTCCTGCTGCACATTTAAAATGGCAGAAAAAAAATTGACGGCAAACGGAGCGATTGAGCAGGATTCAGTGCTGACCCCCGTCTCAACCCAGGGTGACTGGTCAAGGCAGCCCCGGCTCCTCCAAAAAGTAAAAAAAAGAAAACTTTAGGCGTGCGATGACGGCCCCCTGCCCCAGTCTGTTAAATAAACTTGAGGCTCCGGCACCCTCCTTCCCCCAAGCCCAACATCAAGACCTCCCTCCCAAAAAGAAGAGCAGGTCCCGTGCACCCTCCCCCACCCCCCCATCTCCCCCCCACCCCAAAACAAAATTTGTCAAGGGATCCCCCGTAGAGGCCAGTACACCCTGTCAAGGGATCCCACATAAGGTCCAGGGATTGGGGATCGTATCTCAGCCACCTGGCCTGGGTCCGATCCCCAGACCTTACCCCAGTCACATGGCCGGGGCAAGGTCAGGTTGGTGTCATTTTGTAACATGGCACCGACTGGGCTGGGTGAAAGGGTGCACCAGGCCCCTACACGGCATCCCTTGGCAGGTTTGGGGGCGGTCAGGAGTGGGGAAGGGTGCGTGGGGGGGTGGGGGACCTGCTTCTTTTTCTGGGAGGGGGTCTTGATGTTGGGCTTGGAGGGATGGAGGCTTGTTGATGGACGTGGCGGAAGGGGGTCTTCTTGATGGACGTTGTGGGAAGGGGAGTGGGGAGGCTGTTGCCGTAGGCCTAAAGTTTTCTATTTTTGCTTTTTGAGGGAGTCGGGGGCCACCTCAGCCGGCGGCCCCGGGTTGAGACGGAGGTCAGCGCTGACTCCCACTCAACCTCCCCGTTTGCTGCATCTTTTAATTCTTCAGGCCAGCGATGGCAATCCCGTGAGGTTGGGGGCCGCCATCGCATGAAAGGTCTGCTCGCCGCGTTCTTTTGTGCCACGGTGTCTGGCCTCAGCACAAAAGAGTGCGCCATACAGCCGCAATGCTTTCTCAAGGGAGGGGCCCCACTATCGTGGTGACCCCCCTTGCAATAGTGGGACTCCTCCTGCTATAAAACATAGTGGCTTAGTGAGTCTAGGTGGATAAGTGCTAAAACACTACTTATTCGGCTGTTTTACATTACATGCCACATATCTTTTAGATACGAGCATATTTTGTAGGATAGATTTACGCGTATTTTATATCATCTGTACGCAATTGCATGCACTATATAAAATACATGAGAGTGTGTGCGCGCGTCCATATATCTGTATACATGTGTGCATGCTTGTTATCCTCTCTGGAAGGGCAGTTTTTAGACAGCGAATTTATGTGAGTAAGTCTTTGAAAATTGCCATTCTGAAAAATTATCTTTCCTTGCCTGGGGAGCCTGGCCTTATCAGCCACTGGCCCAATAAAGTTGACAGTAGCAGCCATTAGCCCAGTGAACCTAACTCTACCAGTCCTTAGTAATTGTCCCAGAAAGCCTGTCTGAGATATTATGCTTTATTGTCCCACAGTACCTCACACTGACCCTTCCAGTCCGAATAACTAGCCCAGCTTACCCTTCCAGTCAGTAATCAAGAGTCAAGCGAACATAACCCTTTTTGGTCCTAAGCAAACTTTAAGCTTAGGTTGCCTGATCTTCATAGATGCCTAGGTCAGGATGAAGAGATGTTATAAGTCTGTCCTCTGGTTCTTTTCATTTTTTTTTCTTCTTGTGCACACAGCCTGACCCTCTATGTGGAGATGGCCTGCAACAAGCTCTTCGGGGCTGGGAATAACATCATGATTGCACCTCCTGATCCCAACAAGAAGTTTGTCGTGCAACGTGCGGAGCTTGTGGTTTTTAACAGGGATGTGCATGAGCTGCTGGTGGATTTTGAGATCCTCCTGGACATGGCCAGGGTATTCAAGTTACTGTTTCCGGTGCCGCTGTCTAACTTCTTGTCCTTTTTCCCTTTGCAGCAGATGTCCAGAACGTCACTGTTGGCTGAAAGAAGGCGGGCGTTGGTGGCCATGGCTGTAAAGATTGTAGGGGTGGTTTGGAAGTAACCCGCTTAGTTGCAAACTACGTAGGCACTTCCAACAAGTGTAATTTACAAATGTTTTTCAAAGGGCAGCATCCTGTGTTTCTCTTTGAAAATGATTTGGTGCAAAGTGCATGCAGAAAAGGTGTTTGAGTACTTTGTAGCTGCTTTTTGTGCGGGCAGCCAAGCAGGGGCAGAACAGGACACCTGCAGCTGAAAACCCTCAGTCTGCCGGCTGCTTCATTCTCCAGACTTGAACACGCATTCGGGAGCGCCTCCTGTTAATGCGGCTGCACGTCCAGCACTGTGCAGTTGAAGAGAGCGCTTTTCACTCGGACCAGTTTACCTGGGCAAATGCCTTTGAGGATGGCCCTTCTGTATGATAACAACACTGGCAGCCTCAGGCGTTGCGTTCCAGGAAATACCAAGCCAGGTGGTCATTCTGATAACATTATTGTCTAAAAAAAAGAGGGAATTGATCCGGCATCTGTGCTGGTGAGTCACAAGATATAAATTGCAGTGGGAACACTCAGAAACTCAAAGAAAAGAGTGGACAGGTATTTACAGTATTAATGCTGCAGTAAGAAGAATGGTTTCTTTTGGATTCTAGAGTTGGTTTATTTTGTGATAAGTGCCAGAAGCTTTTAAGAGCATTTAGGTGGGTCCCAAATGGAAATACTTTAAAAACTGTTGCCCTGCTGTCAGCTCAGCTTACCCCATAGCAGGCTCATGTTTTCCTTTCTAGTGATTACTTCCACTTCCTCATTTCTTTTATTATAACCCCCATAATAGCAGCTGTCTCAGATATACTCCTTTATAAAGGTGCCCACCCCAGCACCATCTCCTGCTTCAAAGGTTTGGAATCACAGCTTTTGTGGCTCGGTGCCAAGTCAGAAAATCACTTTGTTAAAAGGTAGGGGAAGCTGGCCAATGGATGGCCTGCCGATGCTCTGCACATTGTTTACCGATGTGTCCAGACAGCAGGAATCTCAGGAATGGTTTCTCTCCTTCAGCTTCCAGCCGTATTGGGTTGTATCTCTTGAGATATCGGCACCAAAAGGTAACTGCAGCTTCTGAACTGAAGGCCCACAGGAGCTGCCAAACAGAAAATGTAAATTATGCACAGAGTGACCTTTTTGAAAACATTTTATTCCATTTGTTGGGGTTTCCTGTTTTGGTCCAAGCTGCTGACCTGGATCTTCTTGCTGGCAAATTCTTTTAAGTTCCATACAAAGGTGATTTGGTTTGTGCAGGATTTGTACTCCTGGGAACCAGGATGCACTTCGTCTGGCTTACTGTTGCACCTCATTTACTCCTTCTCATCTACAGCTGCTCGGGGAAGAAAATCAGCGGAGCTTTCAGGCACTCTACGTAGCCAATCAGATGGTGAACCTGTGTGACGTTACAGACCCATCAACTTTCCCAAAAGTCCGTCGGCTGTCCTCTTCTTTCTTCCACCAAAAGAACGGGGACAGCCAGCACCTCATCCATGCTCTGGGACATTGCCACATTGATTCAGGTATTTTGCTGTTAGGCAGATCCAAAAGCTTTCCCACCTACACCAGCTTCAAATTGTGAGTATTGCATAATCCAGCTCTTGTCTATTGTCAGCACCTACTTGTATTTCTCCACTGTGCGTCTTACTCCATTAATTTTCTTCCTGTCTAACATTTGAATTCATAAACCTTGTCAGCTGACTCTAAATTACATCAGAGCAGACCATAAAACTCCAGGTAATGGTTCAAAGCAGCAGAACTAGCACATTAAAAAAAAATTCTCTTCATCCAGTCAGACCAGTCTAGATGAATGGCTTATGCATCCCAACTAGCAGGTAGAGACAGAGAAAACTCAGGCTCACTGATGTCACCCGTCTATGTGCCGACCTCAGCCTGCCAGTTTTCTCTGATTTCCGCAGATGGTGTAGGCGGGGACTGAGGCCTGGTTAGGCTGAATAGGAGTTGTTGTCGGGCAACTCCTGAGGTGAAAGACTGGTTCTCTCTCCATCAGTTGAGCAGTGCCATAAGGCATTAAAAAGAAAAGATAGGCAGCTCCTGAGGTGAAAGTGGAGATCTTTTTCCCTCGGTTGAGCAGAGCTTTGAGCCAAGGCTTGGCGTGAATCCAAGGTACTTAAGGTTCCCAAGGGACAGACCTAGAGGTTCTTCCCAGTCTTTTCCGGCCTGAAATAAGTTTTTGGATTCTAGAAGATTTCAGCAAGGGCAGTCATGGGGTTTTCAGAGATTCTGGACATTTGGTCGGTCAAAAGAGAAGGTAAAGATGGTGCCTCTGGGGCAGGCGCTTCTTGAGCCTCTCAATGAGAATTTGGGGTCCTAGTCTCCAATTCTGGAGATAGGAGATGGGTCCAAATTACTTCTGATCATTGGGTGCTGGAGATGATTCAGGAAGGATATGCCCTGGAATTCCTCCAGCCAGATTCAAACACTTTTACGATTTCCCCTTGTCACGCTCTACTCAAGTGGGAGGCTGTAAGAGTAACGTTAAATCAGCTGCTCTGCTTGAAGGAATTGATTCTGGTCCTAAAGGCTCGGGGGGGGGGGGCATTATCTGATTTACTTTGTGGTGCCCAAAAAGGATGGAGCATTCTGGATCTCAGGTTCCTGTGGGTATCTTGTTTCAGAATTGAAACTTTGAAGTCTTTTATTCTGACAGGGTGGCAAGGGGAGTTTCTGATCTTCTTGGATATAACAAAAGCATATCTCCATATCCCTATAAAGAGAGAACACCGGCAGTTTGCAGAGCTGGGGGAACATTTCCAGTTTCAGGCTCTGACCCTTGGGCTGACCACTCCTCCAAGAACCTTCTCTAAGGGCAGCCCTGCGGAAGGAGGGAATTTTGGTTCGCCCTTATCTGGACGACTGGTTGATAAGAGTGAAGTCAGACCAGAGGAGAGTGGTGGCCACCAACAAGATGTTGCAGGTTTTGCAGGAGCTGGGTTGGGCAGTCAGCTTTTCCAAAAGCAGTTTCAACTCTTCGCAGACCCTGGAATATCTGGGAGCTCTGTTCGACATGAGGGCAGGTCAAGTGCATCTGATGGAACAAAGGAGTCAAAGCTGCATCAGATTCTTTCATTGTTATCTGCCCAGAGGTCGATGGTGTGGAGTTATCTTCAACTTCTTGGTTCCATGGCAGCGGTGTTGGATCTGGTTCCCTGGGCAAGAATTACTCCATAAAGCTGACGGTGCTAAAGGACATCTGAATCAGCTTGAGATTGTGGCTGAATCCCAAGAATTAGGTCTTGAGTGGATCCTGAGCCCCAGGCTTAGGTGACAGTGATTATGGGGAGATCATTGTTTAGGACGAGTTATTCAAGGCTAATGGCCAAAGGAAGTGTAGATGTGGTCCATCAGTCATTTGGAGAGTAAAATTATTTGGCTAGCTCTGCAATTCTTAGACTCACTTGTGAAGGGTCATATGGTCAGGATAATATCTGACAATGCCACAGCAGGTGGTGTATGTGAATCATCAAGGTGGCACAAAAAGTCGGCAGGTGGCAGAAGAAGTGGAAATGTTGCTTAGCTGGACAGAAAAATATCTGAAATACCAAACATACTATGGACAAATTTCACTTGTTATATCTGCACAAAATTAGTATGAAGATTTTAAATTCAGTACGCTTTTTGACGAGCAGCCAGTGCAGGTCATACGATAACGGGGAAACGTGGCCCCCATCTGTGACCCCCAGAAATCAAATGGGCCACAGAATTTTGCAGTACTTGCAATGGCTGAACAGAGGAAGCTGGGAGCCTCATAAATAGGAAACTATAAGAATCAATTATGGATAAAACAAACAACTGTACAATAGTACGAAAATCGCCTTGGTTTAAAATAAATGTTAAATGTCGTAGTAATTTTAGTTTAAAAAACCTGTACGAATGATTGGTTTTATATGAGCATGAAGTGAAAGCCTAGAGTCAAACTAAAAATCCCAAGTTGTGAATAACAAGTTTAAAATCGACACAAGTACTCATAACTGAAAGAGAAGTGCATCGGAGTTTTAGTGAAATAGTCAGGGTCCCTAGAGAAGCAAATTGCTTCTGATTTAGCAATATTCAATCTAAGAGAATTTGCGGACATTCATTGATTTATTAATTCAAGAACCTTGGAGATTGTGAGCAGTGTGGCCATTAAAAGCCAAAAACAAAAATCCCTTTAACCCCCTCCCCACCCCCTAAAAATCATGTTACCTAATAAAAATAGCGCTGCTGTCCTGATCATCATCAGAACTCCATGCTGACCTTTTTAAACAAGTAGGACATTTAATACTATTTCTCCTGGGACATTATAAAATGTATGTTAATCTCTCTTCTAAATGGCATTTTAAGAACATGTAGCGTTTAATCTTTTGATTACATTTCTAATAAAATTTATGTTTAAAATTGAATATACTGTTAATTTTTTCAGGATTTAGTGATTCATTTAGTCTAAATTGCTCACCATTAGTATTCTTTATTTTGTCCATTTTCTGTTTATATAGATAAATATAGAGATATAGAGATAGATAGTACAAAAAAAATAAGGCAGTGACAGTACTTACTAGTGTTCCTGATGTGTGTCCATATAGTAAATATAGAAGAATAGGAATGTCTTAGGGATTGGCACAAAAATAACAATTAATTTTTCACAATTATATAAAATAATACAATATAGAAAAGGATTGGCTAGCACCAGATGTTGAAAATGGGTAAAGGTTTTGACAGCCCTGCTCTGACGCTTGCTGAAGGTTTCAATGCCGTGACCTTAAATTATGGTAGCTGATTAAACGCTACTGATATTTTTCCTTTGATAAACTGAATGACACTGAACTAGCACTGCTCAGGCTGTTTCCATCTAGCAACACAGCATGCCTGGTCAGTGTTTGACAGTATTTCTCGCCTGAGGAAGCCTGCATTGGCGAAACATCCGAAGGCCTGTTTGTCGGCTTATGTTCAGTGGTGAACTTCCGGTGCACGTGTGAATACTCTGCACTCTCTTTAATATGATAACCTACGCAGCGAGCAGATGATTTCACACAGGGTTTATAAAGGAGCGGCTTCCTTAAGCAACATTTGTGCTGCATATTTTCAAACATTAGTTTCTCCTGCAATTTGGAGCAGATCCCTGCCCCCACAGGATTTATAAAGACTTTGTATCACCGACATCTCTGCATAAAGACATTTTCCTGTCGATAGCAGAGATGCTGTCTGGGTCATCCTCCGGCGGCCTGTAGATGGAGCATCTCTCAGCGATTACAGAGCTTTGGCTCTGTGTGACTGTGCATATCTTCCTGCGCAAATCGGTTCCTTCTCAGTCTGTTTTTTTTCTGCACTGCCAGTAGCACGCAGAGAGCTCTCACTCGTTTTCCTTGGACTTTAGAAAAAGAGGAAAAACAACAGAATGGCACCCAAACCGCCTGTCTTCAGATATTGCCTGTGCAGTAAGGTTATGTCCATCACCGATGGACATGACCTTTGCTACATTTGCCTGGACCCTAAGCACGACCAGTCCAACTCTCGGGTCTGTGGTCGGATGTCACCCAGGGCCCAGAGGACAACGCGCAGAGAAGATCGCGTGTCTGAGAGATGAAGCCGGGTCCTGCGCTCTGGTTTCAGAGCGCCACTCCTCTCACTCTTCTCCAGCACCAAATATTCATAGACTGGCGAAAGAAAAAAGGTTCTCCTGTCTAGGACTGCAAAGTAAGAAGCGATCAGTTCAGGAACCCCCATCACTTTCTGCCCCCCCATGCACCTCAAAGCCATTGCCTGTCGAGAGAGGCATCATCGGTTTGGTAGTTGCCCCCAAATGCTCACACTCCACCTGCGAATGCGGTGGGCAATGTGCTGCATCAATATGGGACCAATGCTCTACATCCAGGGAAGCCCTGGATTGGCATCTCAGCTTATCAATCCAGGTGCGTGGTGCACTCATGCACTTAAATGTGCATTGGTGCATTGCCCTACTCACCAGGCATCGGCGCAGGAGTCTAATTCTGCTAATCCCGAAGCACAATGCGCGTACGCGCCCATTGACGCATTCCCCTGATCACCCAGCACTGGTTTCAAGCAGGGTATTCTCTGACCTTTCTTCCACCTCATGAAGGAACAGAGATTCACCTCAGCTTCAAGAGCCTTTATTGAAGAGGCTTAGACCGTCTAATATGTCAGAGCCAGCAGCTCACCGTGAGTGGGGGCTTCGTCAAACATCCTCTTGACTGCGATGCTAACAGCCAAAAGAACAAAGTTGGGCCAAGATAAGCCCCACAACGTAATAGCCGAGGCAAGGGACCAACATATCACTGCAGGGGCATCCCAGGCAATATCCCAAATCTTGGACATTCTCAATAATTTTTTCACATCTCTGGAATCAGGGAATCAAGAATGTCCATCTATGAGCCCCTCATCGGTGGAGTTATCCCCACACAAGGACACCTCTCCTCGACCACAGGATTCTCAACGACAAGAAGGATCTCGTCTGCCACAATCACCATAGCCGAGCTCGGAACTGCCTGACTCCCCACAGTCTTCACCAGAATCCTCCACAGGCATTCCATCTGATCCACTTGAGGAACCCCCAGAGCCATCTTTGCGACCCGAAGACTTCTCTTACTCAAAATGTGTAGAGAAAGTAGGGTTGCTGCTCAAGGTGGAAATGAAGAGAGTACCAGATCCTAGAGCAGAAGTCCTCGGCAACCTGAAGATTTTTCAAGGTCCTGTCTGAGCCTACAGCACTCCCTTCCCCTGCAGTCATGGAAACAACTTGGTAGTCTCCTTTCTCAGGACTTCCTGCTTCCAGAAAAATAGACCTGAAATTTTGGATGAAGAAGTCACCATTCTTTAGTGTGGTATAGTTGCCACACATTTCCATTGTGGTAGAGTCGGCCATGAAGAAGGTGAAGAAATCCAGGTTGCATTCTAATGTACCACCCGAAAAGGACAACCACTACCTGGACTATTTTGGGAAGAAAACCTTCCAAATGGCCATGTTGAATGCAAAAATCCAACACCAGTTATACATTACTCAATATCTATATGAGCTTTTGCAATTGCTCAAACCCCACTTGTGGAGTGAGTTCAGGGACAGAGACATGGAGGAAGGATTACATCACCTCCTGTGGACGGTGTACGAAGCATTCAAGGCTTCAGCCCATGCATCAGCGGTGGCTATAGGAGTACACAGGATGGTGTGGTTGAGAGCAAGTGCCATTCATGAAGATGTTCATGAGAAGTTAGCTGATCTTCCATGTAAGGGAGATAATCTTTTCGGAGACAAGTTGAGGGAGGCAGTCTCACAACTAAAGGAACAGAATGTAGGCATCCAGGAGGAATTACTCTAGTTACTGAAGATCCAACTACCAACGACATCTGTATTGGCAATTTACTCCTTACCGGACACAGACCTTTTCACAACCCAGGCCGCATGTGTAGCCAGTGCCCCCCAGGAACAGATCTAGAGCACAGCACCAACAGAGACAGCCATCGACTACCACCCAGAAGCCACCGCATAGTTTTTGAGGATAGCCAAGCCACTGCCACAGCCATGTGTGGGAGGAGGTATAGCCCATGGAAGGCAATCACATCGGAAAGTTGGGTTTTAAACATCGCTTGCAAAGGCTATTAGTTAAAATTCAAGGAGGCCCCACCACTTCCGTGCCTTACACCTCCTATGCAGGCCGTGCCAGAAGGTGAAATCATGTGGCTCAGTGTCTGAGCAGTGTCCTATGCAGATGACAGAATGCTTGTTTATTTTCTTTGAGGTTGTTTATTTAAAGGCTTTGTCTGGCTTAACTTTTAGAGTTAGTCGGGCAGAAGCCAAGATTTGAACATTTCCCTCTATCAAGCAGAAACATTTTAGGTGTCCAATGAGCTGTGTGCACCAAATATACCAATGTTAAAAAGAGGCAGCAGCGCTGGATGTGTTCTGGGGTTCGGGTCTGATCTTTAGCCAGCGAGCGTACAGATTGCGTACTGTCCGGTTAAAGTTTGCACATAAGTCTGTCCTGCATTTGTCAGGGTAAAGCTCTGAATGTAGCTTTGCTGGGTATATTCTGTGGCAGACTTACCCAGGTAAGTCCTACTGAATTGCTGTGTAAAATTATTCACTCACCGACTCTCTGAGGATTAGCCTGTCTGTTTTTTTTGTCAGTGCATTGTATCAAATGGTCTCATGTAGGTGCCCTGCCTTCACTTCTAGTCATAATTAGCAGTACCTCTGCGCTTCACACGCATCAGTCAGAGCATCATTGTAGCCTGGTAGTCTCTTCCCAAAAGCATCTTTCAGTAGCTGATTGGAGCTTTGGTCTCAATTTGACTGCAAGTATATAAAGAAACGTAAAGATTTATAGCGAAAGAAATAAAAGTATAGAAAAGATGAAAATAGGATTGTTAGATATTCCACAGAAGGACGTAGTGAACAAACCTGTGTATTTTGATTACGTGACTGTTGAGAATAGTCAGCAGGAATATTATATAATATTCTTGTATATAATAATCTTGTATATAATTAATAATAATCTTGTATATAATTAACCTCATCTATCTCTCTTTATTTCCTCCACCCCAGTTCATCAGCCCTTGTTAATTGTAACTGCATCTCTTCATCATGTTTATTTATGTTCTTAGTTGTATTCATCACACCCCTGTTTTCATGTAAACCAACATGATGTGAACGCTATCATGAATGCCGGTATAAAAAACCTTAAATAAATAAAATAAATAAAATAAAAATTATTCTAGCTATAGGTGGTGGGGGAGGGTAAGAGGTTCCTGGTCATTCTAATAGTGCAGGCACCAGGCTTACTATTTCCAGCTGAACACCAGACTCCCAGCTCTGGCCAGTTGAAATATGCATGCAGGTTGCCATCCTCCAGTTGCTGCTGCTGCTGCTAAACTGGCTTCAGTGGGAGCAGTGAATGTAGGGGAAGTTTCCTGACTAGTGCCTTAAATTAGGGATCAAGGGAAAAGGTAAACAATAGCCATAACGTGTTTGTGTCTTCTTCCTGCAGCCTGGCTGTGGCCATACGAAGAGACGATTCGAAAGTGCGCTCGGAGCTGGGTGACTGTGATACGCCTGATGGAGAAAAACCCCAACTTTAAGTTCACTTGTTCTCAGGTAAGTTTCCATCGTTTCTTCGACTCCCGAGGAGCATCGTTGTCATCTTTCAGGCATATTGTCGCACTTGTCTGCTAGGATATCACCATTCCTGGCTCCCGGGAGCACATACTCTCTCTCCTGTAGCGCCGTTCCCAGTGGCGCTGGGGATATCTCAGGAAGAGCGATCTCAGCACCCACAGGTTTAGACACATTCAGTTCCTGGGAGTCACTTTTTTGTCTTGAGTTATCATCATTATCCACTTCCATTAGTCTAAAGATAGAAGCCATCCTGCTTGCGCTACCTGTATCTCTTCAGGGGTCTGGCAGCACAGTGTGGACCTGAGGCGAGTGCTGCCGTCTCCTCCTTGTTGTGCTTATTCTCGTGCACAGCTCGGGAGGCACCACTTCATGTTCTGTCGTTCAGCTCGCAGTAAAGTGCCTTTCATCTCTCCAGGCCCAGCAGTTCGAGTGGGTGAAGAGCTGGTACCCAGGGCTGTACTCACAGATTCAGGACTATGTCAAGCGAGGGCAGTTCATACCCGTTGGTGGTACCTGGGTGGAAATGGTAAGGAATGGAGCTCTGCGCCTCTCCTTATATTTCTGTGGCTGGCTTAGTCTGTTGGGGGGTGGGGGCATTGTTTGCCACTTAAGTGAGTGCTTTACCCTGCAGATATTGCAGCTAATTTTCAAAGGAAAGCCACACACGGTGCCCTTAAATTGTGCGCACTGTTGAGGGAGGGGAGGGGGAAATGGCGTATATATTTTGAAAACCGAATGCATGCGTTGTTCTCCGCTCCCCTAATCTAAATCCACCCCTGGCAGCATCTCTGTGCTCTGTGGAAACCAGCACATGCTTTTAGCCAGGCAGATCTTCAGCCAAGTCATCTTACCTGGGTGAATAGGTACTTGCCAGGTACCTGTGACTTGGATTGGCCACTGTTGGAAACAGGATGCTGGGCTTGATGGACCCTTGGTCTGACCCAGTATGGCAATGATTTATGTTCTTATGTAAAATTGTCCTTTGAGACAGAGATTGGGTAGCATGTACCTGGCTGCTCAGTACTAGTGATGCTCTCGCTCCACGCCCTGCTCCTGTTTCGTTCCAGGATGGGAATCTCCCCAGTGGAGAGTCGATGGTGCGGCAGTTCCTCCAGGGGCAGCGCTTTTTTCAGCAGGAGTTTGGGAAATCGTGCACAGAGGTACAGTCGGTGTCCTTCTGCTGTTATCAGGGAATGGTGAGGGGGGTAGGGAGGCAGTGACTGCTGTCTGGGATTTGAGAGAGCAGCTTAGTGTTTGTCTGTCTGCAGCTATGAGTGTGCAGCTTGGCAAAGAAATGTTGTTGGTTTTTTTGTGGGGTTTTTTGTATCAATGTCCTGTAGTTATTTTCATGTTATCAGTTTTCTTTCTTGTTCTCCATCACATTCTCAGTTTTGTCTTCCTCTTACCCCCTTATTTCCCCTCTGCCTATCTCTGATCTTTATACCACTGAAAATGTCAGTCTATTGTTCCATCCTTCCCTTTCTGGTTCTCAGCTCTTCATTCATCTTCTTGTTTCCCTCTGCCTAAATCTCCCTTGTCTCCTATGTCTTTCCCCTTGGCTGTATCTGTTCCTCTTGTCATCTGCTTTTCTTTCCCTCTTCCTATTTGTCTCTCTCTGACTCTTTATCCCCGCTCTCTTAACCCTCTCTCTTTCTGCCTTCATCTTCCTATGCCCTTCTCTGTTTCCCTTTGCCTGTTTGTCCCTCTGATCTCTTCCCCTATCTCCACTCTTCCACTTCATCTCTTTCCCTCTTCTTTTCCTTCTGACTACTTACTTATTTATTTATTTAAAAATGGTTTTATACCGCCTTTACAAACAAAGTTTAGTCAAAACAGTGTACAAAAAATATAAATATAAAATAAAATAAAAATCTCTTAAAATTACAAAAAAGAACATAAAAAATAATAAATACAAGAAAATAAAATCCATAATTATTAAAATACATGTTCAAGTATAACATCAACAACAAAGTACTTGTGTCTCATCTCCTGACCCACTTTCTCTGTCTGCATTACAGTTTTGGTTGCCAGACACATTTGGATACTCTGCTCAGCTGCCACAACTCATGTGTGGCAGTGGAATTCAGCGGTTTCTCACTCAGAAACTCAGTTGGAGCCTGGTAAACTCATTCCCGGTGAGTAGTGCGGGTCCTTGATATAGGCACTGTACTTTGCTGTGCTGGCACTCTTGGCCTTTTCTAATGGTTCTCATTCTAGGCAGGAATGCAAATGCCAAAATCCATTTCTTGCTGTCTTTTTGTAATATTTTGCTGTTAAAAGGATCTGTATTCCATTCCAGTTTAGCTACAGAAATGTCTTTGGTAGCCCATACCGTCCACTTTCTCCGCAGTTACAGATGCTGTCAAATCTTGACTACATCCCTCCATAACAACCATCTCTGTAGATCACAACCCCACTAGAAAACAGACAATGATATCTTCTAAAGTAATGTCATTATTTCAGTCTCAGTCTTGCAGAACCTGGGCCTCAGCAGTCTTGAGGTCTTCACTTGAGGAAATTGCTCATTTTGACTCTTGTTTTCCAGTAATCAGTTTGATTTCCCAGTACTTCCCATGGTACTCAATCGATCCACAGAATCTGTTTTGCTCCTCTGACCTCCTCTGAAGCCTCCAGTCTGTCGTGCTCAATAGATCTACCCATAATGTTGGGGAAAAATTGATCAATCACAAGGATTCCACGTCACCAACAAAATTACATAAGTGGTGTTCTAAAAAGGGAATTCATTTAATACTAAGAGATTAAAGCAGTCACACCAGTTAGAGTAAGTTGGGAGTACCTGTTGCAAAGCTTTAGCACAAGGGTTCTCCATGTGAAATAATTATTGCATTTCTAGGATCAGTACTACATACTTTCAAGTGGTGTCCATGACCTTTTCCCATTAGTAAGCCGTAACCAAAGAGACTTCAGCTGGAGGACCTGAGCTATAACTCTTTTGGCACTGCTATTGACAGTTCTGTTTCTTTCCCCATGTTCTACCACCACTGAATTGACAAATTATGGCATCACCACCTGACAGATAAATGCCGTGGTATGCATAGTGATCTAGGATGGTCGACTGGCCCACAGAATAAAAATCCGTGCAGTGTAATACCTTCCAGTGGGCTTCACCACAGGTCGCGCATTCCCTCCACATGTCACAAATTAGCTTTGGGAGGTTGGACACTATAAGTGATGCCTTCTGCTGTGAGTGTTAGCTCTGGCCATCCCAAGGTGCAGGAAAGCTAGGCTGAGAACTGAAACTGGAGCCCCTACCAAGTAATGTGAGAATAATAGACAGTGACCAATGTGAATTCATTCCAGGGGGGTAGATGCAAGAATCAATATGAGCAGATCTGTGTTTCTATTTTTACCTATTTGTGTTTGACTTTTTGGTAAAGATTTAGTAATTGGTACAAAGGACCTTAGCTTCTGTTGGAATTACTTAAATGTATTATTTTCTTTTTTAGCACCATACTTTTTTTTGGGAAGGCATTAATGGCTCTCGGGTCCTCACCCATTTCCCACCTGGAGATTCCTACGGAATGATGGGTCGAGTGGAGGAGGTGAGTAGAGGTCTCCCCTCTGTGCTAGGAGCATCCGGGACTGGGACAGCAGTCAAGTGCTTACACATCTTTAAGTGATGACCTTTTCAAATCTATTTGTCAAACAGGTTTTATAACATTAAAAATCTGTGAATCCTGCTCTACCAGTATTGTCATCTATGTACCTCATGAACAAGTAAATATCTTTTTTTGATTTAAAACTTTTATACTGACTTTTGTACTCATGGAGAGAGCAATTTTCAAAGTATTTACTGGGGTAAAAGAGCTTTTTGGGGAATTACCCAGCCTGCATGTGGGTAAAAGTAGGTACATTGTAGAAGAACACACGTATTTTTACCCGCATTTTTTGTGGCATTGTTCCCAGGCTGGGGTTAGGCAGGGGGAGGGAAGGACACACACAGTTTTCTATTCTTATAATTGTGCGTGGTGGTGTCTCTGGAAAAAGTATCCAGAGACAAAGCTGATGCAAATCTCTGCAGGTTCTTTTTCCTTGAGCAATTTTGAAAGGGAAAGTGCACGCTTTCTTTGCATTTGAGTTCTGGCGCAGAGTCCTTGGAGGGCAAAAGTACCCCTGAACTTTGCATCCAAAAGCATAGTTTTGAAAATTGCTCCAGAAACGTGTTGTGTGGACAGCACTGGAAAGTGAAGTCCTCCATTTATCCACAGAACAGGTAGCAGCAATGCAAGCTTCCCTTCCACTCATCGACCAAAGTGCCTCAACCTTGCTCCAAGGATGAAATGTTCATTTAGTCTGCATGCTTGGGACATCTTTGGAGCTCTCTCCCGAGTCTGTCATCAGTTCCAAAGTAGGATGGTGGCTTTTTGTGATGTGGACAGCTGGTCACGGGGAACTGAGTTGAGGCTACCAAACTGGTTCTCACAGGGAGCCTAGATTGAACTGGTGGCCCAGAGGTGTTCCCTTGGGCCATCCAGTCCTCTGCAAATTATTTTCTTAAAGTTTAGTTTAAAAAAATATGGCAAATAGAATGTCTTATATAAATACATAAACCCAAAAATATCAAAAAGATACCAGGACACCTCTGTGCAATCTTACACACACATATACTTAAAAAAAAATATATATATCAATCAGAGCAAAATTAATTTATCTTATTTACAATGCTACAATTCTATTGCATCCAATTACTTATTGCTTGCATTTTTATCTATTTATTTTCTTTTTGTATAAATCATTAATTACAAATTCATAATATCATCATTCTCACAAGTGCACACTATTTATCGCTAACAAAGTATCATTAAAAATACTGGCAATCTTATATGGACTTGATAATCTGATAAAAGTTCAACACCATAAGCATTTTTATACAAACTCAAACCTACAGAAACGTGAAATTCCAAGCTAATTGTTCCTCGCAGGCTAAAAACCCTGGAATCCTTGTTTCGCTATCTGAAAATTGGCTTTCTCAGGGGATCATTTTTTATATAATTTGTAACTAAGTCTGTGCTGTACAAAAATAGTCTGTGCTGTGATATTGTCTACATTCATATCAACATTCTGTTATTAAAGCTCATTTCAAAATGATCTCAGTCTTTTATCATCAAGTGCTGTTCACAATACTATGAATGTAGAAGGAGACAGCTCCGTTTCAGATCTTTGTCCCCATATCGGTGCAAAATGCTTCAGCAATGCTTTATAAATTGCAATTCTTACTTTATTTAATAAACATTTTAGATAGAAAGTGCTTCTCTCCACTCTCCCCAAACTGACTGATTAAAGTTTGCTCAATAGTGTATAAAGCTAGACAGTGTGACCTTGTGAGTGAACTCGGAAGCCTTAAATCTAAAAACAGTGAAAATGGTTAACAAAGATGTAAAACAAATTTCAAAACGTTTTGGAGGCAATTTTCAAAAGGCATTACATGCGGAAAAACCTTTTGAAAATGACCTCCTTTGTGTTTTGCTTTTATTTCTAGTATTTAGTTGACAGTGGCAGCTGTCAAAAAGAAAGTGAAAACTGCCTGGTAGAGCACGACAGGTTGTTTTGTTTGCTGGTTTCTTTGATTTGCAGCTGTGTTGACTCAGATGATTTTCATGTAGGTTAATCAATGTCAAGGCAGTTGTGGGTGAAAAAACTAATACATTTGGGGAAATTTTCAAACTATCCATTTTGGGACTTTGTTCTAAGTTCCAAGGAGAAGGGATGCATGTGCTTTCACTTTGGAACTTGACTTTTTGTGTGGCTGCCTCTTCCCTGGAAGGTAATGCACCCAGGGTTACCTCTGAAAGCACTCACCATCTGGATCGATGCTATGTCCTTTTAGCAGCATTCGTTACATGAGTAGATTGCTGTTTACCTGCATAAATGACTTTGTAAGTTGGCCTCTTTAAAGAATAGTCTCAGCTCATCAGAACGCTTCCTTCACCCATTTCCATGGTTCCTGTTGTTTGTCTAGGTGCACAATCCATAATTTCTGTGCGAATCTCTTGTAGATGCTGAAGACCCTGAAGAATAACAGGGACAAGGGACGTGTGAACCACAGTGCATTCCTCTTTGGCTTTGGAGACGGAGGAGGAGGCCCAACCCAGAAGATGCTTGACCGGATGAAAAGAATGACGGACACCGACGGACTGCCCAGGTCAGGATCTCCTCTCACCTGTTATCCTTCTGCCCTTCCATCATCTCCTCACATTTTACTGCTGCCTTGTTGACCCCATGGTTTCCCCCAACCCCATCCAGCTCTCCGGCTAAGATAACGAGGTAGGGAGATGCAGGAGCTTGAGGCTGTTGCGTCTATTTGCCATGTACAATCTGGCACCTGGTACCAGACTTTCCATCTCCCTAGTATCAGTGGCAGAAATACAGAGTCTAAAGGCCCCAAGAGTTCAACATGAAGGGGACAGTTTTCAGTAGCTACCTAGGCACAAAGTTCATGCAGAACTGGTAGATAACTTCCAAAGGAAAAACTAGTTTTTGTTCTTTGAAAAATTGGTTACATGAATATCCAGGTATAAAAGTTCTCATAGGCTTTGCATCTTCTATTCTATGCAGGCAGAGGAATAGAGGAAGAAATGCAAACGCAGATTTGAAAATGCCATTCTGTGTGCATCCTTTACTTCCTCGGTGCAGGTCTAAAGTTATCCAGCCTTCTGTGGCTGGATAACCTTAGACTTAATTGGCTATATTCAAAAGTATATAGCTTATTAAGTGCCATGTACAAAAAAAAAAGCATCCTGCCAGTACCTTTTTCAATGACAAATCTTCTACCTGGATTGCAGTAGGCTGCTACCATGATCCCAGGCTGATGCTTTCTTCATTACTATGTAGCAGTGGAGATACAGGCGGACTGAATCTTCAACATTTTGATGGAATTAGGGAGCAGGTTGCAGGAGGAGAGAGGCAGGCTGGCTCTAACCCTTTGAACATGTGAATTAATAGGTATCAGAGGGGGCTTGGTGGCTTGTCCCTTGTTTTGTTGCTTGGGTGGAGGGGATTTGTTTCGAGCTGCTAAGAACTGCAAAACAATTTTTTTTTTCTGCATGGCAGTTAATCAGCTATATTATTTTGAGTATAGCTAGTTAAATCTAAAGTTATCAGATCTCTCAAGACTGGAAAACTTTAAAATTAGCCAGCTATTTACTCTGTATTCAGGCAGGCCAGTCCACACAAGTGGGTTATGAATGCCAACCAGCAGATGGAGACAGAGATCAACTGACTCGCTGATGTCACAATCATATAGCCTTGCACTGACATTAGCCTAACAACAGTATTCTTTGTCTCCAGCAGATGGTCGACATGCACACTTGTGTGTAGGCTTGTCAGAATAGGATGTGCAGGTCAGAGCAGACTCCTGAGATGATAGCGGTGCTCCCTCCTTCAATTGAGTGCCCAATTTGGATTTGGACAGGTAGGAAGGGGGTCTGGAGGTGAAGGCAGTTAGCCCTTTCCCTTGGATAGCAGAGTTACAGCTTCCAGTGAGGGTAAGGATCCGTTGGGTTCAGCCTGGTGCTCTTCTTAAAAGTATTGGGGCGAAGTTAACTATTGGGGAATATTATTTAGTTTGTTTGTGTGTTTGTGCTTTTAATAGTAAGCCATTGAATAAACAGAAGTTAGACTGTTTGTATTTTTAAATAGTCAGTAAAGCAGCTAATAAGCAGTGGTTATTGTGTTTATTTTTAATAGTATGTAAGGCAGCTAATAAGCAGAAGTTAGTGTTTGTGTATATATATATATATATATATATATATACACTGCTCCTAGCTTATTTCTAGCTTCTGGCTAGAATTTATTTTTTTTAATTAAATTTTATTGGCACTGTCTGTATAAACAATCCAGTAACAGTAATCATTGCTATAACATATAACAATATTGCATTAAACTTTGAACGTAGTACATGAATGCCTCAGTTTTATTTTACCCCCATTTCCCCCTCCCCCCACCTCCCCCCTGTTACACCCCTTCCCTTCCCCCCATGCTTCATAATAGCTCTAGAGTTACAGAGCGGATCGACACTACAGTTCCTGATATTCATTCCTGCCCTACTCCCTCTTCGTATCCCACTAATGTCTATTTGTACCTTCCCCTGGACTCCCCAATACAAGGGTACCCATTTACTGTCAATGGGGAACATTTCCCATTTCCCAATATCCCACTTGTCTCACAAGTCCTTATACCATCGCAGGTAGGGCTCCCAGACCAAGACATGCTTCTCCATCTTGTCGAGATGCTGAGCCCGAAGATAGTGCCAGTGATGTAACTGCCAGAGTCTTTGCGAGATAGTAAGCACTGTCGGCACCCAAGCTGTCCTCCAGCATGCCGCTACCTCCTGTCGAGCCGCACAAAGTACTTGATGAGTTAAAGTCCATTTCAATACGTTCCCTGAGTCTGGATAGGCTGAGAGCAAGTATACCTCTGGTTTCAATGCCAAATAGATATGCAACATCTGGTGTATCATAGTTTGTACTTGCTGCCAAAACGGTACTAATTTGGGACAGGTCCACCATATGTGAAGGAAGGTACCCTCTTGGCCACACTGCCTCCAGCAGTCTACCCCCTGCGAGGGATACATTTTATGTAGTTTAACGGGTGTTAGATACCATTTGGACAACACTTTATAACTGGTTTCCAATTTATGGCTAGAATTTTTTAAAGGCCTCCAGACCTTTTTGTAAGGGACAAGATGTACCATGGTCAGGAGCCAAAGGAACCCTCTCTATGGGGCCATTCTCCTCATGAAACAGGAAGTGATCAACTCTGGCCCTTCCTCTGAGGCAGGGGAGACCAGGAGTAAGATTGAGAAGATCCTGATATATCGGAGAATTCCTTGGATGGCTATCCTGAGGATCCCAGAGAGCCCATCTTAGAGGAGGATGAGATTCCTCTAGATGTGGAAGCTCATAGGACGATTCTTCGGATTTTCCATCGGGATGAATTTCCCGGATAAATAGTGACTGGATAAGGAAGAGGCAGTGCCGTCTCAGCTGCAGAAGAAGAAGAATCCATACTGGTCAGTTTACAGAAGGTAACTTGGTTTTATTCCCTCTTCATGAGGCAGTACAGGAACTGATTGACTTGGTGTAGGGAGCACTGGAGGCTAATTTTAAAGGGAGGTGATCCCTGGCAGGGATATACCCTCTAGACCCTTTTGCACCGAAGAAATTCAATTTTCTAAAGTGGATGCACTGGTATATTCAGTAACCAAGCGGACCACCATTCCGGTGGAAGGTGGAGCTGCCCTGAAGGATGCCCAGGATAAGTGTATTGAGGCTATTCTGAAGCAAGCCTACGAGGATATGGTCATGAATTTGCCGATTGCTGCTTTCTGTTGCCTTGTGGTATGTAACTTGTGTAACTGCGATTGACTCAGGAAGATCCGCAGGAAGATGGGACTGAACCAGATCACAGAAAAACTTTCTGGGAGTCTGGAGCTGCCTTCCTGGCAGATGCGCAGGCTATGATCTGGTGTGCGCAGCTGCTCCAAAGTGTGACTTCGGTGGTGGCAGTGAGATATTTCTTATGGCTGTACAACTGGTCTGCTGATACTATTTCTAAGGCAAATTTAATGAATTTGTCTTTTAAGGGGCGCCTTCTGTTCAGGGAAGAGTTGGAGAAGATAGAAATAGGTGGGAAGATTCTAAGATACCTTGCCTGCCGGAAGACAGGAAACCAGCATCGTGGTCCCCCTTTACTAGAGGGCGATTTTGTGCCTCTTGGTGTTTCCGTTCAAACCAGGGGTTGGGGAATTAGAGGTCTTGCTCCTTTGGGAGGCCGCAGTATTTAGTCCAAGAAGACTGGAAAGGATGGGAACTCTGGCTCTGGAGCTCCCGTTCATCCCAGTGAAGATTTTGGGGTCCAGCCTCCGTTACCAGAGATAGGCAGGCGTCTTCAAAACTCTGTGATTTGTATATGCTCTTTATGAACTCTTGCACGAGACGAATGTATCTATAAGAGGTATGTTGTTGTCATGATTTGCTGCCTGTGCCCTTTTTGTTTTATGTCGTTACCTTGTAATGATGTTGTTTTTTCTGTTTTATAGTGTATAAATCACAGCCCTTCTGCCCTCCCGATGCAGCCTTTGTGGCGAAACATGGTGTCTGTGTCAGGGGACACTTTTTAACTGCATTATATGATCAATTTCAAGATTCAGGAGTTTATGTTGAATAAATATGTCAAAGGATATGAACTTATAAGGACTATCATCCTTTCTACACTCTTTTTCATTTGTGAAGTGGGGGTATTACATGCTGGTGGTTGGCACTATGTTGCAGGCACACATGTTTTTTATGTCTTTGGCAAGTGTGCGTGTATGGAGAGTTTTTGAGCATTGATGTCTAGAGTAGCAGTGTGTTCCTGCTAAAGTGGAGATCCCCATCATTCTGGATTTTCTGCAGGACGGTTTGAATAAGAAGCTGGCCCTTAGTATGCTAAAAGTGCAAGTTGCGGTTTTGGCCTGTAATAGGGGTTGAGTTCAGGGGAGGTCTCTCTCTTTGCATCTGATGTGTCTAGATTTTTGAAGTGTGTTAAGCATATTCAGCTTCCATTACAAATACTGGCACCATGTTCGGCTCTGAATCTGGTGCTGACCTTTTTGGCAGGGTCCCACATTCCATCCTCTTCAATAGCTTTCCTTATGTCTGACAATAAAGACAGTGTGCTAAGTTGCCATGTGTTCAGCGCGGAGAATTTCAAGCCATCTCCTCTCAGGAGCCCTTTCTGCTGATTACACCAGACAGAGTGCAAATTTGAATGGTGCCCTTCTTCTTGCCAAATATGGTTTCGTATTTTCATTTGACTCAGTCCATGTCTTTACCATTGTTGGATAGAACTGTGGATGAGAACGAATTTCAGCTGTTGCGAACCTTGGATGTGAGGTGTCATCTACTGCACTATCTTAAGTTTACCAAGACCTTTCGAAAGACGGACCAGCTTTTTGTGCTTCAAGAGGGAGTAAAGAAGTGGGAAGCATCTTCTTGTGCCATGGTAGCATGTTGGATTAAGGAGGTGGTAATGGTGGTCTATGTGGATGTGGATAAGCCATTGCCCAAACAAATTATGGCCCATTCGACCAGAGCACAGGCGGTGTCTTGGGTGGAGTTGCAATTGCTGTCTCCGTTGGAGGTATGTAGAGCAGCATGTGGTCTTCTGTGCATACCTTTTCCAAACATTATCATTTGAATGTTAGGGTTTCGGGAAGTCGCATCACTTGCATGGGCTGTTTTGATGGGTGCCCAGGCAGCATCTCACCCTAAGAAGCTATCCCACTTGTGTGGACTGGTCTGCCTGAATGCAGAGGAAGGTGAAATTACTACTTACTTGATAATTTCCTTTCCTCTAAGATAGGCATGCCAGTCCACACTCCCGCCCTGGATTGCCTGTATCCTGTATCATTTATCTTCTCTTTGTCCCTAAGAGATGTTATCAGAGCCAAGGAGCAGAGGCCGCTGGGAATCTTCTGTCCCAGTGGGTACTTTCTTTCTGCTGTGTTCACTCCATTTCCTTCCAATCTGAGGTCAGTGATTTCTGCTTCACGGGAAGTTGTTAAAATAAAAATTAAAAGGGAATTATTTAATTTATTTATTTATTTATTTATTTATTTAAAAGAGGTTTATATACTGCTTTTACAATGAGGTTGGTCTAAACGGTTTACATTTGTCAATGTACACAATTAAAATAACATAAAAATTCATACCATAAAACATTAAAATAAAATAAAAAATAAAGGAAACATAATCATGGTCACTTGTCTGGTAAAGATGAGGAAAATAAACTTATGATGACAAACAACAAGTGTCATGAAACTGCCTACCGAGCAGTAGAGAGTGATCCAAAGGCCTTTGAGAACATATATCTTTTCAGATATTTTTTTAATTCAGTGTGCGGTGAGATCTGCCTTAGATGATCTGGGATAGAATTCCAGAGCGAGGGACCTGCAACTGAAAAAGCATGCCTTCATTGAATCTGGCCAACCAAATTGATGGTATTTCTAGAAGATTTTTATGTAGAGAACATAACTGCCTATTTGGTTGATAGATGTGAAGGAGCGAAAAAAGCCAGGTAGAAGAATCTTTGTAAATTAGGTTATGTATAATGGATAAGAACTTTATATTGTATTCTGAATCGAGCCTGTAGCCAGTGTAATGAGTGTAGAATCGGGGATATGTGATCTTTTTGAGAGGTACTAGCTAGAATATGAGCAGCCGTATTTTGGATTAGATGTAAGGGACGAAGTGTATTAACATGAAGACCAAGATAGAGGGCATTTTAGTAATCTATACCTATGAGAATAAGAGATTGTAGGACGGTATGGAATTCATTGGCAAATAGTAAAGGATGGAGGTGTTTTAACATATGAAGTTTGAAAAAAGAATTTCTGACGGTAGTCGAAATGTGATGACATGGATAGACTTGAGTCTAAGATTACACCACTTATGAAACAAGTGGAATATGTAAATCACCTAGAAATAGATAAGATGGGGGATTACAAGCAGAGTGGGGTTTGGTTGAGAGGTGAAGAATTTCTGTTTTTTGAAGCATTTAATTTAAGACGATTATGGGATAGCCATATATTAATGGTTTTAATATATAGACATACAGTGGAAAGTGTGGATGACCATGATGTGGAGTAAGGTATAAAAACTGAATGTTGTCAGATAGATTTTAAATTGAATGCTAAGACTGTTAAGGAGTTGGCATAGTGGTATTAGATAGATATTTTGATAGATAGCGGCAAGTGATGAACCTTGAGGAACACCAGGTAGGGGAGAGTACCATTCCGATGTGTGCGGGCCAATATTGATCTGATGTGGACGGTTCCATTAATATGTGTGAAACCAGTTTAAAACGGTATTCGTCAAACTAATGGACTGCAATTGGTGGAGGAGAATTTAATGGTCTAGAGTATCAAAGGCAGCTGAGATGTCTAAAAGCACTAGAATATAATCAGTGTTGGCGTAGAATCCTCTAATTAAGGTATCAAAAGAGGAAAGTAATAGTCTAAATGCTACCTCCTTTATGAAATCCATGTTGGTTTGGATGAAGGAGAGCATTTTCTGATAGATAATCAGAGAGTTGGTGTAAAACTATGTATTCAGGTATTTTTGCAGGGAGGTGAGAGATGCAGTGGGGCAAAGGTTAGCAACGTCTGTAATGTTCTCAGTTTTTTTCTTTGGGAAAGGGCGAATAGAGGTTTTCTTAAGTCAATCCGGGAAAATGCCAGAATCCAATGATTGATTAATGAGTTGACATAAGAAAGGACTTGCGAGGTCACCCAAGGCTTTTAATAGTTTACCAGAACAAGGATTGAATGGAGATGAAGAGATTTTAGTTTTTTGTATTATGCGTGTAATGGATGAAGCGTCTACATGTGAAAATTCTGACCAGGTGCAGGCTGAGAGGGGGAGATGTAACTGATGATTGGAAGGTTGAGGAATGGAAGTTTGGACAAGAAATATTCATAGTTCACTGTCCACAGTTGACTTTTCTAGGAATACTGGCAGGCTGATATGGGTGCAGGCCTATATGAGTGTGACATCAGCCAGTCAGTTGATCTCAGTCTCCATCTGCTGGTTGGCATACATAACCCACTTATGTGGACTGATCTGCCTGTCCTCAAGGAAATTATCAGGTAAGTAGTAATTTCGCCATTCAGAAGATACCTGGATAACATTGATCAATGATATTTAGCGGGACGTTTATCTTGCTGAATATCTGGGACAAGTTATCCAGATAACTTATCCGCTGGCCGCCTTACTGAATATTACCCCTCATATAGATAAACAAAAAATGAGTTGCTGATATCACACACAATCTTTGTATGACTGTAAGCAAGTTTTAAAAATTCAGATCTCTTAAACTTGAAATCCTGATTCAAATCCTGACTTTACTTATTCTCAGTCTCAACTTACTTCATCTCCCTGTGCTTAAATCTCACTGTCTCTCTACATCCATTAATTCTATATGCTGGTATATAAACTCTCGATCTGTTGATGCTTGGAGTACACTTTGTGGGGAAAAAGCCTTCATGTTTTCACTTTTTATTCTTCCTTGAGATTTTTCAGTTTGATTTCCTTTCTTAGAGGCCTGGAAGTGCCTGTTGTGAACTGAGCTCCATCTTCTCCCTTCTAGGGTTCAGCTGTCCAGTCCAGAGCTGTTCTTCTCTGCACTGGAGAAGGACTCGAAGCAGTTGTGTACCTGGATAGGAGAACTCTTCCTGGAGCTCCATAACGGTACCTACACCACTCAGGCCCAGGTACAATGGCAAAGAGAGGAACGGGGCATGGCACTAAGGGGGAGAGACACTCGGGGACAAAGCATAGAGTGGGAGAGCCCAAATGAAAGGACAGGTCTTGAAGGCCAGAGCATAGAGAGGGAGCTGGGGATGCAGGGGAATGCCCTTCCGGAGGAAGTGGTAAATCTAAACTGTGAATGACTTCAAAGGGGCGTGGGATAAACACTGTGGATCCATCAAGTCTAGAGGGCGTGAATAAAGAGGAGGCATTCAAACACTGCACAGAGCAGCAGTAGCCACAGCGGCATTCAAACACTGCACGGAGCGGCAGTAGCCACAGAGGCATTCAAACACTGCACAGAGCGGCAGTAGCCACAGAGGCATTCAAACACTGCACGGAGCGGCAGTAGCCACAGCGGCATTCAAACACTGCACAGAGCGGCAGTAGCCACAGAGGCATTCAAACACTGCACAGAGCGGCAGTAGCCACAGAGGCATTCAAACACTGCACGGAGCGGCAGTAGCCACAGAGGCATTCAAACACTGCACAGAGCGGCAGTAGCCACAGAGGCATTCAAACACTGCACGGAGCGGCAGTAGCCACAGAGGCATTCACGGAGCGGGATGCCAGTGGCCAGTAGTTGGTGCTCCACCTTCACGGAGTGGAAGGATGGAGGGCTGCTATCTCCAAAAAAAACAAAACAAAAACCAAACAAAAAAATAAAACAGGGGTGGGTAAGAGTATGCGGTAAGGGTGTGGCCTGCTTGTTACAGTGGTTGCTACCCCTAATTGAGCTGGACGTTCACTAGGATGCAGATACGGCGCTGCTCTCTAAATTGGTGGTGGGGTGGAAGGGAATTAGGGCTGGAGGGTACTGGAAGCCAATAGTAACAGGTGGGAGAGAAAAAAAGGGGAAAAAAATGGATAAAGTGCGTAGCTTGCTGGGCAGACTGGATGGGCCGTTTGGTCTTCTTCTGCCGTCATTTCTATGTTTCTATGATGGGCAGGTGAGCAATTTTATGAAGTGCGATTTATACCAGCGGTAGCAGAGTCCTGGTTTCAACATGGAAATGAACTGAGTACTTTCTCCATAGGCCCAGAGTTTTCTGCACTAGCATGGGGGTATAATCTTTGAGAAAGGGCTTCGTTTGTTGGTTAAACAAAACTGCAAAGCCCGTACAGAATGAAGCAGTTTCCAAACTCAAGGCACATTGAGTTTGAAAATCGGATTATGGGGGTAAATGTGCACGTGGGTGTTTAGGTGAAGTAAAAGGGGGGTGCAAAGTTAGATGAGTTAGCCCCTGGAGCGCTTCTCTTCATGTGGACAAGTTTGTGTGCAGTCTAACAGTACGTATGTTTCAGGAGACTAAAACTCTGCTTACCCACATATAGCTGACTTACGAGGGTTAACTGTGTTTTTACCTGTGCAATAAGCAAGCAAGTCTTTCAACATTTACCCTAGATAAAAACATCTGATGTATAATATATATATATATATATATATATATTTATATTCATAGTGCATCTTTCCTGCCCTTAGATTAAAAAGGGAAATCGGGAGTGTGAGCAGATTCTCCATGATGTGGAAATAATCAGCTGCTTGGCCCTCTCACAAAAAAGCCGTTTCCAGTATCCTTCTGCCAGTCTGCAGAGGCTCTGGAGGTAAAGTATGCTGTGGGGCACAGTGGGCTGAAGAAGAGGTATATAAAAAAAAATAAAGGGGCTCACAACGCCTTCAGAGATTGCATTAAAGTATTTATTTATTTATTTTATTTATTTAAGTTTTTTATATACCAACATTCAAGACGGTAGTCCCATCATGCTGGTTCACAAGAAACAGGGGTGCAATAAACTTTACAATTTGAACAATGGTGCAGAAAAGCAGTTACATGTAACAGGGAATCAAAAACTTGGAGTAAGAAGGAAAATGAAGATCAGATAATTATATATATGTATATAATAACATTATAAGAGGTGGCTATTAATGCTATTACTAGCGAAGTATGTTGATTGAAGGGAGTTAAGTAATGTTGGAGTTAGGAAAGGCCTGCGTGAACAGCCACGTCTTGAGTCTTTTCTTGAATGTTGAGATGCTGGGTTCCATTCTAAGATCCGGGGGAATGGAGTTCCATAAAGTTGGACCGGCTGTGGAGAAGGCCCGATCTCTTAGCGTAATGTGTCTGGTAGTTTTGGCTGGAGGTACTTGAAGAGATCCTTTGTAAGCATCTCTTGTCGGTCTTGTTGAGCAGTGTAATCGGAGAGGGATATGGAGATCGATTGGGGCTAATTGATGTATGTTTTTGAAAATGGTGAGAATGGCCTTGTAGATTATTCTGAAGTGGATAGGCAGCCAGTGGAGGCCCATCAGGATAGGTGTTATGTGTTCTCTTCTCCTAGTGTTAGTGAGTATACGGGCGGAGGCATTTTGGACCATTTGCAATGGTTTGGTGTGTGATGAAGGGAGACCAAGCATGATGGTGTTACAATAGTCCAGCTTTGCGAAAATGATTGATTGTAGGATCGTTCTAAAGTCATGTGTGTGGAAGAGAGGCCGTATTCTTTTCAACACTTGGAGCTTATAAAAGCAGTCTCTGGTGGTTTTGTTGATGTTCGCTTTCAGGTTTAGGTGATTGTCAATTAGAACTCCTAGGTCTCTCACTTGTTTAGTGTTTGGAGAGGTTGGATGAGTGTGTGTGAGGGAGCTGTTTTCTGGTGTGATGATTAGAAGTTCCGTTTTTGATGAATTTAGTATCAGGTTGAGACTTGTGAGAAGCTGTTTGATATTTTGGAGGCAGGTTTCCCAGTGAGACAGTGTGTTTGCGAGTGATTCCTTGATGGGGATCAGGACCTGAATATCGTCAGCGTAGAGGAAGTGTTTGAGATTGAGGTCAGTGAGCAGTTTACATAAGGGTAACAGATAAATGTTAAACAAGGTAGGAGACAGGGATGAGCCCTGAGGGACTCCTACTGACGCGGGGTGAAGAGAGGATTCTTTATTATGAATCTTAACCTTATATCCTCTGTTGCTGAGGAAGGTTCTAAACCAAGATAGGGCAGTGCCCGAGATACCTATGGCTGTTAGTTGGTTATTTGTTATGGCTGTTAGTTGGTTATTTGTTAGGGGCTCTGTACAGTACAGTGCTATGGAATTTATATCACCCGTCTGTAATAAGGGGTGGGGCAGAGCTTCTCCCAGTTACACACCGGGAATGCTCCTAACTTATCTGGCTACATTTTAGCCGGAGAAAAAGTTAGCTGGATGGAATTTAGTTGGATAAGTGCTCAAATATTCATTTAGCCAGAAGTTATCTCATTAAATACTTCTGAATCTGGACCTCTTAGTAAATAGGCCTGAGTGAGATTCGTAGCTTCTGAACAGAGGTCATTTAACTGCAGCCAGGGCTTATTTTCCTATTGACTTGTGGTCAGTAATACCCGGAAGGAGTGAACTGAACTCTGTCCTTTTGTTCCTTCCCTCCCTCTGGTCTATGTGAGGTCAGATTACTGCTCCTCAATCAGTTCCATGATGTTGTCCCAGGCAGCTGTATCCGGTCCGTTGTGGAGGATGCTCTGAAGTACTATGAAGGCAAGTGATGACCCAGGAAATAAATTCATGTATATTAATGCCATGTGGATTCTCCCTTCCTCATGAATAGGCCGATACAGTACAGTGCACGTCGAAAATGTGCAGCCAACACCCCCGAAAACTAATAGCGCTCATTACATGCAAATACATGTTGATGAGGCTATTAGATAGTTACTCGGGATACTGAAAGTAAAATGTGTGGCCAAGCCTCACATTTTACTCTCAGAAATTAACGCCTGCCTAAGGGCAGGCGTTAAATTCTGAGCAACCCAGAAAAGTGTACAGAAAAGCAGAAAATACTGCTTTTCTGTACACCTTCCAGGTTAATATCCTAGCGATATTAAGTCGGAGGAACCAAAAATTTAAAAAAAATTTTAAAAAAATTTTAAAAATCCGCCTGCCAGTCAGCAGGTTAGAAAAATGGATGCTCAATTTTACCGGCGTCCATCTTCCGCTGTCAGCGAGTTCGGAAACCAATGGCAGTAAAATTGAGCGTCGGTCGTTGGAACCCGCTGACAGGCACCTCTATGCTAATAAGGAGGTGCCAGGGACGCGCTATTGTCTCTAGTGCCTTCTTATTAGCATGACCCCTCATTTAAATACTGAATCACACGCCCAGGTTAGGCAGCTGGGTGTGCGTCGGGAGAGCGGGCACTCAACACGGAGCGCCCGCTCTCCTGCGACTCTTACGGTATCGGCCTGATTGACAGGGATTGTGAATTCTAGCATCCTTGCTCTCGTAGGTGGATCCTGCTGCACTCGGAGGCTTGAGAGTACGGATGCGCAGGAAGAAGGCAGCCCTTCTTGGCTGATTTCTGCTATTAACTTGGCTCCTCAGTAATTGTCGCTCCCCCTTCCCCTTAGAAATACGCACTGTTGGCGCTCAGCTTCTGAACGAGGCCATGCAGTCCCTGCTTGGAGACGTCTCTGCTACAAGAACAGGAAAAAGCTTCACCGTCTTGAACACGTTACCATGGGAGAGGACAGAGGTGATCTCCACAGCTGGTCCTGCGGGAAAGGAGACCCTAGGTATCACCAGAGAAGGCCACCCATTAACTCTTATCCTTTCCGACAGCTTTATGGAACCACATGTCGGTGCCGATTGCAAGTTAATGTTGTCTTGTAATAAGGATGATGAACACCAGCACTCAGAGAGTAACTCGCATGATCGGACAGCATGAGGGCAATTTTGCAGTTGGGATAGTGGGGATTAGTGTAATATTTGCCCATAAGAGCAGTAACCAGGAACTGTGTGAACAATTCATGGTGCCTGGTTTCCTCCTTTGACTATGGTTATGATTACTAACCAATGGCAAGGCAGCTTTCAAAATGCTGAATAACATCACAATGTGCTGTGACCTCCTTGAGATTTCAACTGAACTGAACTGGCTGGCCCCAGTTTACAGCTGGAAGTAAAAGGAAATGGTGATTCTAAGTGTTGGGGGCAGTGAGGGCACATGAAGAGTATGAGCCAAGGGAGCCACCAGGCACTTCACCGGCTGTGGCAGAAACCGGAATGAAATTTGCTCCCATACGATGGGAGAATTCTGTGCACAATATTTTAAAAACTTCTGCAGACTTTCTTTAAATAACACAGTAGAATCATTGTCTTTCAAAAATAATTTGTATTGCAGCACAGAAAAATGATATCACTCCGATGCAGACTTTTTTTTTAATTTTTTGAGCATAATCTTTCTATCATAAGGCCTGACTCCTCTCCCCTCCCTGCCTCCCAAATCACTTTCTCCTTCCCCTGGGCTCCACCTTCCTGAGCTCTCTTTTCCCTTTTTATCTTGCATCTCTCCCCAGGCTGGATCTCTTCCTCCCCCTCATGTCACCCCCCCACCCCCAGCTTTGTTTCCTTCCAATTCTTTCTTCTCTCTTCCCGAGCTTTCTCTCTCTCTGCTTCCCCCAGGCTTACTGCTCTCCCTCCATTTCTCCTTCCCCCTTTTCTCTCTCTCTCTCTGCTTTTCCCCCCAGGCTCAAATACCCTCTGTTATCTTGTTCTCCCACCCTCAGCAAGAAACCCAGTTTTCTCTTTCTCTTCTCTCTCACGTTCCCTACCAGAGTTGTATTCCCCCAGGCAGGACCCCTGCTTTCTCTCTCTGCTCCCCCAAGCTTGACCACACCCCTGCTGTCTTTTTGTGCTCCAAGCTTGAACACCCCTCTCTCATTCTTCCCACTCCTAAGCAAGACCTCCAGCTTTCTCTCTGGCCCTCCCACAGGCTTGAACCTCCTCCCCAGTTTTCTCTTTCTCTCTCCTACCCCCCAAAGCTCTGAGGAGGTAGACCCCCCACCACTGCAGCCACTTCTCTTCTGCCTTCGCTGGCCGGTACCCATGGCCACAGCTTCCTTTGTCTTCCTGCTACATGGGAGAGGGCTCATGTTGGGTGCTTCCTCTTTCCTGTCGCATAGGCCGGAGCCGGCACCACCACCACTTCCTCTTTCCAGCCCATGCCGCTAGCTCCTAGTCCCTGTGCCGAATTCTGCAAGGCAAATGGAGAATTTTGTGTGGGAGGAGAATTCTACTTTGAGCAGTTCTGCAGAATTCCCTCAGGAGTAGCAATTGGGTGAACAGTTCAAAAGATACTAGCGGAAACAGATAGACAGACACAATGGTCTTATAAAGCCAGTTTCTCCATAGGAAACGAGGCTAAAAAAAAATATTCTTTTTAAATTGATGACTTCATCCACTGTGAGTGAGAAGGCCAGGGCCTTGTATGTGTGGTGACTGCTGGTTCCAGGTAGATGTTTGCAGCACTGATGGTCTGTAGTTAAGAGCTACGGCTTCTGACCCTTTTTACTGTGTGATACTTCTTAGGATGATTGTGCAGGAGGATGAATGCGACTGGGTTATGCTCTGGCTAGGTAAACAGACCTCTAGCTGGCTTTGATGTTTGCCATTCAAGACCCATGCCTGTTTGTCCTGCCTATACAAGATAAGGGGGTATTTATATTGATTAAAATTTTATAATTGCTCTCAAACAAGCCCTGAGGAATTTACAAAATAAAACATACATAAAGTTGCAATCAAATACACAGCAAAGCTAGGTCCCTAGTTACAGAAATTTAGCGTGAAAAGAGCAGGATACGAAGCTAAGTTCTTTTTAAAAAATTGTTTTGGAGAATAAAATAAAAGTATTTTGATTTTAAGAGATCTTTTGGGAAATAACTGCTTGGTATATGATACCCATTGCTGGATAAGAGCCTGTTGATTACAATTCACAGGCATTAGTGTATCTGATACCATTTTTCCCCAAGTAAATATATAATTGACTTTATATAAGAAACTTTTTTTTTCCAAATTTCTTTACTCAAATACTTTTGTCCATTTTGATTAGATACTTTTAATTTGAGTCTTTGCTCCGATTTTTGTTTGGAATTTGGACTGTTATACTTTTTACATAGTGTGAGCTTGTCTTGCTAAATCTTGCACACACTCTCTCTCCCTTTCCTACAGCCCTGGTGAAGGTTCCTAGCATGGGCTTTACAACCGTGGTGGAGTCCCTCACACCCCGTCATCCAGTAACCGTGACCTGCCTGGTAAGAACTTCCGAGTCGCTCCGCTTTCCTTTGAATTTACGAATAACAACAGATGGAGGAGGCTGCAGCTCCCCTTTTGAGTGTAACCGAGGGAGGGAATGCAGTGGCACTAATTTCTGTGGCGTGGTGGGGACAGGGGACAATGATTTCTGTGAATGTGCCACGCGTGGAGTGGGAGGGACAGTGATTCCGGTGGGTTTAACATTCCGATGGGAGGGAAGATCATGGAGAACCACTTTTGGAATCTGTATTAATTTTCCCTTCTCTTCTCATTGGCCCCAGGCCGAGGATGGCTCAGTTATTATGGAGAATGGCCTCGTTCGGGTTCATCTCAATCGGATGGGTCTTGTGACCTCACTGCGCTTACTGGATTCTGATAGGTATGACAGGCATTAAGGACATCACGTGGAAGTTGCCTAGTAATTGGACTGGGAAGGGAGGCGGGAACATCGCTCATTTATATATTTTCCATCTTCAGAATTCTTGAAAACATGAGAGAAGCACACATGACCTCTGAAGGATAGAAAGGGACTATAAGACTGAGCAGGAGATTTGGATGGGCCATATGGTCTTTACCTGTCTTCATGTTATCTGTTTCTGTGTTTCATATTTACATTTGTACAAAAAATGCTGAACTGCAGTAACATCTCCCTCGCCCAACATGGGGCTGGAACCCACAACCCTGAGATTAAGAATCTCATGTGCTACCGACTGAGCTAGTTGGGCTGGAAGTTTACCATACTGAGATGGGGGATTACCCAAGCTTCCCACGTCCCATGTGTTTGCGGTCACACCGGTGCCAGGGACTGGAGGCGGTCAGGTGCTGCTGCGCTTGCTTGGCACAGGGTAGTTGGGTCATGGGAGTGGTTTGCCTCGTTATGTTCAGGATACTCATTCTGCCTTTCTGTTTCGTTTCAGAGAAATGATCCCCAAGGGTTGCCATGGCAACCAGTTTGTAGTCTTTGATGACGTACCCTTGTACTGGGATGCCTGGGATGTAATGGACTATCACCTGGAAACCAGGTAGGCCGAGCGCAGAAATGATGCAGCATGGGGACTATTTCTGAGAGAGTGGCATCTGAGGGGAAAGTGGTTTTCTTTGTCTCAGCTCAGCGCTGCCCCGTCCTAGTGTCATTATATTGTGATATTACTGCGCTATTCTGACATAGAGAAATTGTGTTACAATGCTCGTACATTATGTTATCATGCAGAGAAATGGTAGCCTAGTTTGGCATGTAGAGTTGTGATGTTATAGTACCCTTTATGTAATAAAAATAATACAAAAATTATTATTATTTCTAGACTGACAAGGCGGTTTACATTTTATTCCAGATATGATAAGACCCTTCCCCAAAGAGCTTACAGCCTAGTTGGGTACCTTAGCCAATGGGGGATAAAATGATTGCCCAAAGTCACTGGAGGAAGTGGGGTTTGGACACTGGTTTCCCTGCTTCGCAAGCCCCTTGTTCTTTCACCCATGGTGATATCGTAATGTTGTGTTATGCTGACATTGAGCAAGTGTGACGTTATGTCACTGTTGCCGTGTAAAAGGTGTAGTGTCGTTTGTTATCCTGCCACGGGGAGACTAAGTGTGGTCCTGTGATGAGGATGTTTGGGCACTGGGAATGATTATGCAAGAGCTGAGCTGTTTCTGCCACAAAGGAGCAGCTTGCCTGATTTGTTTAAGAACACTTTGTTATCTTTCAAGCCATCCAATGAGCTCATAGTGGAGTAGAAGGCAAAATTATAAAAAGACCGTGCGTTTAATACATAACATGGATATAAAAAATACATAGGTCATGGGTAGATTTATGATGAGTGTTCTGGTTCATACCCCAGATCAGTCCAAACAAGTGGGTTTTGCATTCCTACCAGCAGATGGAGGCAGAGAACTAAAAGCTTTGAGGCACTGCTACATAACCGAGCGTGCCTCCTGCAGTCCCTCAGTATTTCTCTTTCTCCAGCAGGCGACAGAGGTGCAAACCTGCAGTTAAGAAAAAAGAAAGAAGGGACAGAGGAAGAGAAGTTGGAAGATGCTTCCTGAGGTGTTAGGTTCCTTCGTGGGCCATCCCTCAGGTTGAGCCGGGCAAGCAGGGGGGGGTTGGTAATCCCTGATCAGCTTTAGCCTGCAGCGGATGCAGGGGTCTGACAGCCAGGGGTCCTGGTTCCCTCTTATCCCCTGAAGGATTACACTTCCCAGAGGTGTTGCCAGCAGAAGGGTGGATTTCCTTTTTTGGCTTGAATTTCTTCCGCTGCTGTTTACTTGTTTTTTTCTCAGCAGCAACCACTCCGGCTGTTTCCAGTTTGATCATCAGGGCGGGCCCGGGCTGGGGGACGGGGGCAGTGTAGCTCCTCTGTACGCGGCTTCGGGTTGCTCAGGGAGCCAGAGGCTGCATTGGGTTGTGTTCCCCCTCCTCTTCCACGCGCTGTGATCACGTGGCTTCTGTGCCTCCGCAGCAGGCCTGGTGCATGGATGGCTCCGATAGCGATTTGTGGTTTTTCTGTTTGGAGGAGGGGGGGGGTTTCCAACTTTTGGGTTTGGCATTTGCCCTCATTTAGGGGGTTGTTAAGATGTTGAGGACTTGTTACTCTATAGTTGGCTTGGGTATAGGTCAATACTGAGGGACTGTAGGAGGCACTCTCGGTTATGTAGCAGTGCTTCAAAGTTTTTAGTTCTTTGTCTCCATCTGCTGGTAGGGATGCAAAACCCACTTGTCTGGACTGATCTGTGGTACTTCAGAAATGAAACTTAGTAGGTAAGAACCAATTTTCCTTTGTGTTATATGCAAGCACCACTGCAACAGAATCAAACAATATTTCAATCTATCAAACACTTCAATTACCCCCATATATGGTCTCCCGCCATACGTTCTGTCACACAGTCATTGGTCAGAAGCTTCCTAACCTTCTGTTCTTGCACCTGCATTATAGGAAGCCAATAACAAACCACCTGAGTCCAGTGGAGATCATCAGCACAGGTGGACTGCGAGGAGCTGTGAAGTTTTCAGTGCCAATCAGTGAAAAGAGCTTCATCACCCAAGAGATTGTCCTGGATGCAATGTGTTCCCTACCTCCGATTTAATACTGAGGTTTGGAAGGTCTACTTTAACATATTTCAGGAGATGCCTTCATATACCATACTTCTGTATGTACATCCACTCCTAGATACTGTGTGTACCTGAGCAATCTCCTCCATATAATACACACGCCCCATAGTAAACAGCACACACAGGAAGGCAAGTGCAGCATTTCCCATCTCCTGAGCACAGCACTAAAAAGGCCCAGAAATGAGGAGCCTAGGGTAGGCCAAAAGAAGAAATAGATCCATTCTCGTTTATCTTTGCTATAGGTCGAGTGGAATGAAGCCCACAAGTTTCTGAAAGTAGAGTTCCCAGTAAGGGTCCGGAACATGAATGCAACGTATGAGATTCAGTTTGGGCACCTGCAGAGACCTACCCACTGGAATACCTCCTGGGACTGGGCTCGATTCGAGGTGAGTGAGATATTTTGGGAGGGGGAAGAGAGGTGCTGAGAGAGGGCTTCAAGTTATAGCATTACTAATCCTGCAGTTCAAGCAGTCCCAGCTCTTGTTACGAAGTCTAATTCATGTTTCTTGGAGGGTTATCACTTCTTTAACATTGCTTCTAATCCTGATAGCTCAGGAGCCTGCAGGCTTTCCATATAAATTCAAGTTTGTCTATAGAAAATGGAGCACAGGCATTGTCTTATGAGGCTAATGTTTCTGTGGGACTGGATAACAAATTGGACTAGTATAGGAATATAAATTTCCGTCTCTGTATCGCCACTCTGAGTCCATATCAAGCTGGTAGTAGACCTTGGTTGTTTCTGCTTAGTGGCTTCTGTGAAATGAATTGTGCCACAGGCCAGTTCCTAATAAATGGCTCCGTGTCTCAAAAAGAAACAAAAATTTCCTAGCCAGGAGACTCAGCAGAGGGGACAAGGATTGACTCTGCACGGAAAATGAATAGTCCTGAAAGTGGACCCTCCAAGGCAGAGTTGAGGAATGTGAATAGATAGACATTCCAAGGTCTTTGAGTGCTCCTCTAGAAAATTTTCAGGAATGATGCTATACAGCTCCTAGTTTTACTGGAGTTGGTGCTTCATTCACATACATTTTCTGTGTTGAAACTTTTGGAGATTGCAGCCAAATGCCAGATATTTGGAGGATGTGAGGGAAGCTTGCAGAGCTTGCCCTTAGATAAGTGGAGAACTTTAGTTACCATGATGCTTAGTGTGGCAATATGCATGAGCACTGCAAACTCCAAAAAAAACAGACCCTCTCTTGGCTCTGAGTCCCAGTTCATAGAGCTCTTTGCTCTTCTAAGTCACCATGAAATTGCAGTTTGCCAGGGCAGCAGACATTTTATAGCTACTACTACCCTATTTTCTCTTGGGTTCAGCCAATCAAAACATACAGTTCCCATCCCAACTTTTTGGCTTGATTTCTATGAACTCTCACAAAAAGAGTTTGTTCACTAGTTGCATGAGCTGGTATCAGTTGAATGACTCTCTCTTTTTTGGAGGTGTGGAGTCATAAGTGGATGGACCTCTCGGAGCATGGCTTTGGCGTGGCGCTGTTCAACGACTGCAAATATGGCTGCTCCGTGCACCAGAATGTCATGACGCTCTCACTGTGAGTGGAGGCTTCTTTTGGTTCTTGCTCCTCGTCAGTGATGGTTCGGCACTTACCTTGTAATGGAATCCTACATCCCTTTCCCTGATGCTCTGTGCTGGGTCAGTTGTAGAATGAGCCCTAGGGTTTGAATGAGAAGGTCTGTTGGTCAATTGATGCAGAGAGGGAAGCTTCAGAGAAGTAGTGGGTGACTGTGAGGTGGAAGAGAGAGACCTATATGAGTAATCGCCTGAAACTCTGTCTAAGGACTCGTGTGCATTCATACCAGGGTGCTGCCAGTGTGACTGCATGTCCTGCAGTGTCTCCTTAAAAGGGAAGAGAAGCAATCATTTTATACAATGTGCACGTCAAGGAAATCACCAGTTTTACCAATGAGTTCAGCAGTTCATTTGTCCTTCTCCAGGCCATGGAGACCCTGCTGGTTCTTCAGCCTGACCTCTCCCCAGTTTAGTCAGACCTGCCCCTCTCAGTCCGTATCTCTTATGCCAGATAATTAGCAGATGTAAAAATACGCAAGTAAGTTGGGAAAGGTTCGCACGATTGTCTCTTTTAAAATAGCAACTTGCACGTGCACGTTGGCCCCGCCTCGGAATGCCTCTACACCACGCCTTTTTTACACGTGGATATTCGTGCAAGGAAGTGAATATATGCGTGGCAGCTAGTTATGTGCATATACGCTAATTTTTGCACATGTAATACTTTTAAAATTCACCTTTAAGGAGGTAATTTTCTAAGGAGTTGCACGAGTAAAAGTAGCATATATCTTAGCAATTTTCAAAAGCCCATTTACATGCAGAAAAATCTTCTGAAAAACACCTCATAAGGGAATGAGAACAATATGAAGGCTTTTCACTTGGGTGCTATTCTGTGTTGCGTAGCTTACAATAGTGAATGTGTACCTTATTAATACACTGATATGTGTTCATATGAGGCTGCCTTGCGCGCTGATGTGTCTTTGTCACTTACGGCCCGATTTTAAATGGCCGGCGCGTGTAAAAAAAAAAAAAAACGGGAGTTACGCGCGCGGCCGGGCCTTGCGCGTGCCGCATGCATTGTAGAAGGGGCCCGGCCGCACGCGTGACCCCTGTTACGCGCACAAGAGCTGGGCCTCGGCAAAGGAGCGTTCCGGGAGCGGGGAGGGGCGGTCCAGGGGGGCGGGGTGGGGTGGAGCTGGAGGCGGCCGGTACAGCGGGCCATTTGCCACTGTGCTGGGGGGCAACTTATGCCAGCTCAGAAACAAAGAAAAATAATAAAGGTATGAAGTCTTAAGGGGTCGGGGAGGAGAGGGGAAGAAGGAGGGGAGGGGAGGTAGGGGGGTAGGAAAGCTCCCTCCAGAGTCCGCTGCTTAATTGGAACAGACTGGGAGGGAACTGGGGAAGGCCCAATCTCATCGCTGTGCGTAAATTGGCTAAATTTACTTCCCCCCCCCCCCCTCCACGCACGCCGGCTCAGATTTTATAACGTGCACGTGCCGGGTAGCGCGTGCACACGGAGACGCGTACATATGTTTTTAAAATCTTCCCTTAGAGAATTTGAGTGTTTGCAGGTTTGCTTGTACACGTGTGTTTTAAGAGATTAATGCTGACCGTGCATGTGTGTATATTCACTTACTTTTGAATACGTATACATGTGCTTGAGTTACCGTACACAGTATGTTTCGCATGCTTGGTTCCGAATATATTCATAGGTGTTTGTGCAGGTGAATAAGGATATTAATGTGTTTGCTTGCTTACGTAGTTTATCTACTTTCAGTCAGAGTCCATCAATCTCATCTGTGAATCTTTTCCCCCAGTCTGAGAGCTCCGAAGATGCCAGATGCCACTGCGGATATTGGCCACCATCAATTCACTTACGCTGTCATGCCTCATGTTGGTGAGCGTCCAGTCATAATGGAAATGCATATTCTGATAAGACCAGCCTTAAGACAGGAAGGAAATCCATTTTCTAAGTGGGACAGAGGGAGCTTGGGGGAAGCAGAGATAAGAATTGAAGACAGCCTGGGACAAGCACAGGGGATCTCTGAGGGAGCGGTAGGGATTGTAGAGGTGAGCAGTTGATGTGGATGGGCAGACTAGGTAGGCCGGATGATCTTTTTCTGCTGTCACATTTCTATGTAGAGAGCTTTCTCTTGCTGCAGGGCAGAGGGATGGGGGCAGCCCCTCTTACTGAGGGACAGAGGGAACTTTGGGGATTATTAACGGTAAGGAGATGGTAAGAATTATTGCTGTAGTAATTCACCTTTCTCTGTACGTACCCAGATCAGACCAGGCTCCTGGGTTTTGCCTCCCTTCCAGCAAATGGAGACAGAGAAAGTTTTACAGACACTGTCACTTATCTTGGTGTGCCACCTGCAGTCTGTCAGTATTTCTCTGTCTCCAGCAGATGGAAGGTGGTGCAAATCCTGCAGTCTGAGGTCTGGCTCAAGTGATGGTTGTACATTCTGACTTGTATGGTTATAAAGGTCGTTCAGATTAAGTGGTTTCTCCTCTTCCTGCTCGTTTGGCAGGAGATGTTTGATAGGTTACGTTGAGTTTTGGGATACTTTTCCATCTTGGCTTGGGTACAAGTCAATACTAATGGATTGCAGGTGGCACACCAGGTTAAGTGACAGTGTCAGTAAAACTTTCTCTGTCTCCATCTGCTGGAAGGGAGGCAAAATCCAGGAGTCTGGACTGATCTGTGGTGCTACAGGAATGAAAATTAGCAGGTGAGAACCAATTTTCCTGTGTCTCTGTACTAAGTCTAGGGTTTTCACTATATTTTCACTGCAGATAACTTTCAGGATGCTGGCGTGATTCAGAGTGCGCACAACCTTAACTTTCCTCTTCATATGTCCGTGGCCCTATCTTCACAGCACAATGCCTGGAGCGCATTCTCTGTACAGTCACCTGCTGTTGTTCTGGCAGCCATCAAGCAGGTAAATGTGCTGTATACTGGGGTGAAGTTATAAATCACTCCAAAAAAACTCCACTCCAAGTAGAATGCATGTTTTTTGCATGTGAACGGAGGACTGTTTACCACATTATCAGAAAATTGTTTTTTATGACCTGGTAGTTTCCTCCTACTCATTGATCCAGAACCAAGGCTGGGATCTGGTAACACGAGTCTCCATTTGAACACCCAGGGGACTTTCTCCCCTATTTTATATTCCTTCCCAACTAACTTTAGACCAGCTGTTGCAGTGACAATCTTTGGCCTGGGGTCCATACGCCAATAGGTGTTGACATTGCACATTTAACTATGACTCCCTTCACCTGTCAGCTGGGCCGGGGAGCATAAGATCTGACTCAGGAACTGAACCCAAGTTTCCTCTTCAGACACCAGGCCAACACTCTAGAATGTTTAGTGTCTTTAGGGCCTACTTATTGAAATATGCTAATGTGTCTGGTCGCATGTTGTTTGTAAAGAAGCCCCATTCATCTAAGTGGGGCTTATTTACCAACAACGTGCATTACTGCATTTCGATAAATAGGCCTTTTATTGTGAAAAGAGCCTCCAGCATTCATCACCTTTTGCATCTGCATTTTAGTGGAGTCTCTAGCAATTTTAGCACGTGAGAGTCAATTTAATATCCCTAAATCTCCAGGAAAATAATCAGGTCCTTTGCTTTCTGCTACACCAGTCCAGAATTTATGGGTTTAGGGCCCTTGCCAGCTGATGGACGCAGAGAGTTAAATTTTTTTTGTTTTTTAATACCTATGCTATCACTAGCATATATGTGCCGCCCAGAACCCAAGTGCACCCGTATTCTCTGCCTCCAGCTGATGGGCAAATGTGTGATGCAGCATCAATCTGTATATAACTAAATGATTGGCCTTTGATGAATTTATGAGCAAAGATTGAACTACAGGATCAAAAGCTTTTGGGCCACCTGGCCCAGTCCTGACTGTGAGTTTAGGGTAGCGAGTCACAATATAAAACGCTCCCACTCCTCATTTTAAGGTAGTTTGGTTGAGCCTAAATTAGCCTGAGAAAGGCTGAGAAAGGGAATCCTTGCCAGATTGTTATTTATTCATATTTTGCTGTCCATGTAATTTATTAAAAAAAAAAAAACCAAACTGCTGAAGGGAAGAGTCTTTATCCCAGGACAAGCAGGATGATAGTCCTCACATATGGGTGACATCATCAGATGGAGCCCTGGGACGGAAAACTTCTGTCAAGAGATTCTAGAAACTTTTTTTTTTGTATGTGAAATTTTTATTGATCACATTAAACAGTCAACATGTCAAAATAGTACAATGAGACCAATACCGTTTTCCAGCAAACAAGCCCCCCAAACCCCCTTCCCCACCCCTCCCCACCTCTTCTCCATAATCACTCTAATACAGAATAATCCAAACATGGCCCATATGGCAAGTCACCAAAGGGAAAGAACATGAACTAGAACAGTCATGGATAACAAGTCCACCTAGGGGTAGAGATGACAAACAGTCCTAGGTAAGTATTGGGTCCAGAGAATCAAAGCCAACCGGACACCGAGCCAGTGACACTCTATATAGATTGTGTTTGAATCCATTGAAGGAAAGGTTCCCAGATGCGTTGAAATTTAGCGAGCTGGTCCCTGCGCAACGCAGTAAGGTGCTCCATACGATGACAGGTGTGTAGTCTATGAATCACCACTGAGAGAGAAGGTAAAGCAGGCTGTTTCCAGGCTTTGGCAATTTCACAGTGGGCTGCAATGAACACCTGAGAGATAAAGACTTGCCGAAATTTGTCCACATTCTCGCAAGGCAAGTGTAACAGAACGTGAAGGGGTTCCAAGGGGATGTCCATGTCCAGCACAGCCCGCAGCCATTCACCGACTGCATTCCAGAAGACAGTTACAATGGGGCAGGACCACCCGATATGGAGATAGGAGCCCATCTGGCCACACCCTCTCCAGCACTCAGCAGAGCGTTGTGGGAACAGAACATGGAGCCGAGCTGGAGTCAGATGCCATCTATACAAGAGTTTATAACAATGTTCTTGTATTGCTGCAGAGATAGAACTTTTGGCTGTGTTATGGAAAACAACATCCCAATCATCCTCTGAAACACTAACTCCCAACTCAGTCTCCCAAGCTTTGATGTGGGGGAAAGCAAGGGGGGACTGTGCATTTAATAACCCATACAATTTAGAAATTACACCTCTTAGGTTATCAGCATTATCACAAAAGGTCTCAAACAAGGATTTCGTGGCACGCACCAGCTGTGCATCCCGAATCATTTGTAGGAAATGCCGGACCTGAGCTACACCCAGAAAGTCACCCATTCCCCCTTGAAATCTGTGTAGAAACTCCTTTGCAGGTAAAATATCCCCATCTGTCCAAAGATGACTGATAGTTACCACACCCTGCCGTTGCCACTTATGAAAAACTGGGGACCTAAGGCCCATCTGAAAATCAGTGTTATGAAACAAATGAGACAGCTGAAAATATGTATGGGAGCCGACCAGCTGGTTACGCCACTGAGACCACACCGTAAGAGTGGTCCGTAGTGCCTCCGGCAGGTAAGCAAGAGGCCGGTATGTGCGTTTGGGCTGCCAAAACAAAGCATGGATAGGCATGACAGATAACATGGCTTGTTCTACCCGGACCCACTGCTTAATATCACGTTGTTGATATGTGGCAATAATAGCTCTCAGTTGAGCTGCCCCATAATACCATGCCAAATTGGGGACTCCCCTCCCCCCACTTTTACGGGGGAGATAAAGGACAGCATGTGACACCCGGGGTGGCCTCCTCTTCCATATATATCCAAAGAGTTTCCTTTGCCAGGTTGCAAGTACTATTTTAGGCACTAATATGGGGAGAGTAGAAAACAGATATAATAATAACCTAGGAAGCACATTCATTTTCAGGATTGCAATACGTCCCATCCAAGAGAAAGCTTCCCTGCCCCAGCGGTGTAGATCCCCTTCAATTTTCTGCCAAAGTTTGGTATAATTATGGTGGAATAAATCAGATGTGCGTGCTCCAATATGAACCCCTAAGTATTTAAGAAAATGTGGTGCCCAACGGAAAGGAAACACCGCCTTTATACGCTCGACTTCCAAGGGGTGCAGAGTAAGGTTCAAGAGCTCCGATTTATCATAGTTGACCCTGCAACCCGCCACTCTTTGAAAAGCTTCCAGTTCTCCCTTCACAGCTGTGAGAGAATCAAAGGGTTGCGTCAGTGTAAAGAGGACATCATCCGCAAAAAGCGACATTTTACAATGAATCCCTGGAAACTCAACCCCCACCACCTGAGGGGAAGCACGGACCTTCGCGGCCAGGGGCTCCAAGAATAGGGC